>NW_022103968.1:6773086-6806106 GCF_000313985.2 Echinops telfairi
CCCACTATCATGCTCAGTCCCCACCAGGATTTCAGCACTTCCTCTTTGTTACGTTCCCCTTGATCCTGCCCTACCAGGTCTCCCACACCCACCCCACCAGGGTTTCTGTGCCCTGCATGTGGGTCCCCTGGGGTCTCAGACTCTCAGGCAGCAGGAAGCTGGTCCCACGTCTGGGTCTTTGTTGGAGACGCTTAGCTGAGCGGGAACGCTGTCCCCATCTATGCGTATCTGCCAAGGGGACACTTGGTGTCCAGGGCTTCTTCCCCTGGCTGGCTCCTGAGGCTCGGCGGTGTCCTGTAGAGAGGCTGTCCCATCCTGGCTGCGGGCTTCTGGGTGGGGGTGGGGCTGGGGCCCGGACAGTCTGCATCACCTGAGGGTTCTGTGACTGCTTTTGCCGAAGAGCAGCTCTCTGAGCAGGGCACCGATTGGATGGTACCCGCGGACATCTGTGCGTACTAACCCCTGGGCCTGTGCAGGAGCTCTGGTGGTGCCGTGGGCTAAGCCGCAGGCTGCTCACAGAAAAGTCAGCGGTTCAAGCCCACCAGCCTCTCTGCAGAAGAAAGAGCAACCTCTCTGCCCCCAGAAAGATCGACAGTCAGGAAAGCCTGTGTAGGCCCGAGAGCCACTCTGGGGCGGTGGCGGAGGGCTGGGTCTGGCTTATGCTTGTGGACGGGGTCCCATTTGGACGTGGGGTTTTCTCTGTGACATTAATGAGACCGACCAGTGCAGGTATGCTTTCAGCCAGTCACGGCGAGCTCTGAAAGAGCAGGTCAGGCTCAGAGGGGGAAGGACAGAGGCCACACGGAAACCCTGCCATGGACTCCAGGCACAGAAGCTGCCAACATTCTGATTCCCAGCCTCCTGATGGGAGAAAGATGGGGCTTTCTGCTCCCGTACAGAGTTACAGTCTCGGAAGCCCACAGGGCCACTCCCACCCTGGCCTCTAGGGTCCTTGAAAGTCGACATTGACTCAATGGATTTCGGTTTTATCAGGGAAAGTACAGCTCTGTGTGGGCACCGCCCACACGAGAGATTTCTGCTCCAGCAGCACCGAGAAACGGGAGCAGGGTTTCCTGGGGGGCATTCTTGCCATGCGGCCAAGGCCAGAGGAGGTGGCGTGGCTGGCTCCAACCAGTCTTCCCCGTCCGGCCTCGGCTTATCAGCTGCCTAGACCCAGAGGGAGACACAAAAAGTGTCCTTATTTGCAGTAGGCGTCCACATTTACAGACATCTGCAGATGCCACCTGGATGGCGTGGCCCCTCCCTGGGGCCCGCATCGGCCCCGGCATTTGTGGCTGATCTAGGGTTTTCTTTGTTCTTAAGACTAAGGAGTGACACTTCCTTATTTTTCTTACTGAAGTGTGGGTGAAAGTATGGCGTGCACTCATTTCCCACTCAAGAATGGATTAACACTTGGTTTCAGGCCGTGGGTTTTGCAGTACCCTCAAAGTCCTGGCCCTCTCCCTGCGCCCTCCTGCACTTCCTGTTCCCAGCACCCTTCTTTCCTGCCACTTCCTGCCTGCTTGGCTTGGCTTTGGGGCCTCTGCTGCCCTCTGGTCTCCGGAGCAGGACTGTTTTGGGGATTCTGTGCTGCTGGGATTGTTCACATCGTGGCCTGCTGCGTGGCTGGCAGGTGAATGATGAGTCTCTCTCTCTCTCTGTAGAAGGATTTGGAATGATTTCAGTAACTGGCACCGCCACTAGACCAGTGCTTCACAGTGTGATCGGTGCAGCTCCCGGGGTGTGAGCACTAGAGTGATCCAGGGGGGTGCTCCGACAGCAGGCACCTAACAGGATTATGGGCTCTAGTATAAATGCTTCTAATTGCCGGGAGAGCAGCGAGTAGGTTTTTTGTTTCCTGATAAGGGGCCGGCGGGAAGGGTGGAATGTGTGCACAAGGTAGTTTGGATAACTCAGCTTGCATTTTAAGGTCTTTCAGAAGCATCTTGCTCCACAGACCCGCCCTGTCCCCTGGCTTTTGTCCCTCTGGTCACTCTCTCGCCCACTTGTTCTTTGTCCCGTCACTTGTTCATCACAGCCTGTCGCTTACCAAGCCCTGGAGAGAGAGCAGGGGGGGTGAGGGCTAGGGTCTTGGTACCCCTCTCCCTCCTGCCTATCCCCAGACCCTTCCTGGCTGCCGTGGTTCTGGCTGCCAACAGCTCATAGCAGCTCCATGCCTGGAACAGTTACTTGTTCCACCCCACAGCAGCAGCGGCACCTGCAGCGTTTCTGGAGAGGAAGCCTGGGCAGGCGCCAGAGGGGAAGCCATGGAGCTGGAGCAGAGAGTGGGGACCACGAGCTAGAAGAAGCCAGCCGCAGCTTCCCAGCGGGACTCTCTCCAGTGGGTGGGAAGTAGCATCTCCCATCCAAGTCCCCATGCCAGGGAACCTGGAGACCCGGGGCCAGTGTGACCGGAGAAGCCCACCATGGTGGGAAATGGCCGCTCTGGAGCCAGGAGTTCAAGGCTCCAGTTCCAACGTCATCCGTTTACCTGGTAACAATAACTGGGCCTCAGTGAGACTTGCGTGTAATAGATTCCACCCAAGACAGCACACTGCTGTAGTCTTCTCATGTGACAGTGTAATCGTAGGAACGCCTTTTCCTGGGGCTTTATGACGGTAGCTTGGCCATCGGAAGACTCCCATCAGACCACAGAGGAAAGGCCTGGCACCCTGCAGGACCACCTGCCTGAGGGCAATGCGTTGTTTTTAGTTTCATTTGACCCATCTTTGGGGAGAGGGGAGGCAGAGGGTGGGGCTGCTGGTTTTCAGAGAGCAGGTGGCCGAGCTCTCCCCACTGACACGCATGGAAGTAAAGGCATCTCTCTCTCTCTCTTTCTCTCTCTCCAGGTAAAACCAGCCCCAGGAGAGGTGCTAGAATCAGGAGCATTGAGAAGGCTGCCAGTGACGCTCAGAGTACCCCCGAAGCCCGTGAGGACATCAGAGAGAGTGAGTGGACTCTCCGGGACGCCCTGCCCCAGGCGGGGCGGGTCACGTGCCCATGGCAGAGAGCGTTCACAGAGGCTCCACACTGGCAGCTCTCGCTGCTGCCTGGCTGGAGCCCATTTCTGAATTTCTGGGAGCTCTCGGCTGCCTCCCCAGCATCCCCTCCTCCCCAGAGAGCACACCGTCTCTCTTCTGTGGGGCCTCTCATCCTGGGCCTAGCAGTTCTTGCTCCTATGCAGGCTGAGGGGTTCAGGACTCAGGTCTTCTACTTCCAGAGCATGTGGCAGGAGGTCCGGCAGGTCGTGATCATGCAATAAAACAAAACAAAACGGGTAGAACTTCCCCACAGGATTCACCAAGGCTGTGCATCTTTATAGAAGCCAATGGCCTCAGCTCTCTTGGAGAGCGGTTGGTAGGTTTGAACCACGCACCTTTGGGCTAGCAGCTTAGCTTTAAACCACTCTGCCACGGGGCTGCTTAGTAACCATCAAACAGCCAAACTCCCAGCCATCGAGTCTTTGCCGACTGGTGGCAACCCTAGAGCACAGACTAGAATGGTCCCAGTGGTTTCCCGGATGGTAACTGTTTACAGGAGTAGAAAGCCCGGTCTTCTCGCATGGAGAGGGTGGTGGTATTCACACCTGCTGACCTCCAGGATAGCAGCCCTCACATGCAATCACTATGCCACCTGGGCTCCTGGCTTGGCTTCTTAATAAGCAATGAAAAAAAAAAAACCCGCTGTGGTCAGGTTAAGTGAAACTCATAGTGACCTTATGGGAGAGAGCAGTGCTGCCCCGAGGGTTTCTGAGGCTCATCTGTCCCCTCTGATTGGCTGCTGAACCCAAACTGCCCACCCCTCCCATAGCAGCCGGATGCTTAACTCACTGCACCACCAAGGCCACTAATAAATCCCACAAATGCTGGTCAGCTTGAAGGCTTTACTTCTAGGTTCTTGGTAAGCTCAGTTCCATTACCAATAGTTATTACTACTATTACTTCTTATTAATGACTGTTATTGGATTTTATGTCTATTACTCTAAGTTGTGGTCCTCAGATAACATTACCAATCATGACTGCTATCATTACTATCGATGCCTATTATGAGGCTTGTATCTCTATTACTGGAAGTTGTGGTATCCAGGATCACATTTCTGCAAGGATTAGTAATAAAAACAAACAAACGCAAAACCAAACTCACTTCCATTGAGCTGATTCCAGACCCCAGTGACCCTGTAGGACAGGGTAGAACTGTCCATATGGGTTTCTGAGCCTTTGTATCTTCATGGGGGCAGACAGACTCTTTTCCTCCCAGGGAGTGACTGGTGGGTTCAAACTACTGACCTTGCCATCTCAACTTGTAGCCCAGCATGTCACCAGGGCTTTTCAGCACCTCACCAGGGGCGCTGGCAGTACATGGTGAGGTGCATGGATGCTAACTCAAAGGTTGGTGGTTTGGACTCACCAGGGGCTCTGAGAAAGAAAGATCTCATGACCTGCTACCATCAAGGCTGCTGCCTAGAAACCCTAATGGGACAGCTCAACTGTGTCACACGGGGTTGCCAGGAGTTGACAATCAGCTCCCCAGCCAGCACAGGGCAACTGCAGCACAAAACATGGACTCTCTCGGTTGTTGCCGGGCACTGGGTCCCCGATACTTGTTTCTCCTGGCACCCACCCGAGTATTGTGAGTCCTGTTATTAGTACTAGCCCTCTGGTCGATACTGACTCAAAGCAACCCTATAGGACAGGGTAGAATTGCCCCTGTGAGTTTCTGAGACGGTAACTCTCTATGCAAAGAGAAAGCTTCATTTTTCTTCCAAGGAATGGCTGGTGGATTTGAACTGATGACCTTGAAGTTAGCAGCCCAATGCATAACCATCATGCTGTGAGGGTTTCTTGTACTAGTACTATGACCTGTACTTGACAGGGGAGGCAAGGAGACTCAGTAAGGTGAGCGATTCCCCTAGAGCAGCAGTTCCTAATCTGTGGGTTGCAACCCCTTTGGGGATTGAACGACCTTTTCATGGGGGTCGCCCGATTCATAACATAGCAAAATTACAGTTATGAACTAGCAACAAAAATAATTTTTTGGAAAAACAAACAAACAAACAAACAAAAACAACAAAAAATAATTTTGTGGTTGGGGGGGTCACCACAGCATGAGGAACTGCATTAAAGGGTCGCGGCATTAGGAAGGTTGAGAACCACGGGCCTAGGGTGACGCAGCTCCTGACTCCACTTTGCCCGCTCAGCAATCTGCTGCCACAGGTAACCAGAGTGGGGACAGGTTGGCATGTACAGGACCTGTTTTCAGCTGCTACGTGAGCCCGGAAACCATGTCCAGGGCTGACTGTCACACGGGGTAATCGAATGTTCTCAGATGCACACTATCATGAGGTGAGGCTGTGTTTCTCACCGGGAACTCACCATCGGCGAAGCCGTAGGCACGACCAACAGTGCGCCCTGCACACAGCAGACTTGCTCCAGACCACGAGACTGCGTGGAGAGAGCTCCACGTGGAAGCAGGCTGGCACGTGTGCGCCTGCTCTCCAATAGGAGGACCTGGCACAGTAGGAGGCTGCCAGCAGTCAGCAGCCACTCGCTGGCCCACAATAGCAACGCCAGTCACTGTGGAGTCTATAGCAGGGTGCTGCCCTTGGGGTCTCACTGAAGTGAAGACTCCCACCTTGGGTAGACCCAGGGCACAGACTTGCTTCCTGTTTGCCCCGGAGACCCAAAAAACACCCGTGGTTTCTTCAAGACCCCACATGCCACAATTCTGAGCCACCTCCGGCGCTGACCTCGCCTCTCTGTTCTTGGGGTAGCCCAACTTTGGGCAGCTTCGTTGTTTCCCAGCTTGTAAATCCTTCAATGCTTTAAGGATGCATTCTTCCAGATGGTTCTTCGTAGCGTCTGCTGAAGGATTGGTCTGGATTACCGTCCTCCTTCACTGCCAGAATTAGAAGGGGTTAAACATTTGGGAGCCACTCTCAGGGACTTTCAAAGACTCACTTCTCTGCTCTCTCTCTCTCTCTCTCTCTCTCTCTCTCTCTCTCTCTCTCGCTGAAGCTTGAACTCTCCCTCTTCCCTGGAACTGGCCCACTGCGATTCTTCCCAGGCCTTGCCCTGTAATCTCCAGCTAAACAAGCCGGATCGCTACTCTCCAAGGCGGTCATTGTGGTTCTGAGTCATTGAATGCCTTGGACAGAACTTTGGTCTGGGAAACCTCTTTGCATTTCTTTCTATACCTTGGGCCTGGGGAGGGGATCGGGGTGGAGTTGTGGGTGCCCGTGATAGACAGACACAAAGGGAAAGGACAAAGGCAGGGGCCCCTAGGAGGTTGTGTATGCAGTGGCATAGCAGTTAGGATTAGAGGTCAGGAGTCAGAGGGTGGTTGTGTTAGGCTGGGTTGTCTAGAGAAACAAACCCGTGGCATCATCTGTGTACAAGAAAGAATTTTATAGCAAGAAGGCGCTCCAGTCCAGTCCAGTCAGCCCACAGGTCTATTGCTAGCCGGGGCATCTTCAGACTCACGCAGCTGCAGGCTGCGATGCTGAAAGGTAAAGTGGGCAAGCAGGGGCATCACAGGCTGGTGAGGGCAGAGTGGCATGGATCCAAGGTCAGTGGAAACCTGGCAGAGTGCCCACAGATCTCAGGGTTGGGCGGCCCACGCGGGGCTGCCCCTAGAAACAGCTGCAGAGTCCCAGTGAGGAGGAAGGCAAAGTGGCAGAGAGGAATCTTCTCCGTTCAATCTTGCTCTTAGACAAAAGGCCACCCCCCACCTAGGTGTCCTCAAGCTACTGCTGGATTGACAGCTTGAACTCCGCCCCTAGCCAGAAGTGCCGAGTTGACATAATATCTAATCCTACAGTGACCCCTCAGCTATACATTTGGGACCCCCTGCCTGGCCCCCGTTTCCATCTCCTTTCAACATGGACTCAGGTGACGTGATGGGGTCTTCCTGAAGATGTACAGAGGAGGGGGTGGGGCTGGCAGGTCATAGATGTCAATTGCTTCACGGTCAGCTGACAAGTGGAGCAGGGGTGAGCTAGGTTGTGTTCATGATGGCAAGCGGAGCCACATTGTGTTCAAGGTGACAATGGTACAGATGTTCACCATGTCACATGAAATGAGTAGGTGCCAGCAAGGGACCTGTCTCCCCCCGCCCCCCGCCCCCAGGAGACTTTCCTTGTGAGGGGGTGGGGTGGATGTGGCATGACTATAGCTGTGGTCCTGAGGGGGCTGAATACTTTCAGATGGTGTCCTGCAATGTGATTGCCCGGTGACGTCTTCCATGGGCGGTGGGTTGAATTCATGGTACGTCTTCACCTTTCTGCAGAAATCTTTCAAACTCGGGTAGGTGTCGCTGTCAATGAGGGGATTGTTTTGCAGCCAATGTGTGATTTTTAAAAATAGACCATTAGAAAATATTAAAACCATTCTTAGCGTTTGGCCATACAAAGCCTTAGAACGCTCGGTTTCCTGTACACACTGCGTCCCCCTCTCTTTCTCTTTCTCACGGCCTGGCTGCCCCCTTGCTCATGGCATAGTGCCCCATACGCACAGCTGCTTTGTCCCGGGAGAGGACCACGTCTGAATGGTCTCTGGAGCTTCCAGACCGGCACTGCACTTGGCAACAAGAATGACCAGTAAGCTTTTTGAGCACCTGCGCTGGCAGGCAGAACATGTACCCCACCCCTGTGGCGCCCTGGTGGTGTAATGGGTAATGCATTGGGCTGCGCACCTGAAGATCAGCAGTTTGAAACCACCCACCGCTCTGTGAGAGGAAGATGAGACGCTTTACTCCTGGAAAAGCTACAGCCTGGGAACCCGCCAGGGGCAGTTGCACCCTGCCCTCTAGGGTCGCTAGGAATTGGAATCAACTCGATGGCAGTGAGCTTGGTGTTTTGGGACCCAGGACAGCAGGGGTGGCCCTCAGAGGAAGTGGTCTCTGCCTCCGGTTCTCAGATCCAGGTCTGTGGGAAGGAAGCATGATCTCCCACCAAGGTGGAGGTAGGACTGTTCATATGGTGCTTCTCCCGAGTGCCCGGGCTGGCCAAGCATGGAAGGTCACAGCAGAACCCACCGGAATGTGGAGGTGTGGAAATGTGGGGGTACCCCACTCCGTGAGATGTTGGGGTTACCTTGAGGGCTTTCTGTTTGCTCCCAGACATCTTGGCTGCTGATCCAAGTCCGGGCCTGGAGTACTCTGGCATAGAAGGTTGTGCAGCCACCAGGTCGCAGGATGGCGAAATGGTTGCGTAACTGTTGCTATTGTTATTGTTAGCTGCTAGCAGTCAGTTTGCACTCGTAGTGAGTGACCCTGCGGACGACAGAAGGAAACCCTGCCTGGCCCGGCCCCGTCCTCACCACTGTTCTTGTGTTTGAGCCCATTGTGGTGGCCACTGTGTCCATCCATGTTGTCCAGGGTCTTCCCCTTTGTCGCTGCCCCTCTACTTGACCAAGCGTGATGCCCTTCTCCAAGGACTGGTCTCTCCTGATCATACGTCTAATATCCTTAACACCTCACTGCCTTTGCTTCTTTTTATTTTCCTGATTTATTTATTTTTAATAATGAAATTAATTTTTTAGTTTCATTTAATTAATTAATTTTTAATAGTTTTATTGGGGCTCATACAACTCTTATCACAATCCATACATCCATCCATTGTGTCAAGCATATTTGTACATTCATTGCCCTCATCATTCTCAAAACATTTGCCCTCCACTTAAGCCCCTGGCATCAGGTCCTCTTTTTTTCCTCTCCCTGTTCGCTGCCCACTCCCTCATGAGCTCTTGATAATTTATAAATTATTATTTTGTCATATCTTGCCCTGTCTGACGTCTCCTTTCACCCACTTTTCTGTTGTTCATCTAGATCCTTGTCATTGGTTCCCCCTTTCCAACCCACTCTCCCTCTACCCTCCCAGTATCGCCACTCACACCACTGGTCCTGAAGGGATCATCCGCCCTGGAGCTAAATGTCTTCCCAGACAGATTTGTTTGTCTTTTGGTGGTCTGTGGTGCTCTCTATATTCCTCACCAGCAACTCGTTCAAAGGCACCCAGTCTTTTTTGGTCTTCCTTATTTAGTGCCCAACTTCCACATGCATAGGAGGTGATGGAAAATACCACGGTTGCTCAACGGGGTAGATGTAATTAGTGCCCCTAAATTGTACCTGAAGAAATGACTGAGTCAGTGTAGGCTTTTGCTGTTTATATTCTCTGTGACAACTACAGCAAAGTAAATAAAATTTAGAAGCGAAGAAAAAAGAATTATCTATACATCCCTTAACATGTAATTTTAACTTAAAACGTAAGTGTGCAAACATCCTTCATTCTTTTGGTGGAAGAACACAGGATGTCTCTGGCAATAGACCAGTGAACTGGGCTTATTAACCCCCTGCACAATAACCCCCAGAATGCACCCAGCTATGGAGTCTAGTTTCAGATCCCTGGTGGCTCTATGGGTTAGGCACTGGGCCATTCACTGAAAGACACGTGGCTCACACCCACCGGGTGCTCCAAAGGAAGGGAGAAGAGGCTGTCTGCTCCCATAAAGACTTACAAAAAAAGAACCCTCCAAACTCAGTGGTTTTTCAACATGAAAAAATACCAGGAATAATTTATAAATTATCAAGGGGGCAGAGAGGAGAGAGGGAGGGTGGGGGAGGGAGGGGGAAAAATGAGGAGCTGATGCCAGGGGTTCAAGTAGAAAGAAAATGTTTTGACAAAGATGATGACAACATATGTAAAGATGTATTTGCCAAAATGGATATTTATGGATGGTGATAAGAGCTGTAAGAGCCCCCAATAAGATAAAATAAAATAAACTAAAAATAAAAGAAGGAAGCCCAGTCTTTCTCCCACAAAGCTGATGAGGGTTTCAAACTGCCAACCATGTGGATCAGAGTCCAGTGAGTAACCACTGCACCACCAGAGCTCCTGCTGCAAAGGCTTAGAGCAGCGGTTCTCAACCTGTGGGTCGAATGACCCTTTCACAGGGCTCACCTAAGACCATGGGGAAACACATATTTCTGATGGTTGGGGGTCATCAGAACATGAGGAACTGTATTAAAGGGTCACGGCATTAGGAAGGCAGGTTGAAAACCGCTGGCTTGGAGCCTCAGCAATCTGATGTGACCTCCCTGTGCGTCAGAGCAGACTCAATGGCAGCGGTGGGGCTTTGTTTTCTGTGGTCTGGTTCTGGATTCTTTGAAGTGAGACAGTCAGTGTCTTCAAATGTTGACTATATTTAGGATTGTTTTCAGTTTTTCATGGGCCAGATCATAAGTGAGCTCTGAATGCCAAGTTGGGAATTTGCCGCAACCAAACCATGGCATAAAAGTTTTATGAAACATGCATAAAATGATAGGAGCATATGGTAATTGCATGGATTTAAAAGGGGAAACAAAAGGCATTGAGTTTCTCCAAGCCATTCTGTGTAGTCTTCATGGGAATAATTTTATCCTGATTTCCTTAATTTCTCTGACGTTTAATGAAAATATATAATCAAGATGACAAGCACAACTGGAAACAAAGTACCGCTGGAGACAAACACGTGTGATTCCTTAGAAGCATTAGAAGCGTGAAGCTCAACTCTAAGAACACAATAGAAACCAATTTCACTACTGTCAAGTTGATTCCGACTCTGTTCATGTTATTTAACCCTCATCTTAAGCCTACAAGGAATGTACAATGGTTCCTTCCATCTGATCTCTGAGGAGACTGGGGGAACAAAGAAGTTACATATGCTCAAGCTTGTACAGCCAGTAAACAGCGCAACTGAACTTTCAACTCCAGAATAATGCAAGAAGAAAGTCCTTTGCCCTTCATCTATAAAAAGCTCTTAAAAATCAACAAATACTCAAGGAGAAACTAGACAAAAGGTCAGAAAATCTGGCAAAAGTGCAAGTTAGGGTGATCTTCCCGGAAGGAAGTGGTCAACCTCTGCACAAGTCCACCTTTCTGGTCACTCGCTCAGAGAGCAGGCTAATGAAGACATGGAAGGATGTAGGGAGATAAAATCGTTCTAAACAATGTGGTAAGAGGATGGTGGGTGGCACGAGAAACTAGAATAAATAACATATTAAATATGAATTAAAACTTATTAAGGAGAGCTGATTCAATTCAATTTGGCAAGACGTGTGCGTGTGTGTATGTGTGTGTGTGTGTGTGTGTGTTTGTGTGTGTGAGAGAGAGAGAGAGAGCGATCTACACACACCTGTAATCTCATGGTGAGAAAAGCCTGGGGGAATCCATTCCAAGAATACTGTCTGAGGTTATACTGCATGATAAGAATCATGAACTTTATTCTTTGGGATTTTCTATAGCTTCCAATCAATGCACGTGGAAGTAGCAGTCAAGAGATCAAATGCCGCAAAATCTATTAAAAGTGTTGTAAAGCAAGGAGGTTACTTTGAGGACTAAGGTGCGCCGGACCCAAGCCATGGTATTTTCTTCTGCCTCATATGCATGTGAAAGTTGGACATTGAATAAGGAAGGGGAGACTTCATCTCACGTACTTTGGGCGTGTTGGCAGGAGAGACCAGTCCCTGGAGATGGACATACATACTTGGGACGGCAGAGGGACAGCAAAAAAGAGGGATATCCTTGACTGATGGATGGTCACACTGGCTGCAACAGTGGGCTCAAACGTAAGAACAATTGTGAGAATAGTGCAGGACCGGACAGTGTTTCGTTCTATTGGACACAAGGTTGATCTGAGTTGGAACTGATTTGACGGTACCTAACAACGATAACAACAGCAGCAGCAACAACAGTTACGCAATCATTTTTACCATTCTTTCCTGAGTTGTTCTTCCTCCGTTAACGTAAAGTCACTCCCGCCTCAGGTTCTTATCTCATCTTTTTTGAGTTGCTGTTGTCAATTTGACTCCATACACACTCCACACTCACGGCCATTGAGTTGAATTCTAACTCACAGCCACTCTATAGGGAAAAGTAGAACTAGCCCTGTGGCTTTTCTGAGACTATGACTCTTTTTGGCAATAGAAAGCCTCATCTTTCTCCAGGAGAGCAGCTGGTGGTTTTGAACTATTGACATTGTGGGTAGCAATGCAACCTGTAACCCACCATGTCAGCAGCTTGATTTCCTATTGATCATTCTTTAAAGAGCATAATGCTCTATGCAGTCTTTCTTCACCTATTCAGCTAAAACATTATTTGTGTGTAAGGAGACTTCAGGGGATATCAGAGTAAAAGGTGATCTCAGAGTAATAGGTTCATTCATAAAGTCTGGAGTCCATGTGGATTAAAAATTTTGTTCTTTATCTTCCCATCCTCCCAGCCCCATTTTAATCAGGATTCTTCTATGGAATCTTTGCTCAAAATGTTCCGTAGCCAGGCACCATGCAGTTCTGGTCTCCTGGCAAAGATAATAGCTGTTTAGGGAGGCAATTGGCCACACATTCCATGTCCTCATCCTATTCCTAGTTCTTTCCTCCTCAGCTGCTCCAGGTGAAGAGAGACCAGTTGTTGTGCCTTGGATGGCTGCCTGAGAGCTTTTAAGGCCCCAGATCCTGCACCGCAAACCAAGAGGTAGACTGGCAGCAGCAAACACATTCTTAGGTCAGTTGAGCAGGATATCCCATGGAACTGTGCCCGAATGCCTCCAACCAAGACACCAAATCCCATGAGGTTGTGCATAAGCAGCCTCGGCAGGTACTCTTTTCTTGACCCTTATTGTAGATGTGGGGGTGAGTCACAATGTGCCACTGAAAAACGATCCTCATCATCTCACTGCTGTCGAGTGGTTCTGACCCCTCGTGAGCCTGGAGGACAGAGCTGACCACCCCTGTGGGCTACTGGGGCAATAACTCTGTGATGTTAGGCGCCATCGACTCAGTTGCAGCCCATCGTGACCTTATGCTCAACAGAAGGAAACACTGCCCAGTCCTGAGCCCACTGTGGCAACCACTGGGTCAGTCCATCTCGTTGAGGGTCTGCCTCTTGATTGCTGCCCCTCTACTTGACCAAGCAGGATGCCCTTCTCCAGGGCATGGTCTCTCCTCACAACGTGTCCAGAGGAATGCTTTACAAGGAGCAGAAAGCCTCATCTTTTCCTGCAGAGTAGGCCAGTGGTCTTGAACTACTCACCTTGTGTGTAGCAGCCTGACCACTACGCCAGCATGGCTCTCTTAAAATATCATAAACAACTTTATTAAACAAAATACCTGAGTGAGAAGCAATTGTTTCTCAACATATCCCCATCATAGTGCATGCATTTCTTAAGGCAGTATTTCCATTTCTCTAACCCTTGCTCTTTGATTGATACCACAGCAAAATGGCAGGTTTGGCATCTTTGATGGGCAGAAATCATCTCTTTAGAATGTTCTTTGAATTTGGGGGAACCCAAAAAGCCTGAAAGGGCAAGATCCTGGTTGTTGGGTAATTGGAGTGTAATTTTCCCAAAAAATTCTCCTAGGAAGACCGCTTGTGCTACCCTCAAAAAACGTCCTGATGGGAAAAATTCGTAGGTGCAATTTTCCTGACTTCTTTTTCACTAATAAGTTTTTTCATTTTCTTAAAACTTCTTCCTAACAAGCCCCACAGGACTATCTTGTATCCTCTGAGACAACCCACCGAGATGACCCTGTTGGAATCCTGGAAAAGAGACATCAGAACCTTCAGAGCTGGCCTCTCTGTCTTGACTTTAACAGGCTCAGCAGGTTCCTTTAAAAGCCCTTGTTTCAATTGATCTTTTCTCTGAAGGCACTTGAACGAGACGTAGACACAAGTATGATGGAGAGAACTTGTCTGCAGAGACTTGTATAACTGGGTCCCCAGGGGCATATTAATATCAATCCCACAACCTTTGCCAATTCTTTTTACAGATGTACAACTTGGTGACAGCAATGCCAGTAATCCATTGTGCAGCCCTACCCTTAACCAATGAGATTCTTCCATCATTGCCAACCCTTCTTTTCCCCTATCTTACTCAACCCTGGCAACCATCATGAGCTTTTAAAAATATGGGTTTATTTTATTTTAGCTGACTTCCTGGCTTAACTACCCAAACTACCACCCTGCTTTTGTTGGATACGAGGGATTGGATTGTACTATTGAATTTGCCTCTGCTGCAACTTTGGCTACACACGAATTCAAGGCTTCATACCAGTTCTTGGATAGGATGCCATCTAAGGGCCTTATATATTATTTCTGACCCCATCCTTGCTGGGGATGACTAAGAAAAGCAAAGATTTATTTCCATTTAACTCAACCAGTAGTAACTGCTTCTCTAAATTAAAGCTATGCTGCCACAAGCTAAGGCTCGCTGGCACCCACCAGAAGCTTGATGTGGCCAGGCAGGTCTTTGTTCGAGGCCTCTCGGTGGCTCTGCTGATCTCTTGATTTTGGACTGTTAGCCTCCAGAGCAGTGAGAGAGTAAAGCCATGGGATTGCGGTGCTTTTCGACAGCAGTCCTGGGAAACAAATGTGATGATTGAGGCTGGAGCAAGGTTATTTTGAGCAGATGGTTGCTTTATTTTTGGCTTGATGAAGAGAACAGACTATTGATGGAAGATGTAGACATTGCGATGATCAGTTCTATAGGTTCATAATACAAATCCATTCATTTGATTGAGAAACATCTGATGTGCGCTGGTAAAATTCAACCATCAAAGCTCATAGCTGCCTTGAGCTATTTGCAGCCTCATCAGGGAGACAGGGGCAGGGTGGGTGTACACGGTGGCTTGTATTAACTCAGGTGGGCAGTCCTGGGTGGGTAGTGGGAGGAGCCAGAGGAACGGGGCGGTAGTGGTTAGAGGCCGTGGGCTCTGACACATGCTGCTGCTGTTAGGTGCCGACAAGTCACTTCTGACTCATAGCGACTCTTAAGGACAGCAGAGCACAACACTGCTCGGTCCTCGCCGTCCTCACAATTGTTGTTAGGTTGGAGCCTGTTGTTGAAGCCCCTGTGCCCATCTCATGGAGAGCTTTCTACGTGTTCTACGCCGCCCCTCTGCTGTACCAAGCATGATGTCCTTCCCCAGAGATGCAGCGGAAGTACCATGGACTGCCGAGAGCAGAGCAACCAGCCAATCTCTCTGAGAAGAAACAGAGCCACATCTTCTGCTCCTTCAAAGTGAGCCTGGAAGTCTTCATCTCATGGACTTTCTAACTCACGGTGACCCTTCGGGGGCCCTGGGAGTGTAGCGCTTACGAATTGGGTGGCTAATCACCAACTGTGCCTCAGGAGAAAGTCGAGTCTTGTTATTCTCAGGAAGAGTTGTAGTCTCAAACGCCCACAGGGCAGTTCCACGCTCTCCTATAGGGTTGCTGTGCGCCACAGTCCACTTGAGGGCAGTGAGGTTTTTCATTTGTTTGTTTAGTGACCCTTAAACGCGGGCCCGTCATCGCAGATAGGGTATCAGTTTATCCAGTTGACAGACGTCCCCAGCGCCCAGCCCTCACTTCCCAACACCTGACGTCCTTCCCCAGAGCTCGGTCTCTCTTGACAGCGTGTGTAAAGTCCGTGAGACAGTCTCCCCAGCCTCACTTCTAAGGAGCATTCCGGCTGCACTTCTTCCAAGACAGACTTGCTCATTCTTCGGGGCCTCCAAGGGAGATTCCGTGGATTCGCACCATTCTTCTCTGGTCTTCCTGACTCTTTGTCTAGCGTTGGTTGTATGTGCCCAGATGGTATGGGGACAGAAATCGTCACTCTGAGTGGTTTCCACCAGCCTGGGCCACAACCCCATGGCTCAAATGGCTCTGCAGGTCCTCTGGGGCCTGGGGAAGGAAATCTCACACTTGGGCAGACTGAGAACTAAGGGCCCTCCCGGCCAGCTCTGTGGGACTCAGCAAGACCTCCATTGTCCACTCATTGGGCTCAGAATAATCGCCTGGGAGCTTTGGATGGCGCTTGGTCCACAGCCTCTGGGGAGGGGTCTGGGTACCATGGGTTTTACAAAAGGCCTCCCAGGAGACCTGGAGGTCCATCCAGGGCCGTAACTCTGAGAAGTCCTGTGCTTTCCAACAATCATGAGGCGGAGACTAGCTGCCTTTCCCAAGAGGACCCAGGGTGAGGCCTTGCCCCTCTGGAAGCCTGCACTGTCTGCTTTGGCCCAGGCCCCCAGGCAGATGCCTTTTCCAGCCCGCCCGGAAGCTGCTTCCACCCTCCAAGCTCAAAGTTGATGCCAAGTTCAGAACGGCCAGGGAAAGAATTTCAAAGGGAGAACGATTCAATTTGCAGGCGACAATGAAGCAAAAATTCAGGGAGACTGAACTTGTCCTTGGCAGAGCGCTGGATGTCTCGACAAATTCTTTGTTCCATTTCCCAGCATGGGTGCAAAGTGGGGCCAGGCGGCCTCAGCTTCCAACTCCCTGTGCCAGCGGGGGAGGGATGTCCCACCCCCTGCCCTTGCCCCTGCCCCCGTGGAGCAGGCTGGGGTTTTATGACGCACTTCGTTTTCAGTCTGTTTGCTGAGTGTGTGAAGTGAGTGGGGAGGGGGAGGACATCCTGCTCAGTACGGTAGAAAGGCAGGGGACACGAAGAAGACCCTCGACGAGATGGATGGACACAGTGGCCGCAGCAGCGAGCTCCAACGTTGTGAGGACGGTGCGGGACGGCGCTGTGTTGTGTTCTGATGGGCGGGGTCGCTCTGGGTTGGAAGTGATTTGAGAGGCCCCGGCGACAGCAACAGCATGTGGAGTTGGAAATGCCCATCTCGTGTGTCCCGTGGATTCTGAAAATTCAACCACAAATGCTTTCCATCAGACTCAAGGTAGTTACTCAGACATCAGCCTAACTGCTCCCCAAATCACCACCTTTAAAAATCCAGGACTGAATTTTTGTAACAGCCTCTCCACGGGACTGGAGTTTGCAGGAGGAAGAGACTGGGATTGAGAGGATCCCTGGTGGCACAGTGGTCAAGTCCTTGATTCTAACCCACCCACGGTTCTGCAGAGGAAAGGTGTGGCAGTCAGCTTTGGTGAAGGTGACAGTTGTGGAGATGCTATGGGGCCGTTCCACTGGGCTCCCGGTCCCCGTGAGTCAGAATAGACTCGACAGCAGTGGGGCAGGACT
The DNA here is from genome assembly GCF_000313985.2 of Echinops telfairi. Classification (NCBI taxonomy): domain Eukaryota; kingdom Metazoa; phylum Chordata; class Mammalia; order Afrosoricida; family Tenrecidae; genus Echinops; species Echinops telfairi. The sequence continues at coordinate 6,790,081 of NW_022103968.1, forward strand.
GGGACGGACTCTCCAGATCCAGAAGGCTGGCTTCTGGGCCGCGAGGAGGACCTCTCTGATGTGAAACTCAGCAGCCACTGTGATGCTCCGGAGCTGACGTGCACACGAGTCGCCCTTGCCAAAGGTCATAATGATGGTGAAGGTGAATGCACACAGACTGCAGAACGAGTCTGCATTTGACGCCGTGGCTGCAAGGCTGAGGACTTTGGCAAAGAACGAATATAATTAAGTGGGGTGGGGAGGATGGTGGACAGGGTTCCCTCCTTTAGGAGCACAGAGAGCAATAGATGCATTGAAACCACAGTGCTGGTGAAGCATATTGAAAGTACCACGGACGGCCAACAAGCAGCTCTGTCTTGGAAGACGTACAGCCAGCATGCTCCTGAGAGGCAAGGATGGCGAGGCTGAGTTTCACGCACCTGGGGCACGTTGTCTGCAGAGACCCGTCCCTGGAGAAGGCCCTCATGCTTGGTAAGGTCGAGGGGCAGTAGGGAGAGGAAGGCCCTTGGCGGGCTGGACGGACATCGTGGCTGCAACCACGGACTCGTGAGAACAACGGGGAGGACGATGCAGGGCCAGGCCACGTTTCCTCCTGTTGTACGTGGGGTCGCTGTGGATCAGAACCGACCGAATGGCTCCTAACCACAACAGGACAGGCTGGCAGAGCAGGGCAGGACGCTGTGGTCTGCTCAGCACAAGGCACACCTGCCCCCAGGACTAGCACGAAACCATCTGAACACCTGACAGGCACCGGCTTCCCCCTGGAGTCTGACCCATCTGCAGTCGGATGAACATTTCCCTGAAGTGTTCTTTTCACATTTCCCCACGTTTGCTTCACCCATGTGGCTTCAGAAGGGTTTGCCGTCTGAAAGTCAGCAAAGACGATTTGGAGGTGAGGGGGAGCTTGTCTGTCCTGCGCGTGCCACGGCCGGCTGGCAGAACAGACAGGCTCAGTGTGGAGTTGCAATTGTGATGATTCTTCTTCTCCAAGGAACTGCAGAGTCTCCTGGGACCTTAGCAGCAACTAGGGGGTTGGAGGGTGGGTGGAGAGTGTGGGTGAATTGCTCATGGGTGTCGCAGCTCCTTCAAACCTTGGGTGATTTCATCAGCTCTCATTCAAAGCTCATTTCCAATTTCAGACAGGTCAGCGGCCATCGTTTCTGGATTGCTCTCTTTTTAACTTCCCGGTGACAGATACGTATCTGCTTGTTTGCTGCACGTTTTCATTGTGATGGGGCATGAACGCTTACAGAGCAAATTGGTTTCCACTCAACAATCCATATGCATTTCGTTTCATGACATTGGTTGCGGCTCCCACAATGCAATAACACGCTTCCCACCCCCTCCCTGTCTCCACCGTTTCTGTTAGCCCTTCTTCCCCATCCCTGCTTGCCTGCTGAGTGTTCTCTGGGAGCTCTTTGCCTGAGGATGGATGCTTTTTCTCAGGTGTGTGTATCTCCCATGTTATTGTTCCCTGGGTTGGATGAAGGTTGACCCACAGGGATGAATTAAGTCCCAGGCTTGAAGGGTGTGTAAGGCCCCACAGTCTCAGGGTTCCCACCAGACCTTACAGATGGGTGAGTCAGATCTTTTTCATGATTTTAAGTTTTGCTCCCATTTTTCTCTTCCTCTACCCAGGACCTCTTCCTGTGGTCCCTTTGTGAGAGGTCAGCCGTGGAAGCTGAGCACGATCTAGTTCTGCTGACCTCAGGGCCAGGGCAGCTGGGCCTGAGTGGTCCTTGTTTCTCCACTTCCTTGATTTTCTTGACTCTGCTTTGGCCAGAAAGGGACACATAGTTGCTCCTTAAGTGGCCGTTCATGAACTTTTAAGACCACAGGATGTCCAGCGGTTCTCAACCTCCCTAATGCCATGACCCTTTCATACAGTTCCTCGTGTTGTGGTGACCCCCCAACCATCAAATTATTCTCGTTGCTACTTCATCACTATAATCTTGCTGCTGTTATGAACTGGGCAACCCAAAGGGGTCACAAGCCACAGGTTGAGAACTGCTGATGGAGACCATTGTCTGTATGCACCAAGCTGACTATGTATTGTCTGTATGCACCAAGATCTTTAAAGTAACCCTTGAAACACTTGTGCTGTCTCTTTTATGTTTCTAACTAGGCAATACTTCTAGCTGCTTTGGGGCTATTTCCCCAAAGATGGAGAAAAGTCTTGCTGCTTAATAGGTGGTATTATGATGGATAGCTTCTTGGATAGGGACCAGATGAGTCTTTTGAAAATGGGGAGTAAACTGAGGTCTGACACCTTGTTCTGATGTTGCATTGCTTTGGGAGTCCTTGGCTGGTGGTGTTCTCTGGGCTCTACTGTGGGCAGGATTTGTGCCAAGGGCATGGCTTTCACTATCTTGGGCCCCGGTGTGCTCCTGACCCCAGTATTCTGGTAGTTCTCTCGGCAAAGGTCTGTGGTTATGGTATGGGAGTGTAAACTACTGATACATCCATCTGAAAGTACCCTTAATGTGCCTGGACTGGTGGTCGATGGCTTAGTTGGCAGTGAATTCTAAATTCTAATTAATTATCTCTCAGTCCCTTGCATGGACATCTCACTTTCTTTCTTTTAATAAGTGTTTTGGTTTATAATTCACATATCATAAAATTTAGTACTTCAATCACATTAAGAAGAGTTGTGCAATCATCACCACTATCAACTACCCCCCCCCAACTCGTCTGCTGTGTCCCTAGGTAATTATTAATTACTGTCCCTATACATTTACCTAGCCAGGATTTCATATACAGAAAGTCATACAAAACGCAAACAATAAACAAGCAAAGAGAATAAAACCACCAACAACGACTAAGCAAAACAGTAAAACATCAATTGAAAACAAATGATTTAAAAATGAACAACTTTAAAATCGGTCAAAAGGGAGATCAGATGATAAAGTGTTACATCTTAACCTAATTACAAATGCCTTCACAGGCTTTACAATGCTCTCGGTCTGAGAGTAAGGCCAGTCATAACCCTGGACCTTGGTCATGAGGAATTTTCCAGAGGCTTAATCCATGTGATCCATGTGAAGATGCTACGAATGGATTTTGGTCTTTCAGTGTCATCCATGCCCTTGTGTAAAACAGCTGTCGAATTTAAGCTCTAATGTCATTCCCTTCTTTGGATTTGGGTTTTATTATTTATAATCCTTGGATCACACAGGCTGAAGTGCTTCTTCCATGTGGCCTTCATTGATGCCTCAGTAAGATGGCTACTTGTTGAAGACAACCCTTTAAGGGCCCAGATGCAATTCTTAGAGTTGGGCACCATGTAGTTTCTAAACCACACTTTGCTACAGCACCCATAGCTGCAGTGATCTCTTCGTGAGGGCGAGCATCAGGCAGGGCCATGTCATAAGAGCTAATTGTCCTTAGATTGGGGCTACGATTAAGCGGACACACGTTTTTGATGAGAAAGGAACAAGCAGTACCTGCCAAGGCTGCGTCAGCTCAAGGAAACCCATGCGTGTCAGAGAAGAACTCTACTCCGTAGGGTTTTCAACGACCGATGTTTTAGAACCAGATTGCCCGGCCTTTCTTCTGAGGTACCTCTCTGTGGATTTGAACTTCCAATCATCTGGTTAATCTCGACAGGACAATTTGCTCCACCAACCAGGGACCCCAGGGTTACAGTTGGGGTTTTCTAATGCTCCTAGTAGCAACAGATTCCGTCTGCTTCCACTCCAGCCTTCCGGCGCCTTGGGGTGCACTGGGTTAAGCAGCATGGGCTGCTCACAGAAAGTTGGCTGTTTGAAGCTGCCAGCAGCTCTGGGGGGAGAAAGATGGCACCGGGAGGGACCCTTTTCTGAAGGCTCGGGATGGACCAGGGCTCCCCAGGGGTGGATGTCCCGGGCACTAACAGGACCCTGTGGCTCATCAGTGCTGTGCTTTGCAGGTTGCCCACCGCTGGGACTGGAGACCTTGAGGATCACGGACTTCCAGCTGCACGCGTCTACAACCAAGCGCTACGGCCTGGGGGCGCACCGGGGCAGGCTCAACATCCAGGTACAGACAACACGCCACCGACCCGGAGAGGGGGCGGTTCGAGGCCATCCAGAGGCACCTGGGGAAAAAGGCCTGGCCTTGGACTCCCAGAACGCAGGCCACTGAGCGCCCGGTGCATCACAGTCCTGCCCTTGCACATGGGGCAGCCTGATACCACCGCCTCGGTTCCGTGGGGATCACACTGGCCGTTGCTCTGGGGCTGGAGCAGACCCCGCGATGTCAGAACAAAAACAATCACAAAACCGCACAGCCTCCCCAGACACCCACGTAGAGCTGTCCCACTGGGTGGGTCAAGCTGTCATCCTTTCTCTTACGAGTTTTCTTTCAAAGAGTCAAGACTTGATTTGGGTATTTTTATTCTGCATTTTAGCAGGGCGTCCCCCCCCATTTGCCATTTAGTTGTTGGTCATTTTATTGTGATTTGGGTGAAAGAGTACAGAGCAAATTAGTTTCCCATTTCCCTCCCTCCCACCCCCTATGTCCCCACATTTTGTTTCAGGACACAATGCAGGGTCTGCTGTGTCACTCTGGCCACTTCCTCCCTGCCCCTCCTCCCACGTCCCCGAGCTTTGCTTTAGGGCCGATGCTGCGCTTGGGTCTCGGAGGGGTGGCTGCTCTGAGAGCCCCTGCCTGTGGTTAGCCTACTTGGTGACCTCCGGCAGTGAGTCCGGTTCTAGGTTGAGGGGCGTCTGAGGAACGACGGGACGGCATACAACCACAGCAGCAACAGCAGCAATAGCAGTGAGGCCCACTGAGGGGCTCGGGACAGCATGCTGGGGATCTGGGTTCAGTCCCCGGCCATTACAGCCACCGCGGGTTTTAGCAGAGCTTTCGGTCTAAGACAGGCGAGGAGGAAAGGCCTGGTAGTGCACTTCTCAAAACCAACCCACACAAACCCTGTGGGTCACAGCTGCCCTCTGCCTCTCACTGTGCACAGGGCCTCTGGGAGATGATGGGGGCTGACGCGGTGGCAGCTGTCAAGGATGTCCTCCCTGCCTCAGAACGTGATGTGGATGCTTCTGCGTGTTGCTGGGGTGCCTGCCATTGACCCCAGACAGAGGCAGGCGGACCACAGCATGGGGCTGGGTTTGTGCTTCAGCTCCGTCCAGCCACCCAGGTTCCCTAGCAAATGCTGACTAGTTCAGGCCCCAGTTTCCAGAGTCAAGACCCCACGGCACGGTATCTGATCTTCCCAAGTGCGTAAGTCAAGTGAATCCCCTCAAATCCACCTCCCCACACACCGTGCTTCCCAATGCAGACTGAACTTGCCCAGTCTTATTTTTCTCTTTTTCTTTCCCATCCTCCCTCCATCATTCCTGACCCCCCCCCCCACCCCGTCCCTGGCCTCCTTATAGCCTTCAAAGTCTTACCTGTTGTTGGGAAAACAACTTTTGTTTTTCTTGTCTTTTCCTTATTTATGATAACGGTGTCATGAAATACTTCTTTCTAAGACTGACCAACGTGGCTTCAGCACAATGTCCTCTAGTTTTGTCCACGTCACGCTGTGTACAAGAGAGGTGTCATTGTTTTTACTGATGCGTACTATTCCAGGAACTGACCCCGCCTTGTCTCACGGGTGAAGATTTTGTAGGCATGTCAGCGAATAGAATTTCATGCACGGAGCGTCCTGGCATCAAAACTAGTCACCATATTCACAGCGATAGAGCAGCGAGCTAGTTTCGTCCACTCTCTGCTGGCCAGGCTCTGTGGCAAGGACTGGGTGGTGGTCCAGGCTGGGGCACTGTCTCGTTTCTGCCTCACAGGAGCTGGGGCCCTTAGGCAAGCTGCCCATTTTCTCAGAGCCTTGAGGTACAATGGCCCCCTGCTCCGCCCTGCCCCCCTTCAACTCTGTTACCTTCAGAGTAGCTCTCGCTGCAAAAGAAGCCAGGAAGTGCAAGCCCTGAGACTCTTTCAACATTGACGATGCCCACACCCGTGAGAACTCTCTCCTTCCACAGACGCCTGCGAAGAAGAGCCCGTTCCTGCTGGGCCCGCTAAGGGCAGGGACGCGAGCTTCTGGTTCACTCCGGACTCTGCCTGGTCATGGAACCAAGCTCAGCCTTTTCTGGGAATTGTTTCCTTTAGTTCCAACCCGAGGGAGTGCTCTGATGGAAAAGACATGGGCGGTGTTGCTGACAAGACCTGCCCTGGTTCCCCCTGCACCTGGTTTGTGGGTGCCAAGACGAGCACCATGCGGTGATATGCCCCGAAGGTCGCTGAAAGGCCAGTGACTTGGGTGCACCAGGGGCACCCAGAGCCAGTGGTGTCTGACACATGTGCATCAGCATGTCCTCGTTTTGCTCTCCTGGGTGCCCTGTAGGGGGAGGGCCTTCGCCAAATCCAGGGTCAGCCTGCTACCCCAGAAGGACTGGACTGGACTCCTGTTTGACAGTCAGGTTAGTAGGACAACTCTTGTCCCCGAATCCTAAACACAAGGACCCTAGATGACAAAGTAGAATGGCTTCATGGGGTCCCCAAGGTTGTAATCTTCATAGAGGCAGATGCTACAGCTTCCTACAGTTCACCTGCTGGGTTTGAACATCTGGCCTTTCGGTTAGCAGCCTAGCACTTAACCACTGTGTCACCAGGGCCCTGCTTCCTCCCCTGTGCTGGAAAGTAGTAATGTAGGTGCTTGGATGATGGTTTGGAACAAGGAGGTGGTATTTCACGGTCACAGGAAAAGACAAGGGCTTCCAGATGGCTTGTGGTGGTCTGGCCACAGCCCCCAACCCTCTGTGGTCCACTCGCGTTTGAAGTGGGTCAGAGAAGTCCATTGCTAGTGCTGCTTTCGTAGGGAAGGGCTGGCTGTCGGGGCCATGGTCTGCCAGGACCGGGATGAAGCTGAACGCCCATAATCATTCCACTGCAAGCATCCCAGGACACCAGGATGCTGGAATCTGATCCAGCCCTGATGTAATAGAGAGGCTTGTTTTGTTTTATAACTGATAGGGTCTGAACAATTTGAAGAAGGACCAGATCCATGGCTTTCCGTGCGCCCTGGGGGAAGACACTGTTCAGTGCTGAGACATAGAACCGACGTCTGTCCTAGCGCTCCTGACCCCCTCTCATGACAGCTCACCAGATTCATACACATGTGCCACTGGGTGACCTCCCGTAGCCTTCAGACCCATGCACCCAGGGCCCTGATCACCCAGTCCTTCAGGGACCGCTGGTATCCTGGCAGAAAGGTTACTGGGGGGCCTCAGCATGGCACTGGTTTCTTAGGTGTCACCTGGGCACCCCCCACACCTGCTCACCTCAGCCTTTGCAGATCTGCCTGGTGCCCTGGGTCTTGGTCTCCAGTGCATGTCAGGCTCACTAAACCTCCAGCTCTGGAAGTTCTCTGGGTCCTGGGCGGGGGGGATACATGCTGCTAACCAGAAGGTTGATGGATGGTTCAGATCTACCCAGAGCTGCCTCGGAAGAAAGGCCTGGAGGTCTACTTCCAAAAGTTCAGATCCGCTGGAAGCCCCGGGGAACAGTGGCGCTCCGAAACACATGGAGTCACCCTGAGTCCCAGCTGGCTAGACTCTAGCCGGCTCAGGGTCTCGGGTGGTACTGTTGAGAGCTCGACTGCTAACCAGGAGGTCCAGCGTACCTAGGAAGGAAGAAAGAATGGTGAGCTGCTTCTGCAAGGTCACAGCTGTGAAAAGCCCATCGAGCGAGCGCAGCCCTGCTCTGAGACACAGCGGATTTTCTGTGCTGCCCAGGCGAAAACAACCACAAGGGGTGTTGTTTACAAACCAAAGAATGCTGGGCTTGTTCGGAGAAAGGGATGCTTTGCTGCACCTGGCTTCAAGCAGCCGTCTGGGAGCCGGTGTTTGGGTGCTAGATGCGGGCGGCTTGGATATTTGTGTCTGGATGGGAAGATCAGGACTCGGTACGTTCAACGGCATGCTCTCGGAAGGCTCACGCAGAGGACTTATCCCGGGGGTTAGAATGTGCTGTTCTTACATGCCAGGAGCTGACCTCAACAGCCCAGGAGATGAGCTAGGCGTAGAAGAACACACAGCAGAGGCGAAAGGGAGCCCCACATAATAAGAGCCCCCCTCCAGCCCACGAATTGCACGTCGCTATGGAAACTCCAAGACTGGCTGGTGCCGGCGCTGCTCCCCTGCCCCTTGCTAGCTGTCAGCCCCTCTGCCGAGCACACTTTTCTTTACTGCCTCTTCCAGAGGAGCCCTGGTGGCGTAGGTGGGTTGTGAGCGACAAGGTTGGCAGTTCTAAACCGCCAGGGGCTCTGCAGGAGAAAGAGGAGGCTTTCTGTCCCCATAAAGAGTTGGAGTCTGGGTACCCCCAGGGGCAGTGCCACCCTGGCCCATAGGGTGGCTGTGTGTCGATGGCGGTGGCTTTGTTTTGGTGTCTCTTAGCATGTCTGGAGGGGTGTCTCTGGTGTGGAGGTAAGGAAAGGAAAGTCTGATCAGGGAAGGTCCCGCTCACCCTGGTCCCTCCGCTAGAGACCCCAGAGCTGAGGCCCACATGCAGGCCTTTCAATGCCAGGTGAGCCTGGTGCAAGTCCCCTTGCCCCCTCCTGCATCAAGAGATGACTCATGTGGCCCCCAAACTCCTGGCCTCTCTTTGTGTTCCATCTTGGGGCTCATCTCCCTGCTGCCCTCTTTCTGCTGGGTCCATAGAAGCCTGTGGGTGCCATAGTGCCACACTGTGCCTTCAGTGTCACACTCCAACGGGCCTTCTCTTGGAGACTCAGGTCCCCCTCTCTCACCTAAGTGTGTGCACCTGGGGTTCGGTGGGCAGCGGTTTTCTGTTGGTGCTTGACTGGAGCCAGCCAGCCGGAGAGCCTCCGGGAGAGGAGGAGGGTGACAGAGAAGAAAGAGAAGCTGCTTTCAAACATGCTTCGTTTAACACGAAGCAAACCCTGAGGGTGCTTACACGGGCTGAGCGCCGCATGCAGCCCCCGATGTCGATTCAGATCCAGACACAGTGCGCCATGCTTGTACCTGCCATAGCTTCCACGGAGGGGCTCCCCTGGAGTCCTGCTGGCCTGCTGGTTATGTCCACAAGGTCAGCAGTTGGATACCACAAGCAGGAGAAGGTGACGTTTTCTGCTCCCGTCAAGAATTAATCTTGGAAATCCACGGGGGAAGGTCTCTCGTGTCGTGTAGGGTCTCGGTGGGTCAGAATCGATGAGGTGGCAGCGAGTTTGCTTGTGTGCCTAGTCCCGGTACGATCATCACAGCAGTGTGATCAGGCGGCATCTGCTTCTGTGTCTTATAGGCAGGCTGACGCCGGGAAAGCTGAGTGCTGGCATGTTACCGCCCACTCGGCAGCTCCCTGCCGATCAGCAGACAACAGTGCTCCGTGACTGGTTTTTAACCAGTAGACAGCCAGGCCATTCTTCTGAGGCACCTCTGGGTGGGCTCAAGCCGGCAATGCTTCTGATAGCAGCCAAGCTCGTTATCTGTCAATGTCACCCAAGAAACCCACGGACCTCACAAGAGGTAGACGTTCGCCATTGACGAAGAAGGCCAAAGGTGAATCGATGTGTTTGAATTACGGTGCAGGAGAAGACTGTTGAAAGTACCACAGACTGCTAAAAGAACCAAGCCTCGGGAGTACTTCTTGGAAGAAGTGCGGCCAGAATGCCCCTTGGAGGCAAGGATGTGAGACTTGGTCTTATACACTTTGGACACGTTGTCAGGAGAGACCAGTCCCTGGAGAAGGACGTCATATTTGGTAAAGTCGGGGGGCTGCGGAAAAGAGGAAGAACCTCGGGGAAATGGTTTGAGACCGTGGCTGCAACAGTGGGCTCACGCATAGGACCGGTGGTCAGGGAGGTGCAGGGCTGAGCGGTGTTGGGTTATGCCCTGCAGAGGTCGCTAGGCATCCTAACTGACTCGATGGTACCGCACGCCAGCAGCTGCAGCCTGAGAGGTCGTCAGATAAGGAGTTGAGGACCTGGGACTTGACCTCGGACTCCAAAGACACACGTCTGAGAAGAGAGGGTGACTGCATGCCCCCTCTGACGGATGAAGGGGCGATGGCTCCTACTGAGCATGGACCAACTCGATGATGCTGTTAGAACCACCAAAGTGCTCCCCAGCTCTTCATGGAACTGAACGAGATCGTGAATGAGGGAAACCCTTGACCTCTTTCGCGATTAGTCTAGTCTTCCTCTCGCCTTCCCTTCTTTTACAACCATTAACACATGGTTCCTGATCTGTTTAACAGATTCCATTGTCAAACATTTTGAGTATTAGACTCTAGATATTGACTGGGAGCCTGGTGGCAAGGCAGGCTATGCATTGGGCTGATAATCACAAGGCCAGAGGTTTGAAACCTCCAGGCCCTCCAGGGGAGAAAGAGGAAGCTTTCTACTTCTGTCAAGATTTACCATCTCAGAAACCCGGAAGAGGCAGGCCTACCCTGTTCTATGGAGTTACCGTGGTCAGAATAGACTGGTAGGTTGTGCGGTTTGTTTGTTTTTATGCCCCCTAGATACTAATTGGTTTCCTTGATCAAGAAATAGATTCGAGCTCTGACCATGTCTTCAAAAGCCATGTATGTGCCCTTTCAAGGGCTTGACTGCCCGGCGGAGTCTGTTAGTTGGACAGGGCTCTCTGCTCACCTCTGGTTGGTACAGACGGTTCGCCTTTGAGTCCACCCAGAGGCCCCTGGCGATCGACTCTGGAAAAATCGGCCACTGTAAACCCGAGGGTCACAGTTCAACTCCGACTTGCAGGCAGCCCCGGGAGCCAGTGCTGACTCAAGGCTGGCTGTTTGAAGTGGCTCTCTTCATCTGCAGCAGGACCGGCCGGTCTGGACCCGGGCAGCTCTGTGCGCGGCTGAGCGTTGACCACGCAGGTTCTGTGCGTGGTCATAGGTCTTCGGAGTTTGTGGACGCTTCAGTAGAGGGGTCCCATCCCACTTTCTCAGGTAGCCCTGCCCCCTCCCTTCCCATGGTGCACCTCCCGGGTCATCTATCATGTTTCAGACATTGCTACTTCCAACAGTCGCTTCTGCTTCAAAAAGTAGCTTAAAATAACGACCAATGTGTTATTTCTGTCAAAACAGCCCTGGGTGATGTCTGCAGACTGGCAGCTCTGAGCCTCTTATCCAGCCCTGTCTGGTAAAGCTTTGCGCCCACTGGGATGGAGCTTTTCCATTTGCTTCCAGACGATTCTCTACAGAAGCTGCTTGTGATTGTGAAACCCTTGGCCCACAACCTGTCAACCACAGAGGGGCTTGGGGAGAGCCATTTGTTTCCTGCACGAAAGACCAAGCCCTCTGCCCTAGAGGGAGCATGGTGTCATCCTAACCCCCAGCAGAACAAGCCAAAATCAAGGTCGGTGCTGCTGAGATGGTTCAAACTGGTGGCCACCCCGTGTGGTCTGGCGTGGAACTGTGCCATGGGTTTTCTAGGCAGGAATCTTGGGGGGGTGGGGGGCGGAGATTGCCAGGCCTTTCTTCCGCGGAGTCACTGTCATTTCTTCCACCAGGAACCCCAGTCCACTTCTGATCCTCTTCCATGTTAGTAGAGGCCTAAGCCAGTCTTGTCTCTCTGTAAGGAACTGAACTAGAGTGTCTCCAAACTTCCCCAAGCATGATGCAACAGAGAGCCACGAACCGAACCCTCGTCTGGGCCACTCGGAGGCCTTGTATGGCATTGTTTCTTACTCTGGGGTGTGCTTGGCTGACATGTCTGGGCCACCGCCTCCTCTGTCACAGCATTCTCCGGGGACTTGCTTTTTAAATTCAGAACCAACTCTGCAGAGCTGGCTGTCAGTTCTCAGTGAGTCTGCTCGGAGAGGGCTCTCACTTTGCCTGACATCTGGCCAGCTTTAATTGACGGTCTGGTCTGATGGGGGGGAACTGGAGATTGACAGCAGAAGCAAACACTTTGGCCAAACGGAGAGTTTCCAACCCACACCCACATCCCAGGCAGTGGACTTTGGTCAGAGAGCCAGAGTGTTTCCTCCAATCATGGTCAAGGACAGGCACGTTGGACTGTGCAGCCACCATGGCCTTGTCCGTTCCGCCTTTGACCTGGGTTTCTCAACCTCGCCATGGTAACATTTAGGGTTCTACAATTCGTTGGGGAGCACGACTGTGCATTGTAAGATGTTAAGCAGCATCTCTGGCCCCTACATTTCAGTTCCCATCAGCACCAGCACCCCCACTCTCTGCCCTCTTGTGACTGCCCAAATCACTCCTGACACCCCCACATATTCCCTGTGGGTCAGGTCCCATGACTCCAGACTCTGGGTCTCCTCTTTCTCCGGATGCTGTCACTCTGTTCAGGATAGTTGACATTGTAAACCATGTAATTGCAGGGAGCTGGGAAGGTATTGTAACCCCCTGATATTGTTGGGTGCCCTGCTGTGGATCATCAACCCGTATTGGTCCTTGTGACCTAGTAGCATGGAGCCCTAGGGCTTTTTTGATGGTGACCTTTACGGCCACAGGTCACCAGGTCTTTCCCTAACTGAGCTGCGAGTGGTGGGGTGGGGGTGGGGTTTGAACTCCCCACCTTGTGGTTTACAGCTGAGCACTTTACCCTCTGTACCACCAGAATACCCTAGATGTTTGTGAAACATTGAGTAGCTCACCAAGCAGCCACCCCTGCATAGTTTGCCTGTGGTCACCAAAGATTCATTGTTTAAAAAGGAATATTTTAATGATAAGAATTGATATTTATTGAAGGCTCATATTATGAGCCTGTGCCTGTCTGTGCTTCCTAGGAGGGATTTCTGGTGGCACTGTGGGTTAGGTTACAGGCTGTCAACTGTGAGGTTGGTGGTTTGAACACACCAATTGTTCTGAAGGGGAGAGACGAGGCTGTTTGTTCCTGTAAAGACTTACAGTCCCTGAAACCCTATAGAGGGGGGTCTCTATGAGTCAGGAGGGATTTGATGGCAGTAGGTTTGGGGCTTACCATGTGGGGCTCTGTTGTGAGCACAATCCACATGCTGAGGGTGAAGTGGTCATTGGTCCACATTTGAACAGAGGGGGAAATTGAGGCAGAGTGTGTCTGGGCAGATTACCTGTGCTTATGTAGCGTGTGTGAGTGCTGCAGCCGGCTTCAGCCTTCAGGGAACCCATTAACCATCATGCCGTATGGTGGCTGATGATAAGATTCCAAGTCACAAGGGAGGACTCGGCATGGCAGGCAGAGGGGCTTCCCCAGCTCCCTCCAGCAGGACTGGTGAAAGTGACAATGTCCTACCCCTTGGAGTCTCTGGGACCGGTCCCAGGACAGATAGCAAATGAAGCAGCTATTCAAGAAAATCTCAAATCCAGTAAGAACAAGGATGATCAGTCTTGAACCTAAGTCACCCCCTCTTTGTCCTTCCTAACTCAGCCAGACTGGTGCAGCCAAGAGGCGATGAAAATGTCCTCCAGTGCCCGGTGGCAGTGGACACGTCTAGCTATCATTGACCGACCAACTTTAAATGGATCGACTGGCTGACACGTGAACTCCGTGTTTATAAAATGCTTTAAAAAATATCAAGACAGGGGCCCATGTGCAGACCTCAGCCCGGCCACCCAGTCCTCAGCTCCAAGAAGACCAGGCTGTGTGTTTCCCGCCTGCCCCTTCCTATCACCCTGCTCCTTCACGGCAGTGCGATCGTTTCCCCGAGTCCGTGCGACTGTTCTAAACACCAGCCTTACGGTGTTTGCCAGAAAAGGAGAAGGGTAACAAAGCAGAAGGACATCACGGTTTCTGCACAGGAAACTCTCAAACCAAAAACATAAATAAAAGCAAACTCGCTGCCCCTTCAGGTCAACAGCTGCTCATAGCGATCCTACAGGACCTGGTACAACTGCCCAGTGAGTTTCCGAGGCTGTTAGCTCTTCTTGATGGGAGCGGGAGGCCTTTCTCCAGACACCAGAAGAGTAAGGTGACCAGACTTTAACATTGTAAACCGGGACACCATTGATAAGACTCCTATCCTGGCAAAATAGCCGCCTGGCAGCTGAAAACCGTATACCCTAGCTTGTCATGCATTCTTTCCAAAAATCGGACGTTTTTAAAATTCTGTGGTACACGGGACAAATTGTTAAAAATTGGGACTGTCCCGCCAGAAGCGGGACATCTGGCCACCTTACATAAGAGGTCACTGATAGCTTGCAGGTTTCCATCATTAGGAGGCTGGCTGCCTTCAGGTGAAGAAGGGCTGGCTGTGTCATACCGTCTGGGCTCTTCTCATGGATGTCTGGTTGTTTGGCCGTGTTGAGAAATGAGACCTGTTCATGAAGTCACCGTCACCCTTTCAGAATTAGACCCTGAACAAGAAGCCCACCCTGGAGAGCAGTGAAGGGCCTGTGATTCACACTCACAAAATCTGATCTTTCTTTTATGACGCTTGGAGGTGCCAGGGAGCATTGCCAAGTCTTTGTTAGAGGTGCCACGTATACCGTTTGGACACAGCGTCACTGCCGAATCGAGAGTTTGCGTTTTAGAGGGTCTTGACTCGTGGAGGCATTATACCCACCACCATTTGAGGTGGAGGTGTTTCCAGAAGTGCCTGTTAGGTGATACTCCAATATTTGCTTACCTGGTTCCTTCGGGGCTGGGCCAGGAATGGACTGGCTGGGGGTGGGGGGTGCAGTGGTTTGGTCCTGTCCAAGGATGATGGAGAGAGTTTCACCATGGAATTCTTAGCCAAGTTGTCCATCTGCTACAGCTGGACGCTGAATTCCACATCCCCACTGCCTATTAAAAGTAAGACTGTCCCCAGAATTTGAGCTGAACGTGCTGTGGGGTGGGGAAGGGCAGCTGACCCGGCATCCTTATCTTTAGCCCCTTAGTCAGACTTGGTCTTGTTCAGCTACGTCCTTGTAAGCCAATCAGAACATATGGATCAAGAATAGAAAATCGAAATGCATGCAGAAACCATGTCAGGGAACCAGGAAGCTTCATGTGCCTTGACATTTTGTTCTGAGGTCAAGGAATTCCCTCTTCAAGTGATGATAAGATAGGGAAGATTCTAGAATGTCACTTACATTCAGAACTAAAAAACAAAACAGACCATAAAGCTTGTTGGGCAGTAACAACAGCAGATATCCACCACATCAAATGTCTTAAAACCAAATAGATAAATATCCACTTTATCTAACCGGAGGTGAAGAAGCCCTGGTGGCACAGTCGGTTGTGTGTTGGGCTGCTAGCTGTAAAGTCAGCAGTTCGAACCCACCAACTGCCCTGAGGAAGAAAGATGAGGCTGCCTGCTCTCATAAAGATTGACAGCCTCAGAAACCCTTCATGGGGCGGGGGGTTTGTGAATCAGAGTGGACTCACTGGCAGTGTTTTTTCTTTGTAATTTGGGTAGATAAAGGTACCCTTCCACACGCAGCTCCAATCGTCCCTCTGCCTTAGGGCTGTGGTCTCCCCAAAGTTAGAGCAAGTGGCTTGCGCTATCCTTAAATGCTCCCACAGCGCTTTTCTCAAGGCCCTGATATAGCACGTGCCCAATGTGTTCGCATTCATCTATTTTCACGTCTGTCTTCCTGCCTGGATGCTCAGGTCCTGTGAGAGAACAATCCACCTTATATCGCAGCACCTGGCATGTGTGGGCTGGTACGTAGGAGACACTCAATCTGTGTCTGTTGGAGGAATGAGTAATAGGAGCGCTCAGTACTTGCATCTTCACGCTGGGCCAGGAGAGGACACAGCACCCTCAAATAGCTCCAAGTGCTTCACACCAGGCAACTCCCCACAATGATCTAGAACTAGGGGTTGGGGGGCACCATGCTTTTTAAAGTTTGCCTCCTTCACCCGCATCACCTCCTCTCCCTCCCTCCTTTGTCGTCTCATGAAAAGATGTGTCTCCATTGCCTTTATGTCCAGGTCTTTCTGAAGAACGTCTTTCCCTTCTTTCCAGGCGGGCATTAACGAGAACGACCTCTACGACGGCGCCTGGTGCGCCGGACGGAACGACCGCCATCAGTGGCTTGAAGTGGACGCCAGGCGGCTGACCAAATTCACTGGCGTCATCACACAAGGAAGGAACTCGCTCTGGCTGTGAGTGTGGTGGGGCCAGCGCTTTT
>NW_022103968.1:6806602-6820020 GCF_000313985.2 Echinops telfairi
GAGCCTTCCAGACTCTAAAGGAGTACTCAAGCCCAAGCCAGGCCCTCACCTAAGGGACTGCTAGAGAATGGGAGCCAAACTGAAGGGTGAATTGATCTGTGGCCCGGAAATGACCCAGACACCCAGATTTCAGATAGGACCTTGAAGTCAGGGCTGGTCCTTTACAAGCAAGACTTACCGGTCATCCCTGAGAGGTGGGGTGCTGATCTGTGGTGTCTTCCTGTGGCTCCAGCCATGTGGACAGCAGCCACGAAGTCACTGGGGCTCGGTGGGTCAGCAGGGGCCAAAGCAGGACCACAGGTACCTTTTCCATATAAGCTAAACTAGACATTGTAATGGTCCTCTAGGACAGTGGTTCTCAACCTGTGGGTCTCGACCCCTTTGGGGTCTAATGACCCTTTCACAGGGGTCACCCAATTCATAACAATAGCAAAATGACAGTGATGAAGTAGCAATGAAAATAATCTTATGGTTCGGGGTTCACCACCACACGAGAAACTGTATGAAAGGGTCGTGGCATTAGGAAGTTTGAGAACCACGGCTCTAGGACCTCCACTGAGAAACCATGAACACAAGTGTCCTAATGTTTCAATGTCAAGTCACTCTGGTGGCTGTGCCAAGCAGTTAAGACCCCCTCATGCCCATCCACCCTCACATTCACATTGCTCTCTGGACTCCAGTTCCTGGCCTCTGTCAGTCTGTCCTAATTGCCTTTTAGCAGCCCTGAGGAGATGTGACTACAACGTGCTCATTAGATTCATCCGGTTTCTGGAGAGGTCAGAATTAATACATAAACTGGGGTAATGGAGGTGAGCCCAGCCTCTGGGTTTCCATGTTAACTCCCTGACATTGTTGCTCCTGAGGAGCTTGATTAGACAGTGGCACCTGGCAGCCCATGACTCATCTTTCCTTTCTCTCCTGAATTTTATTTATTGTAATGGCAATATCACAACATCTGAGAACCTTTTAAGACATGAGTAATTCCAATGCCTCTATGCAAATAGCTTTTTAAAAACCTTGGCCACACATACGCAATTGTGTTTTTCTCACTTAAAAATATAGCTGTTACATTCTTTGTGCTGTTACTCAGACTTCACAACCACAATTTTTAAGAGACATAGTTTACTCAGCTATGACCAAATCAGCTGGATGCTCTAACATAACCCACTGTAAAAGGGTTCTTCCCATTTCCTGCCCGCTTCGTTTGCATGTCCTTCACGGGCATTTTCAGAAGTAAGATAATCCACCCATTCAGACACTATGTATGGGTTTGTATTGGGGCCGTTGCCTGTCACATCCTCCCCCTTGCATGTCAGGGCTATTTATGGATGCGTTCACACAGGACACATTCTGCTTGAGGCTGCCTGCCGTACCCTGGCTTCTTACAGGGACAGTAGCTCTCCCCGATTAGCTGCGGACTTTTGGAAAGAAAGGTTAGACTGCTCAAGGAAAATGGGAAAGAATGGTTGGTGTGAAATCTCATGGGAAATTCCATTGTCTGTTGGGATTTGCGCAGGGATTTTGTCTGGCTACATCAATATTAACTTTCTGTCTGACCATTCTGTAGAGACCCAGTAGTTAGTGTCAGGGGATGATGGGATAGGAAGTAAGAGCAGAGGTCCTTAAGCATCCACATTTCATCTCAACAAGAAGCATCAGGGGACTACGAGTGACCAAGAAGTCGCAGTTGAATAATACGAGGGGACTTTAAGAAGACAGCAGAGACACACGGAAACAATGAATCCAATGGACTGATGGACCACAGGAACATCGGCCTTCATGATCCCCCCTCCCACTGTTAGCTGCTCTGAGAGGGGTCACATCGGCAAGGCCTGGAGAGAGGGGGAGACAGATCTGGTACAGAATTCAAAAATCACAAAAATGTCCAGGTTTCCTGGTTGGATAGAGACTGGTGGAATCCTGAGATGGTCGTCCTTCCTGACCCTTCAGGTTTGGAAATGATCTCATCCCCATGCCTCCGCCAAACAATACACAGATCTATGGGGGGGACCCACATCTTAGAATAATCCACTCTTTATGATCACAGGGGCAGCATTTACTCAAGGACAAAGTGCAGAGGGCTTGGGAAAGGTGGAATGGAAACCCTGTTTTCCTGGACAGTGAAATTCCTTGAGCGTTCCAGCCTTTCTTTCCCCAAGTCCTGCCTTTCACAAGCAGGGAAAGCAGCTGTCATGGTAATAAGCCCAGGAAGAGTGGAAATACTCATGGAAAAATTCCATGATCTTTTACTTCAATTTTCCCACGAACTTTTTGAAGCCCCCTTATAGCTTTCCTTGGTTTAACCTTGAACAAGAGGCACAAGAGGCTGGAAGGCCAGAAATAGACTCACTTCTAAGAGTCAGCTCTTTTTAAGTCAGTATTGATTATCTCAAAAGGAATTATTCTTCAAGGGCAGTGAAGAGCCATCTGACGAGTTGTGGGTTCTTGCCTCATGAACTAGTCTTTACTGACTCATGAAGGGCTGATGAGGAAAAGGGATGAGGATGCATCTGACATCTGAGCTCTTCCCCGGTGGCGGCATAGCTCAAGCTGGAGGCACATGGATCTATTCTAAGATGGCCAGAAAATGTGCTAATCAAGGAGGCTCTTCGCCTTGTTCCCATGGAGTTGGTGCCAATTCACGGTGACCTTCTGTTGAATGGAATGACATGTTGCCAGGCCTGGTACCATCTTCCTGGTCGTGCATGGGCTTTGTATCCTTTGTTGCAGCTCTCATGCAGTGCCTTCTCACGGAAGGGCCTCCTCCTCTAGCCCCGTATCAGACAAGGGTCTTTGCGGCCCATAGGGTTTCCTTTGGCTAATTTTGGAAGTAGATGACCAGGGCTTTCTACCTATCTCATTGGTTAAAGCATGCATACATCTGATGGAATTCATATACCTGATATACTTTCTGACATCGGAGGAAACGAAAGATAGGCTTGTTTTGAGGCAAGAACCCCAAACCCCATCTATATTAGTCAAAATGGACCACTGACACTTGTCCACCATGGGTGACCCTGTTGGTATTTGAAATATCCGTGGCAAACCTTCCAGCATAGCAGCAACACAATAACAAAGGGCTAGGGTTGATTATCGATGCCTCCTAGCTGGTTGTTGGAGTATTGAGGGACCTTAGAAGTGGCTGGAGTTAAAATGTATATTTAAGAATCCAAAGAATACTTTTCATTTACAGGACTCCCCTCGTTGGTATTTTTACACAAGCAGCCATCATATTATTTATTCATAGCATGCTCCCTTTTGATAAGATATGTTAGTCTTTTAGAACAGTTGTGGATTTATAGGATAAACTAGTCAGGGAATACAGAGAGGCCTCATAAGCCTCTCCCCCTCCTACACGCATTCTCTTCTGTTTTTAACATGGCAGCACCCCGGTTACAGATGTGGGGTACATTGGTACGATAGAAGAGTTAATATTGAGAATTGTTATTGACCTAGGTCCATGATGTGCACTAGGTGGGCTTCGCTCTTTGTTTTGTTCCATCCTATGGGTTCTGACATGCATGATGTCATGTTTTGACAGGAATAATGCCACGTGTCCACCGTGACAGTACCACACAGAATATGTCCACTGCCCTTAAAATACCCTGAGTCTTACCTATCCGTCTCGCCACATCTCACCATTGCCCCATGTGAACCAGTGGTCATTTTAGGACCTTCCTGACTCTGTATATGACTACCACTTCATTCAGTTGACCTTTATTGAACATTCTTTGCTAAAGCCTAGAGGTGCAGAGTTGAGAGAGATGTGACCATGCCAGATGCGCGCTTTCAGTCAAGGATAAGAATCCAATGTACTTGGAGCCAGGGAGAACCGAGCAGAGAACACACTCATGTGGAGTGTGGACAGGGGAGCCGGCATCGGACTTGCCATGAGAAGGGAAGGATGGGGCCAAGGTCAGGAGGCTCAGGTTCCAAGACTAACTCATTACCAAGTTGAAAATACGCATCCAATACTCCAGTTTTAATAATTCTTCAAATAACTCATGTTATTTGAAAGCAGAAACTGCTTAATTGCTCTAATGATATTGCATAATTTATACTTTTCACCAATATAAATGATCCTTTCTCACCGTATTGCCACTTCACGCAACTTTAATAGACCAATACCAACCACTCTTTTATTTCCCACATGTCGGAAAGTATATTAGGTATGAGTGTTAGAATTATGACAATGAGGTGACTCAACAGTTAATTATTTTGTTTGAGGTGAGTAGATGCTTCTAACGACTGAAGAGGAAAGACCGGGGATTTAAAATAACCAAATGTTTTTTATTTTGATTGCTTAATAAACAGAAATAATTTCTATTGTCTCTTGAGAGTCTGTGAATTGTCCTGAAAGTGAGGCGGCAGTTTGATCCACGGCCATGTCATGTAAAGAGCGGCGGATGTCTGGACTGGTTAGCGGGATTGTCTAAGTGTTGGACTAATTGGAACAGGAAGAATAGGCTTCAGCTGTGGACCCCGAGATCACAGCGATGAACCAGACTCATCGCTGAGCCTTCAGGAGCTCTTGCGATGTCTAATCGTGGAAAACCCTGGCAGGGATTCTTGCTGTGAGCTCTTCCTTTGAGAATTCTGCAAGTGGAAGAAAGCAGTTGACGAAGCACCAAAGTCAAAAGCAAGACAAGGTCACGGAAAGGCCTATCTCCATCCTCCACCCCCTTCGTGTTTCCCCCTGGAAAGACGTGTGTGCATAACCTGGAGGGGTGGAGCCAGGTGAGAGGAAGACACTAACCACAAAGTGAGTGGGAGTGTCTGATGGGGTAGGAGGCACAGATGCGGTGAGGTGTGGAGTTGACTCAGGTTACGGGATTCACCTTGGAGAGGAGGAGGGTCTGCTTGTCCCCTGGGAGGTTAAGAAGGGGGAATACATACTAAGGTGGGGTTTTTAATCTTGATGAAATAGGAGGCAGGGTCCTCTGTTGAGAACAGAGGTGGTAGCTTGGGGATTGGAAGTGGAAGAAAGTAAACGAAACTCTATCTGGTTGTAGAAACAGTTCAGCTGGGGTCAGGAACCCAAACACTTGTGATTGCCCCATATGGCGCCAGCCATGATTTCTCCATGTGAAAACTGCTCAGTGACTACGGAAGGCTGGAGAAGAATGGCTGCATTTGAGTTGGGGTGTTGGTGAAGAATATGGGCGGTACCATGGGCTGCCAGAAGCACATGCAAATCTATGCTGAAGTACAGCCAGCATGCTCCTTAGAAGCAAGGATGGGAAGACTTTGTTTCACTTATTTTAGGCATGTTCTCAGGAAGGAACAGTCCCTGGAGAAGGACGTCATGCTTGGGAAAGTAGAAAATCAGTCAAAAAGAAGACTCTCCATGAGATGAAATGATACAGTGGCTGCAACAATGGGCTCACACATAGCCGCTCGTGAGGACAGCACAGGGCTGGGCAGTGCGCCATTCTGTTCCATACAGTGTTTTGTGCATAGAGTTGCCGTGAGTTGGAACGGACTCCACAAGACCTAGCAACAACAACAACAACAACAAACAACAGCACGATTTCTCCACTAGGGGATGGTTGGATTTATCCACACTGGGACCTGGTCGGTCAATTGCAGTATGAGGTCAAGCGACAAGGGCATCATTCTGACTACTTCCTTCAAGATAGAACACAGGCTGCTTAGGAACGAAGAGGTGTGAGGTTGGGACCCAGGGAAGGAGTGAAGGAATTGAACCATAACTTGGAGGCTCATTCACTAGTGTAAGGGCTGGTTCAAGGATTTTGTGGAGGACACAAAGGCAAAGAGTAGAAGACCATGGCATGAGACAGCACTGATCTGGGAGGACACTGGTCTACTTCAGGTTCCATGGGTGCATTAGAGGTGATGGCTGGGCTGAGAGCACCTCGCTCAGGTAGGGGGTGCTGAAGGTCAGAGAAGAGCAGAGGTCGAGGAACCTTAAGGTTACAGGGTTGGTTACCTGGCGCCATCCCCCGGGGGTGGGGGGTGGGGTATCTTAGAAGCCAGTTGGAGAGGAGAGGAGATGAAGAGGCAGCTGGTGAGATAGTGGAGTTTGCAGAAGAGGAGGACCAAATAAAGGCAAAAAACGATGTTAGAGGTTGATGAGTCAGCTCCAACTCATAATGCCCTCACATGCAATAATGGAACGCAACACTGGTCTGCCCTGTTCCGTCCTCACGGTCATTGCCATGTTTGGGTCCATGATTCTAGCCACTGTGTCTGGATGTCTGGACTGGTTAGCGGAATTGTCTAAGTGTTGGACTAATTGGAACAGGAAGAATAGGCTTCAGCTGTGGACCCCGAGATCACAGCGATGAACCAGACTCATCGCTGAGCCTTCAGGAAATACATACTATATGTATTTCCACAGCCCATCTCAAGACGTGAAATCAGCCGCGATACCCAGGTAAACCCTCCATACCTGAGACTTGGGTCATGTCCTTTGGACATGTCATCAGGAGGGACCAGACCCTGGAGGAGGACATGGTGTTCGGGAAAGTCGAGGGGCAGCAGAAAAGAGGAAGATGGACTGACACATTGGCTGCAGCGTGGGCTCGTGGACCCGATTGTGAGGGTGTTGGAGGACTGGCCCGTGTTCCACTCTGCTGCACGTGGGTTGCTGTGAGTTGGGACCAATTCGGTGGCACTTAGCAGTGATGACAGACAGTCCACCAACCAGAGACTGGGGCGACTGACCTGGATTGTCCAGGTGGGTGCAGTGTCGTCACGGGTCCTTATAAGTGGAAGAGAAGGCCAAGAGAGAAAACCAGAGAGGCTGGACTGGACCAGCTCGGGCTGGCCTTGCAGATGGAGGGAGGGGCCACAAGTAGGATATGTGATGGTTTTTAGAAGCTGGAAAGAACAAAGAAGTGGATCCTCCCTCGGTGCTGCCGGAAAGGCGAGGAGCGCCCTGTGCACCATTTAACTGGGTGCTGTAAGACCCACCCTGGGTTTCTGACCTCCAGATCTGTAGGAGAGTAAACAGTGATGGTTCAACCTCAGTGTTGTATGCAGGCCCTGAGTGTAGCCATCGGAAAGCCCTGCAGGCTGACGGAATCCGTGAGCTGCGGTCTGGCTGCTTCCTGAGCTGGTGAGCCTTGAGGTTGTTCTCTGGGCTTGTTCCAAGTGCCTGCCTGCTACTTCACGCTCCCTAAATGTGATCAGTGAACAGACTGGGCCAGGCAGCCATCTCCTTGCCACTCAGTAGAATTCACGGGAGTCACTCCTTTGGTTCCCCCTTTTTTGCCTGGGTTCTCAGGGAAGGTTTAAGGATTGGAGGGACTTCCAGCATCTTCTTTGGCCTTCTAGCTCTGCAGCAGGCCTTCTTGGCTGGAAGCATGGCTCCACCACTCCCCCTTTGCCCCAATTTATTGTGACTTGGCCCCCAAAGCGGCATAGTTTGCTGTCTTGCCTGAGTAGACATTTTCACTGGAGGTAATGGAAAATAGATATTTCTCAGTTTGTAACGCTCCCTCCTATGGTTTTGCCTTCTCAAAAAGCCATGGTAACCAGTCCAGAGTGAGAACACCAATAAATCAATGGGTTGATGTTTCACACAGCTCTAGCATTTGGCTCCAACAAGAGTGCAGTCAAACTGGTAGGCTGAGGGCGGGGGAGTGGAGAGCGAGAGGGAGAGAAAGGGAGGGAGGGAGGGAGGGAGAGATGGATGTGTAGACACGCATGTTCTTGAGTTTCGTGGGTGCCCACTTTTATTGTAAAGACTTTTCTTTTTCCTATTATTTCCCCAAACTGCTAAAGTCAAGTTCCAGCTCTTGGGAAGAGTGGTAAGTACCCTAAGGTAGACCCTGACCTCAGGCAGAACGGGAGCTTGCTAAGCAGCTGGAAGCAGCTCGATTGAGGTGGGGGAGCAGAAGAGCAAGCTGCC
Source organism: Echinops telfairi (assembly GCF_000313985.2). NCBI lineage: Eukaryota > Metazoa > Chordata > Mammalia > Afrosoricida > Tenrecidae > Echinops > Echinops telfairi. The sequence goes on from NW_022103968.1 coordinate 6,814,479, forward strand.
AGCTTCCTCGCTGTTCCAACAGAGAGTTGGCCTAAAACCGTAGAGAGCTTTCTGGACCCTCCCTTTCTCTGACTATAAAGGCGTTTAGAGGTGCTTGCCCTACTTGTGAGTGGAGTGGATAATTCACGAATGTGGTGGTGGGATAATTAGTTGTGTTTTTTTTAATTGCCTATCTTTGTCCATTAGCCAAGCCATGGAGTTTTTGCCGAAGCTGACATGGTGGCTCACAGAGACTCGCCAGAGGGTCTTTGTCCCGTAAGGTGGAAGTGGAGAAAGCCCTGACCACCATGCTTGTGGTAGTTATATGATTTTGTGTCAACTGGAAGATAGGAAAGTGTCGGTGTGGAGGCTAGCCTGTCAATCAGGGCACAGTCTGGGAGGCGTGGCTTTCTCCTAAGGAGGGTCTGGGGACTGCTAGTATCCGACGTATGGACTAGAATTGGATCTATGGACTTGAGTTGGACTGGGCTTGGATGTTTTCTTGATAAGTAACAACCTCTTGATACAGAGCTCTGTCTTATACATATCTGAGTGTCATTGGATTCGTTTCTCTAGTCAACCCAGCTATTTGCTGTAGAACTCCATTGAGGTAGGTCTTCCATGGCTGCCTCAGATCTCACCCTGTGTCCACACAAAATTTAATTTTCTTGTGATTTCAGTTAGTCAGGGTCATTCATAGTCAGTCCCTTTGCTTATGTACCTTTTGTTATAACCCACCCTCCCAATCAATAATTTTTATATGATTAACATTATGAGCCTCTACAGGATTTGTGCCATACTTAGAAAGGCTTTGCTCCTTCTAAAGATGTCATTTCCCCCAAGGTTTTCTTTCAGCGGTTTCATGGTTTCAATTTTTAGGTGTGTGAACCATCTGGAATGTATTTGGTGTAGGGCCTATGTAATAGATTGTTGTTGTTGTTATTGTTAGATACCGTTGAATTGATTCTGACTCATAATAACTCTATGTACAAAAGAGCAAACCACTGCCTGGTCTTGAGCCATCCTCACAGTGATTCTTCTGTTTGAGCCGATAGCTGCAGTCAGTCCGCCAGTCCGTCTCAGCCAACGCCTTCCTCTTTCACTCTGCCCTCCACTTTACCAAGCATGATGTCCTTCTCCAGAGATGTAACGTGTTCAAAGTACATGGGATCAATCTCCCCATCCTTTGCTCAAAGGAGCATTCTGGGTGTACTTCTTCAAAGCCATATGGTGTTTACTCTTTTGGCAGCCCAGGGTACTTTGAATAATCTTCACCAACGCCATCGTTCAGATGCATTGATTTTTCTTCAGTCTTCCTTATTTACCATCCAACGTTCAGATGCATATGAAGAGACTGAAAATATCCTGGCTTGAGTCAGGTGCACCTTAGTCCTCAAAGTAACAGCCCTGCTCTTCAACAGTTTTAAAACGAGGTCTTGTGCAGCAGATTTACCCAATACAATGAATCGTTTGACCTTTGAATGCTGCTTCCATGAGCGTTGATTGTGGATCCCAGCAAGATGAAATCCTTGACAATTTCAACCTTTTCTCCGTTTACTATAATGTTACCTATTTATCCAGTTGTGAGGATTTTGGTCTTCTTTACATTCAGTTGTAATCCACACTGAGGGTTCAATCCTTGATCTTCATCGGCAAGTGCTTCAATTCCTCACTTTCAGGAAGCAAGGTTGTATCATCTGCATATTGAGGTTGTTAATAAGCCTTCCTCCAATTCTGATAATTCTTCTTCTTCATATAATTCCGCTTTTCTGGTGATTTGTTCAGCATACATATTGAATAACCCTGAGATACACCTTTCCTGAATTTAAAACATGCAGCATTCCTTTGTTCTCGGTGCCCAGCTGCCTCTCGATCCAGATACAGGTTCAGCATGAGCACAATGAAGTGTTCTGGAATTCCCATTCTTCTCAGGCTATCCACAGTTTGTTATGATCCCTAAAACCGAATGTACCATAAGCAATGAAACATGGGTAAACATCTTTCTGGTCTTCTCTACATTCAGCCAAGATCCATTTGATGTCAGCAATGCTATCCCTTGATCCACCTCTTCGTCTGAATTGGACCTGAACCTCTGCCAGCTTCCTGTTCATATCTTGCTGCAACCATCAAAATTGTACTTGAATGCGATATCAACGATATTATTCTATATTTTGAATCGTCCGTTGGAGCGTTGTTCTTTGGAATGGACACACATATGGATCTCTTCTAGTCAGCTGGCCCAGTAGCAATCTTCCATATTTCCTGACATAGATGAGTGAGTGCTCCCAGTGCTTCATCGGCGTGTGGAAACATTTCACTGGTAATTCCATCAACTCATAGAGCCTTGTTTCTGGCTAATTCTTTCAGGGCAGTCTGGACTTCTTTCAGTACCATTGCTTCTGGCTCTTAATGCCACCTCTTGAAATGGTTGGATGTTGACTGATTCTTTTTGGTACAGTGATTCTGTATATTCTTTCCATCCTTTTTAGATGCTTCCTGCATCATTCAATATTTTGCCTGTATAAGCTTTCCCTAATGTAACTCAATGCATGAGTGTTTTCTTTAGTTCTCTCAGTTTAAGATATGTTGAATGTGTTTTGGCTTTCGAATTCTAATAAATCAGACTCTTTTCTTCCCCCTCAAATGCTCATCAAAACCTCAAATTCATGGCTATTGAATTGATTCCAACTCATAGTGACCTTATAGGTTTGGATAGAACTGAGCCTGTGGGTTTCTATTTTCTTTTTTTATTAATCATTTTATTGGGGGGCTCTTACAAATCTTGTGATAATCCATCATTCAATTATATTAAACACACTTGTACATATGTTGCCGTCAACATTTACATCCAAAGCATATTCTTACTTGAGCCCTTGGTATCAGCTCCTCTTTTTTTCCCCTCCCTCCCCCACCCTCATGAATCCTTGATCAATGATATATTACTGTTGTTGTTCATGTCTTACACTGTCCGTTGTCTCCCTTCACCCACATTTCTGTTATTCACCCCCCCTGGGGGAGGTGCTATATATCCAACTTTGTGATGGGTTCTCCCTTCCCCCACCCCACATCCCCCTATCCTCATGGTATCGCTACTCCCACTACTGTTCCTGAGGGTTTTATCTGTCCTGAATTCCATGTGTCAAGAGCTCTTATCTGTACCAACATGTGTACTCTGGTCTACTCAGATTTGTAAGGTAGAATTGGGCCATGGTACTTGGGGGAGGAAGCATTCAGAAAGTAGAGGAATGATTCATTGGTGCTATACTGCATCCTAGTTGAATTGTCCCTTCCTTGTAACCTTTCTGTGGGGGGATGTCCAATGGTCTCCAGATGGGTTTTGGGTCTCCACTCCAAGCCCCGTCATTCATATCAATACAATTGTTAGTTTGGGGTCTTTTGATACCTGATACCTGATCTCATCGACACCCCATGATCACACCGGCTGATGTGCTTCTTCTATGTGGTCTTATTTGCTTCCTTGCTAGATGGCTGCTTGTTTCCCTTCAAGCCTTTAAGACCTCAGATGCTAAATCTTTTGATAGCCAGGCACCATCCACTTTCTTCACCACATTTGCTTATGCACCCGCTTTGTCTTCAGTGATCATGTCAGGAAGGTGAGTATCAAAGAGGACCAAGTTATTAGAACGAAGTGTTCTTGTGTTTAGGGAGGCCTTGAGTAGAGGCCCAAAGTCCATCTGCTATCTTAATACTTTAACATATAAATATATTTACATTGGACTCTATGCCTTTCATTATGAATTAATACATTTACATATATACATGCCTAGAACTCTACCTCAATAAATACCTTTTGTTTCCTACTTTTTCCCTTTATTTCCCTTTACCTTCCTCCTGTCCCACTATCACGATCACCCTCCACTCAGTAATTCCTCTTGGATACACTGCACTTGATCAAACTCCACCTGGCCTTTTCGGCTCCATTTTTACATCTCTTATTGTTCCCTCATCCCCGAGTTGGTTGGCTCCCCTGTGGGTTTCTGAGATGAATTCTCTGTGGCTGGTGGTTTCCAGCTACTGACCTTACAGTTAGAAGCCCAACATGTAGTCATCATGCTACCAACCCCCCAAAGCGAGCTCACGGCCATCAGGTTGGTTCAGACTCACAGCAACCGCGTAGGACAGGGCAGAACTGCCTGCTTTCCCAGACGAACTCGCCATGGGAGTGGACAGCTCTGTCTCTCTCCCGTCAACTGCTGACCTTCAAGTCAGCAGGCCAACATGTCACCATGGAGCGCCAGGGCTACTCCTATGCCATCAGGGGTCCTCAAATGCCCACCAGGATGCCTCAATTTGTTATATGGTCTATATTTTCCCCAACCTAGTCATGATTGCTGTCTGCATTGGATCTCAATGTCCCATCCACCGTATATCCTTGAGTATAAGCCGAGTTTTTCAGCACATTGTTAATGCCGTTATTTTGTGGTAAAATTAGGTGCCTCAGCTGATATTCTGGTATATACGGTATTTTCTTGTGCAGTGCAGTCCTGCTGGGGTTCCAGTAGCCTGTACCGGTGCACCCCTAGCTCTTCCTCCACCTTGTCTGGCTGTTCTTGCCATGTCCGTTTCTCCATAGGACGTCTTCAAGAGGGCAACTGTTTTCTCAACAAAATTCTGTTTCATTTTAAGGTGGATTTTCTTAAGTGGAGAGATCCGTCGAGGGAGAATTGACATTTTTAGGCTCAAGGTGTCTCCTTATAAAAGAACTTGGGGGTCTTCTTTTCCATTTGTTAAGATGGCCTTTTTGGGGGGGGGGGACTGTTTAAGTTGGGTTTTTCCTCAGTTCTCTCTTATACACCTCTTAAATCTACTCGTCTTTGTTTCTTAGAGTTGCTTCAACAAAAATACCACCACGTGTGATTTAAAATAGCAGAGATTAGTCATCTCGCAGTTCTAGAGGCTGAAAGTTGGGATGAGGGTATCAGTTGTGTGGATTCTTCCTGAGGACTTCGAGAGGGAAGCTGGGCCAGGCTTCCCCCTGGCTTCTCATCGCTGCTGACAGTCTTTGTAGAAGATCCCTCCCACGTGTCCTCTGTGTTTCCCCATGTCTGCACTCCCCCTCAAAAGACACTACTCAGAAGGGACTGGGTTTCAGACCCACTCCGTTAACATAACACAAGAAAACCATCATTTCCAAACAAAGTCTTCTTTATGGACACCAGAGGAGCACGTCCAGGTCTCTGTGTGGACACAATTCAAGCGCAATACCAGCCCTGAGTGCTTCGGTCTTTTCAGTCTTTTACTTGTTGTTGCTCTTGTAAATGGAGTCTTTTCTCTTCCTCCTCCTTTTCGTCCTGCCCACCCCCCTTTTCCTCCCTGCCCTCTCTTGTTTCTTCCCCTTCTTTGGGGCACAACTGAAGGTTATTCTGCATGTGAATGTCTTATACTTCAGCCACTTGTGTGGGGCTTTGCCAGTAGATTTTCTTAAGTTTTCAAATCTGAAAACATGTAGTCTTCCAACAGTGTCACCTTACCTTCTTTTTCACACTTCTCAACCCTGTACTTGTTTCTCTGGTATAATTACACTGTTACCCACCCCCCCACC
>NW_022103968.1:6820120-6828068 GCF_000313985.2 Echinops telfairi
CCCCCCCACCCCCGAGAGTGTAAGTAATGGCAGTGGCCGTGGGTACCCATACCCTGTGTCTGATGTTAAAGGACACACTTCTAACATGAACCCTTGACGTGATGCTGGCTCTGTGATGGAAAGAAGGACTTTTTTCCTGTTAAGGAAGGACTCCTTGATTTCAGTATTTTAAAAATAAAGAATGACTGTGGCATTTGGATTTTTTATCATGTGTTTTTAAGCATCTCGGGAAATGTCCCTGTGATTTTTCTTCTTAGATCTATCTACAAATATGACAGGCTTAATTTTTAGTAAGCCATCCTTTCTAGCCAAACCCTAACTGCTGTGGAGTTAACTCCCACTCAGAGCGACCCTATAAGACAGGATAGAACTGTCCCCGTGGGTTTCCAAGACTGCCCCTGCTTACCGGAGTAGAAAGCCTCATCTTTCTCCTCTGAGAGGCTGGTGGATTTAAACTACTGACCCTGGCCTAGCAGACCAGCATATAGCCTACCAGGGCTCCCTAAGCCATTCTCACATAAAACGCAAGTGGCTTATATTATTCTTCTTTAATTTTTTAATTTGCTGGTTGATTGTGTGTGATCATTGGTTCAATTTTTTATTGTGAAGGTTTACAGGAATTGTAAAGCCAGAACAGAGCAGTCCTGTGTGACCCAGTGATCACACCTTCTCAAATGTGGTACAGGACCCCGACCAAGACCTTGATATTTGTTGGGCATATCTACTTGATGGGTGTATGATGGCTGTGTTATTTTATTACACGTGCAGAGTCACAACCCAGATACACCACGTGCTTCCCTCATCACAAAGACTTCTCACATGCAAACAAACAAAAACGAACACAACGTAAACTCACTGCCATTGAGTTGATGCTGCCTCAGAGAGGCTCAGAGACCCTGTAGGCTGGGGTAGGGCTTTCCCTGTGAGTTTCTGAGACTGTAACTCTTTCTGGGAGTAGAGAGCCTGTCTTAACCACTATACCAGACTGCCTAGCTCTTTTCCAGAGTGATTCCCCCACTTTACATCCCTGCCAACAATATGCGAGTGGTCCAGTTTCCCTCCAGCTCCACCAGGATTCGGCCTTGACACCGCTCTTTCTTTTAGCTCTTGCTGAAGGTGCACCTGCAGGACCCGCAGGTTTTGTTCTGTTGCACACTGGACCACTGTGAGCTGGCACCAAGGCAGCAGCTCCTGACAACACCAACGACAAGCACAAACCCCCCCAAACCCAAAAAACACGTAGCCCTATCTTATCCTGGTCTTACTTTGCATTATTCTAATAGCTAGTGGGATTGGCCATCTTTTCATGTGTTTCTTTGCTATCTGTGTGCTCTACTAAGTCAAATATCTCTTCCTGTCTTCTGTTCAGGCTCTCACTGCGTGGTTTTGAGGGTTCTCTATGCATCTAAATGGGAGTCTTTTGTCAGATACGTGGTTGGCAAGTATTGTCTCCCAGTCCTTGCTTTGCTTTTTTATCTGTTCACATTGGCTTCACAAACAGAGCAAAACTTAAAACCAAAACCTGTTTACATCTAGTTTATTTGCTGGTTTTCTTTTTGTTTGTTTGTTACCCCCACCACCACCCCACCACCACCTTTTGGGTTGTATTGTTATGTGTCAGGTCTAAGAACTCTATGATCAAGCCCAAGATCCTAGGATTTTCTCTTCCGTTTCCTTCCACCTGATTTAGGTTTCACACTTCAATCCATTTTGAATTACATTTTATACAATTGTGGGATTTAGGTCAAAGTTCATTTGAACCTACGGCTATCCAAATGCTCTTGGTGTTTGTGGACGAGTCATGTTCCTCCACTGGCTGGCTGACTTTGGCACCCTTGCTCCCTCCTTTCCCTCTTTCGCCTCTTTTCTCCCTCACTGGGGCCCCATGCGTGCTGGCAGCGAAGCGGATGTGGTAAGTTGCCTCCATGAAACGTAGTCACCAGACTCACTGCCATAAAGTCTATGCAGACTCACCGCAACCCTACAAAGCAGCACAGAGCTGCCCCCTATGGGTTTCCAAGACTGTAACCATTTACAGGAGTAGAAAGCCTCATCTTTCTCCCATGGAGTGGCTGGTGGTTTTGATCTGACAACCTTGTGATTAGCAGCCCAACTCATAACCCACGAGAGCCCCCCAGTTTAGCCAGTGATCTTTACTTTTAGTATGAAAACCTTACGGCCCCCTCATTTAGCCAGTTGAGTTTTTATATTATGAAACCATTATGAATTGTATTTTAGTTTTTTTTGGTTTTTCTTTGGGCCCCAAAGATGAATGTTGCTCCTGTTATAATCCTCTTACCAGAAGTTTCTGGTCTCCCTGAAAGGATCTAGCCATTTTGTCAGAGTTTTTCAAAACTAGTGTGCCTGGTAATTTTAATTTCAGAGAAAAGGAGATTTTTCAAAATGGAAGGAAATTAAAGAAAGAGATTCTTCTGGGTACATGTTTTTCTGCATTGACCTGGATCTCCAATTGGTGGTCAGTTGACTATCCAAGTCCCCTTGACTCAGTATTTTTCTTGGCTGGAAAATATCACATTTATGATAATAACGTCATGGTGAAAAAAGATCAGGTGTCAAGCTGCCGCAGTGTCAGTGCCCTGTGTGCGCTAACTCTCCTGACAGCATCGCTGTAATGAACCTGCTTATTGTCACTTATTGTCATCTACCCAAGTCGCTGTTGAGTTAGACCGCTAATATCAAGGTCAATGCTTTAAATCCACCAGCGACTCCCCAGCTCCGAGACAAGGCTTTCTGTTCCCATAAAGGTTTAAAGTCTTGAAACTCCTGTAGGGTTGTATGTGAGTTGGAAGCAACTCGGTGGTAATGAGTTTGGTGATTTCTCCTCCTTCTCCTCCTCCTCCTCCTCTCTTCTTACCACTACACTACACATGAGAACATTTCCCTTGGGTTCATCAACTGGCTGGTTAGAACCCGGCAAGTGGTTGAGCCACGTTCTCTGGCATTCAGAGGACTGTGACACTTCGCGTCCCAAGTTGACTGAAGCCCATCTTGCCCCTTTGGGCACCCCAACTGGTCTTGGCAACATACAACCTTCATACAACATGGCTTTTGGTCTGTTGATAGCATTTCCCCTCTCTGGTAGAAAACCTGGTATTTTCTCTCAAGGTTTACCTTTCTGGGGGAGACACTCACACTCGCTAAATCTCAATCCTAGTTGAGGGTGGGGCTTAGCCCACAGTCTTTCTAGGCCATTTTAAAGGTTAAAATAATGGATCCGTTTCATAGAATTCATTATGGGTTTTTCTTTGGAAAGAATCTTCTGATTTCCATTTTTTCCCCTTTAAATTCCACCTAACAGGTAATTTTCAATCTTTTAAAAAATAGCGGTAGCTTGGCCAGCAGCATGGCCCAGCGGCAACACACCCAGAACTCCAGGTGGCAAAGGAAGAAGAGCCGCAGACTTTCCAGTTTTCCTCATAAAACCCCACCGCATGTCTCCTCCGAGAAGCACAGTAAAATATGGATTTGTAAGAGAAAAGGAAAACAGATGCTGCTTTGTAGTCTGGCTTTAAGTTTACAACTGTGAGCTAAACTGGACTCCATTTTTGCAAGAAGTAGAAGAAAATGACTGCAGGATCGGTGGAAAAAATGAGAACGGAAAAGAGGAACAAAGCAGAAAGGAGAAAGAGAGATGGGGATGATTTTTAATGGAACAAGTCACATACGTGGTTTAAAAATCGCACTATGAGACTTCTAATCAAGAATAGTAGCCTCTACCCCATGCCCCAAGAAAGGTGTGCATCAGGGTTGTGTTCTGTCAGCATACTTGTTCGTTCGATCTGTACGCTGACCAAATAAGTGGAGAGGTTGGGTTATAGGAAGAAGAATGTGGCCTCAGGGTTGGAGGAAGGTTTGCTTAGTGACAACCGCAATACTCAGATGACACAGCTTTGCTTTCTGAAAGGGAGGAGGACTTGAAACACTTCTGAAGAAGATCAAGGATTGTCGCCTGCAGTGGGGATTACAGCTCAATGTAAGGAAGACCAAGGCAAACAAGCGGCCATCTAGCTCAGAAGCAACACAGCCCACATGGAAGAAGCACACCAGCCTATGTGCCCATGCTGAAGGGCTCAGTTATCAGGCATTGAAGAACAAAAAATCATATTGTGTGCTCACCTTCCTGACACAATCACTGAAGACAAAGTGGGTGCATAAGCAAATGTGGTGAAGAAAGCTGATGGTGCCCGGCTATCAAAAGATACGGCATCTGGGATCTTAAAGGCTTGAAGATAAACAAGTGGCCATCTAGCTCAGAAGCAACAAAGCCCACATGGAAGAAGCACACCAGCCTGTGTGATCATGAGGTGTCGAAGGGATCAGGGATCAGGCATCAAAGAACAAAAAATAAAATCATTGTGTATGAGGGAGACTGCAGATTGGGGACCCAAGACTCATCTGTAGGCAACTGGACATCCCCTTACAGAAGGGTTTTGGGGAGGAGATGAACCAGTCAAGGTGCCGTGTAGCACTGATGAAAAATACAAGTTTCCTCTAATTCCTAAATGCTTCCTCTCCTCCCTCCTGCCCCACTATCATGATCCCAATTCTGCATTACAAATCTGGATGGACGAGAGGATGTACACGGGTACAGATAGGAACTGGAAACCCAGGGAATCCAGGACAGATGAACCCTTTAGGACCAGTGCTGAGAGTGGCAACACTGGGAGGGTGGAGGGAATGGGGGAACCTATTACAAGGATTTACACATAACCTCCTCCCTGGGGGATGGACAACAGAAAAGTGAGTGAAGGGAGACATCGGACAGTGTGAGATATGACAAAATAATAATAATTTATAAATTATCAAGAGTTCATGAGGGAGGGGGAGGGAAGGGAAAAATGAGCTGATTCCAAGGGCTCAAGTAGAAAGCAAATGTTTTGAAATGATGATGGCAACAAATGTACAAATGTGCTTAACACAATGGTTGTATGGATTGTGGTAAGAGTTGTACGAGCCCCCAATAAAATGATTAAAAAAAAAAAAAAGACCAAAGTCCTCACAACCGGACCAATACTTAACATCATGGTAAACAGAGAAAATATTGAAGTTGTCAAGGAGTTTGTCTTGCTTGGATCTGAAATCAGTGCTCATGGAATCAGCAGTCAAGACCTCAGAGGACACATTTGGGATATCTTAATTAATGTTCTCTATTTCAACTCTCTGGGATTTAATATCCTTTGCAATGGCTACACAGGACTCACAGACAAAATTCATGATTAAAGAGTTTACTAAGGATGCTCACAAGTTGTAGTGCCAGTGAGGCATGCTCAGGGTCAAGTTGTTTTATCAGGACGTGTCACAAAGTTCTTTCACATCTTCTAATAAATGCTGAAACAAACAGATCACTCCTCTAAGCCACAACCCTAAGACAGTCAACTCAAGCTTGATGGGTCAGCAAACCCAGCTCCCTGAACTAAGTGATCTTCAACCTGAAGGCCCTCAGTTTCACTTGCACGGATCAACAAGCCCAATTCCCCCAATTAAGTGCCCAGCTCCCCCCTGCAGAAAAAGCACTCAGCTTTACTTGCTCCACAGGTTGGGAAGTCCACCACTCTGTCCTGTGCTCTGGTTCCTGGTTCTGCTGCTGTTCCTCTGAGGGTATCGCTGTCTTCTGGATCCAGGAGGTTCACTGTGCAGGAATCTTGGGTCCAGAGGACATGATCCACCCGTAGCTCTTGCTGGTAATGAAATCCCTCCTCCTGCTTATTAGATGGCTCATTTTATACACAGCAGGATGCCACTCCAGGGAATCTTGTTCACAATGACTCACAGGTGGTTCCTGTCAATAATATCTCCCCTACCTTATCAGACTCATGCAGGAAAAGGTCCTTTGGTGGGTGTTGGACATTGAATAAAGACAACTGAAGAAGAATCGATGTGTTTGCATTAGGGTGCCGGAGAGAATGTTGAAAGTAACACAGATTGACAAAAGAACAACAAAAAATCTGTCTTGGAAGAAGCACTGCTAGCATGCTCCTGAGAAGCAAGGATGGCGAGACTTCATCCCGTGTACTTTGTGAGATGAGATGTCATCTACATGATGTCAGGAGAGACCAGGCCCTGGAGAAGGACATCATGCTTGGTAAAGTGAAAAGAGAGTGAAAAAGAGGAAGCCCCTGAGGGAGATAGATTGACACAGGGCGGCAACCGAGGGCTCACTCAGAAGCACAATGGCCACGGTGGCACAGGAGCAGGCACTGCTTTGACCCCCTGGAACCAACTCCAGGGCAATTAGCAAGGATACCCGCACCCCGAGTCCCAATTCTTGTTTCCTGTGACTGCCTCTTTCCGTCGTTTCTTCTGTTTTGTTTTGCTTAACCTCTGTAAATATATACATTCATTCTCGTTCCTTGTCTACGCAGCTATTCTTTATAGCTGAGTCACATAATGAACTGTGATGACATTTCAGAGACTTTCAGTTGCTTCTTTTTCAAATCTGCCCGGTCTCTGTTGTTTTTGGCCTGGTAATTTTTATGGTCTCTCTCATTTTTCTCTCTGACTTTTAAAATTCCGTGTTTTATTTCTTTAAACACGTTTCCTATAAAAGTGTTTAAAAACCAATCTATTGGAGCCGGACAGCCTAAGTTTAAGTTCTGGTTTTATCACATACACATTTTATAGCTTTGGGCATGTTATATAACCTTTTGGATGCGCCACGAAAACTTTTTAGCGTCTTGGCCACATACCCTCATCTAGGATGAAGGACTGATATCGTCCAGGTCAGAAGATCATCCTGCAGATAAAAACAAATTAATAGTTGTAAAGGCCTTCAGTGAGGTATCTGACACATGATAGGTACTCCATAAATCTTCGAGGAAGGAGCATTAAAAATATATAATCATTCCAAATTTTAAAATCCTCTGGGATATAAACTTGTTGCTTTTTGTTTCTGCTGCCTCTTTCTTATGGCAAGTGTTTTCTTGTGAGTTTAATTTTAAAAGGAATTGTGATGGAATGGAATGGAAGCCGGGAGAGCTTAAATGGAATGTTTGTCCCCCTCTGGAGAGAATTGCTCTGTGCTTCTCTTGGGCCTCTAGTAAGAACTACTGTTCTGAGACCATTTGAGCTTCCTTTGAGGGGTTAGGACGAAGGCTCCGGTTTGGCTCTTTCCTGGTGATGCCCCCCAGGCTGTGTGTTGTGATCCCAGCACTACGTCTTTTCCCCTGAGGCAACTCTGGCTTTTTGTTTACTCGGTGCTTGTTATTCTTTTTTTAAAGCATTCTGGGGTATTTGGCCCCTTGTCTTTTTCTTTTCACTTTCCCCCTACCTTGAGGATTTTCTGTACTTGCTTGTTCATGGCTGGCTGCAGAGCATCTGCTCGCTTTGGGGACCTGGGTTGGCTGCTGGAAGTCTCAGCGGGCTGTAGGTCAGCGCTTCATCAACTCAAAACCTTACTGGGTTTTTATTAAAAGCACACGGACATCACGTAGTTCAATGTCAAGAAGCCCTAGTGGCGCCGGGCTAATCACTCAGTTGCTAACTAAAAGGTTGTTGTTGTTAGATACCAGTGAGTCAGTTCCAACCCATAGTGTCCCTCTAGGCAACGGACAGACCACTGCGCGGTCTTGCGCCGCCCTGACCGTGGTTCCCGTGCCTGAGCCACTGTGTCCGTCCATCTCCCCGAGGGCTTTCCTCTTTCTCACTGCCCCTCCACTTGACCAAGCATGATGTCCTTCTCCAGGGACAATATGTCCAATGTACATAAGACAAAATCTCACCATCTCAGCTCTAAGCAGCCATCTAGTCAAACGTCTTCCAGGACAGATCTGTTTGTTTCAGCAATCCAGGATACCGTCCATCTTTCTCTCCAGCACCATCATCCCCGTGCGTTGCTTTCTCCTGGGTCTTCCTCCCTTTCCCGAAAGGCGGGAGGATGGAACTCACAAGCCCCTCTGCAGCAGAAAGCCGTGACACCTGCTCCCGCCAC
>NW_022103968.1:6828168-6834727 GCF_000313985.2 Echinops telfairi
CCCTCCTAAAGTGCAGCATTGGAAGCCCGATGAGGCAGCTCTACTCTGTCCTCCAAGGACACCTTGATGCTGAGGGCAGTGGGTTTGCGTAGTAAAGTATCTGAGTGCATTCCAAGATTTCCCCCAGTTTATGGATCTGAAGGAAGGCGGGCTCAGGGCGGTGTGGCCATCACAGCAGGGTGGTCTTTCCCTCTCTGCTTAAGCCAGGGTATTGCCTGGAGCCCAGAGAAGAAGCATTGCCTCTTCCTCGTTCCCAGCCTCCGAGCCTAGGGCGCCAGCTCTTTCTCTTACCTTGGCCGTTGTTCTGACTGCCAACTGCCAGGAGCAGAGAATGAAATGTCCAGGTGGTTTTGTGATGCAGAATGAACCCTTTGAGGGAAATGGAAGGAAGTCACAGAAATGCTGTGAATTCCAAACCTTCCCCGAAGATTCGAAGATGGAGACACTTGGACCTTATCACTCCCATCCTTTTGGCTGTCTCTCTAGTAACAATGGCGGTGCCTGGCATCAAAGAATAAGATGTGCAGCTTTTGTGCTCCACGAGGAAGGAGCCTGTTGCGCTCACTAACCTGCCCCCGCCTCCTTCCTTTGCTTCACACCTGGCGACCTTTCTCTGTCTTCTCCTCATCACAGCACTTAATCACACTCTCTGCCAATTTTCCGTTTACTTCCCAGTCTTCACCATTAACCTGCTCAATCCTTCACTGAAAGGCTCATGCATAATTTACCTTTTTCTTCTGAGAGACCAGCATGCTGTCTGTCACAGAGCTGCTGCTGGACTGAGCCCATTCCCTGTTGCTTCGTCTGGGCGTGCCGAGCTTTCATTTCAGATCTTTAAGGGCACCACTCAGCCCCACGACAGCATCAGACTGACTTGAAAATTATTTATCACCCCGGATGAACAATTGTCCTCATTTTAATTCAGAATGAATGCATTCTTAATTCCTTTGTGACTGTGATAGATCATTACCACGATGACGAGGGCATGAAGGGTTAGGATCAGAGATTAGTCACTCTCGGGATATGTCTGGAGAGAGCTCCTGAATTCCGTTACAGTTCAACTTATGATCTTCTCTATGGGCAGTGCACTTGACAGCCTACTAATTATAGTGTGGTCTGATTGACAGTTTCTGGTTACTGAGCATGCAGCTCAGGCCTGTGTTCTGGGTACCATGGTCAGAACTCTATGTTCATGACCTTATTCAAATCTCAGTCACCCCACCAGAGGTAGACCTCTTCTCAGAAATGGTGCTCCTGACGCCCACACAGGTCACAAAGCCGATTAGTAAAAGCTCTCTGATTTCATCTTGAACCTCTTGACCTCAAGTCTCACGGTCTCAACTCGCCTATGGACATTTCTCTCCATTTAGAATGAATACACACCTTCCTGTAGGTATCATTATTACTTTCAGAAAGATGAAATAGTTTGTCAACTTTACATAGGAAGCAAAAATGGTGAATTCTAACTCAATTTGTTAGTGCTCATTACTCATGTTCATGTTATGTAATCATAGTTAAAATGTGTGTGTGTGTGTGTGTGTATGTATATGACGAAATCCCCACATATGTAGCTTTTGCGTCTATTAAGACAGTTACTGTATTAAGAACAGGCATGGGCCCAGATAATAAAGAGCTGGCCCAAACCTCTGAAAGGCAGAGTAGACTTCCCCACTGTCTTGGGGCATGAGTAGCAATGACCTGATGGGAGGGCTTTCAGTGGAAAGCTCGGGAGAGTCCTGGCCCCAGATGTGAGGATGAACGCCGGTGGAGCTTAGTCTGTGATTGCTAACCTACGCCCACGGCTATCTGCTCAGCAATGGGGATGAGCAAAACCTTCTTGGTGGAAGAGAATATCACTTGAAGCCTCTACAGATTTTTGAAAATAAACACTCAGCACTCAATAAAACCTTACGTGACATTGAAGGACGGCATGAGCAAGAAGCAAGAGAAAAACACACAATAGAATTAGACCCACCCACAGGGGATCCAGTTTTTGCAGATAACAGAAAATACGATTGCTTCAGTTCTAGGTATCCACTTAAATTCTTCTAGAGATCCTAGTCTCATCTCTACATCCATTTTATTCATCTTTTCCGCGACCATTGACAATAGTAGCTTTAGAAGCCAGGTGAGAAGTTCAGGGTGCAGGGAGCCTAGTTCAATGGTGCTAGAATCCTTTGCAAGGAGGAAGGCAGCACAGTGTACAGAACGGAGCCAAGGTCATGGAATGTCTGTGTAGAAGTCCTGGGTATGTTTGGCTGCGCATGTTTTCACCACAAAAGGGGTTTGCAAATATTATCTATCTACAAAACAATAGTCCTGATGATTCATGACGTTTAGAATCTAGAGAACATTAAAACTGAATCACAAAATAGCACAGCCAATGGCACAGTCGATCTACATAAAGCGCTGTACCATTGTGGCATTACCACGGAGGTGTAGAAGTTATCGTTTGAATAAAACTATAATAACTCAAGGATGCCTGCTATCCTCTTTAGGATCATCATGAAAAGAGTAATGTATTATGTATAAGTAGTATGCCAATAAAGGGAAATGGGATAAGGAAAAGATTTACCAGAGACAACTCTCAAGAAACTCACTGCCACGCCGACTCATAGGGACCACACAGGACAGGGCATAACTGCCCTTTGGGCTTTCTGAGACCGCAACTCTTCACAAGAGTAGAAAGCATCATCTTCTCTTGCAGAGAGGCTGGTGGTTTTGAACTGCTGACCTTGCAGTTAGCAGCCCAACAAGTAACGACTAAGCCACCAGGGCTTCTACCAAATAAAAAGATAATGAAAATGAAATAGGCAAGTCAAATAGAAAATAAATATAAGATGGTCAATATAAATCCAAATACAAAAAAACAATTATCTTACATTCATGTGGACTATTTTCTCCAATGAAAGGCTAATGTTATTATTTTAAACTGAACTCCATACTATTTATAAGAGATACACTTAAATATGAGGAGAGAGAAAGGTTAAAAGTAAAAGAATGGAAAGATGAACAATATCATGCAAATACTAGCAAAGCCAGGTTAGCCAAACTTTATCAGACAAAGCCGATGTAAAGACAAAAAACAGAAAGGCGGGACTAATAGATTTTCCATAACAGATTATGGAAAGAAGTGGCTTGATAGAAGCTGAGTGACTTTAATCGATCTATTCTGAACACCGACGTGATACGCTGCTACAGCAGCTATCTTGCAACCCAATCAGTAGAGGACCTGACTATACCTTGCCATTTTCTCTTGGAACTCGGAGATAAGCGTGCAAAGTGAATGTATTCTCATGTCTTCCCAGGATGCCCTCTTAGAACTCACAAGTTACCATAAGAGCTACGCCAAAGCCAAACCTGTTGCTGCTAAGTCTATTCCAGCTCACAGAGGAGAGCTGCCCGGTGGGCACAGAACAACTGTGAGGATGGTGCAGGACTGCCCAGTGCTTGCTTCTCTTGGGCGTCAGGTTGCTGTGGGTGGAGCCCACTTGATGGCACCTAACACAACAGCCTATAGAGAGAGTTTCCTTCCTTAGGTTCTCATCTTTGCTGAAGTCGGATGCCGCGTCTTTCTTCCACAGAGCATCTGGTGGGCTCTACCCTGCTACCTGTTGCGTAGCAGCCAAGCACTTAACTACCATGCCACGAGGACACCCTTCACAATAGCTAGCACCGATGACAAAGGGCACAGATTGAGGTTGGTTCCAGCAGAGTGAAGCAGCTAAGTGAATGCCCCAGCTGCACCTACCCAACTACCCTTGTGGCTTCTTGTTGTTCCGTACAGTCGAGTTGGTGCCAACGTATAGCAGCAGCCCAGTGTACCACAGAATGAACCACTGCCCAGACCTACATTGCCCTCACAATCGTTCTTATCTTTGAGCCACTGTGCCAATCCTTCCTGCCGTGGGCCTTCCTCATTTCGGACGCCCCTTGACCTTACCGAGCATGATGTCCTTCTCCAGGGACTGGTCTCTCCTGATTCAAGGTCCAACGTACGTTGCCTGGCAAACAGTAAACTCATACTTGACTCACGGAAACCTCTTCCTCAATGGCCGACGACTGAGACATTGCCTCTGAGCGAAGGAAGGAGGGTGTCTGATGTCCCCACTGTTGCAGCCCTGGAGCGAGATCCCACCCAATGTAGTAACACGAGGAAAAGGAAGAACTAAAAATGCCTTTGTCCTCAGATGGCAGGGTCAGGTAAATCCAGTGAGATCCACAGACTGTTAGAACAAACAGGGATGGCCTCGGAACACTGCCCCCTGGGAGCATGGCCGTACCTTTCCTGAGCCAGAAGATGGCCGTGCTGGGGACAAGGTTGAGGGTGGGATGGTGGGGCAAAGAGATGACCAGTTGCTCTAGAGTAAGTTGTATATTGTAGTTTAGAAGAGTGCTCTGATGCATGTGATTATTTAATGATTATCTAAATATAGGGAGCCCTGGTGGTGTAGTGGTTCTGCATTGGGCTGTACTCCACAAGGTCAGCAGTTCGAAACCACCAACCACTCCCTTGGAGCTCTCTGCTCCTGTAATGAGCTCAAGTCTCAGAAGCCCACAGGTGCAGTTCTACTCTGAACTGCAGGCTCCCTGTGTGTCAGCGTTGACTCGTTGGCAGTGAGTTTATCCAAATATCGACAGTCCGCGTGTTCTTCTTATCAAGTTGGAGAAGTTGTTACTTGGCTCTCATTTCCTTTTACCCCCTATTTTCCCTTGGGGAACTTAATTTTAATATGTCTCCCCCCCCATTGATTTGCTTAAGGGATAGTAGTGGTGCAGTGGATTCAACATTGGGTTGTGCGTCCAGAGGTCAGCAGTTCAAACCCACCAGGTGCTCCTTGGGAGAAAGATGTGCCAGTCTGCTTCCATCGGGATAGAATGCAGCCTCAGAACCCTGTGAGGACAATTCTTGCTGCCCTGCAGGGTGGGTATGGCTAGAAGTGACTCCTTGATAGGGGTTAGGAGGGATTTTTCTAAATCCAAACAGTAACTGCTGTCACACATGCAGGCAGGATCATTTTCTTTCTTTTTTACTTTTAAAATTTACAATCTTCTTTGGAGTCAAAGACGTCCCAAATCCACCCCTATCAGAGTAGGGTGCAGCTCCATTCTTCTGATGAGTCAGCCACGGGCTTGATCGCTAGGGGGTGGGGGTGGGGAAAAAAAAAGATCAGCCTGCGGTTGCAGGTCATCTGGAAATTTTGGGAATCCGTTGCTGCTGTGGTCAAGGATAATTGTCCAGTTCAAGGGACTGAGCTGCTGCTGAGAAGCTTTCGCACAGGTACCCTAATCCCCGATGGGGAAGGTGTGATGCAGGACGGGGACTCCTAGCTGGTCTTCCGACAGAGCCATGAGGCCAAGAGCAGAGAAGGTGTGAGCGGTGTGTCTGTTTCCAAGCGATTTGTAGAAGCATGCCTACGAATACGAAGACAGGCAGGTGTCCCGATTCCCCAGCAGACGGCATTTGCAATGTGCTCAGCTCCAACATTTTAAAACTTACAAAGATGGAAGTGGGGGTTTCTTAGGAAAATGAAGCAACAAGGAAATATGTGTTTTCTGCATAAAGGGTTGTTTTGACCAAGCCTCCCCGAATGACCTCCGCACCCGAAGTCAGATACTGGCTATCTAAGTGCTATTCTGCTGTCAGTGCAGGAGGACAAGATGGCAGGTGTCTGGCTTTGGGGCCAGCTCGCCGGATGGGGGTTGTCTGGGTGGCTGTCTCAGCCAAGGGGGAACACAACACTCTCTTAGAGACATAAGCTGGTTTGTTGTTTTTTCCCGGTGTGGTGGGACCCCGTTTGTTACATTCCCAAATTCGTTTTCCGAAGGAAATGTCTAGACCAGTGTTGTAATCCTTTCTTGAGCCAATCTTGCCACCTGGCACCCCTGTTCAGTGAGGAGTGCGTGATGGGTATGCATTGAGGGCCATGCAAATGCTCAGTGTAGGCATAGATATTGGTGTCTGTCTATCTTCTCAGGTGTGGGCACCATGGAGTACTGAGGGCCAGGCACGGTAGCCATGAAGCCACTTGGTGCTCTCGGTAATAGGTTAAGGGTTGTGCTCTGTCTGTTCCCATTGATAGATGGGAAAGCAGTGGCAGAGGTGGATGGGTTGTACAGTGGTGGTGTGCTGGACTGCTACCCTCAGGGTCAGTGGTTGGAAACCCCCAGTGGCTCTGTGGGTGAAAGATGAGGCTTTTGACTCCCAGTGATCGTCTCAGGGCAGTTCTACCCTAGTCTAAAGGATCGTGATGACTGGTCCATCATCCACTCCATAGCAGTGAGGGCTCACCCCCTGGGGAGCAGGTTCTGATGCGGTGCATTCTATGTCTGGCCCCTACTCTGCTTCTCGGACAGCGCCGCATGGAATAGGTTGGCCATTGTAACGTGGGTAGGAGGGAGGAGCCTTGTTTTCCTTCTTTTTTAAAATGCGTGTTTTAAATTGTGAATTAGCTGGTGGCAGGGTTGGCATCGCAGACCATCAGCTTTGCATCCAACAACTTTAGACCACTCTGACACACACACACACACACACACACACACACACACACACACACAG
>NW_022103968.1:6835062-6844683 GCF_000313985.2 Echinops telfairi
TTGGGTTCTCATGCATTGTTCTCTCGCAGGAGTGACTGGGTAACATCCTACAAGGTCATGGTGAGCAATGACAGCCACACGTGGGTCACGGTCAAGAATGGGTCCGGAGACATGGTGAGTCGGTGCTTCCTACTGACCTCGTTCTCAGCGCCTGGCCATGTGAGGGAGGCTCTGTACAGAGAGAATTATACCACATCCTTCTGGAGGGCCCCCCATTCTGTGTCAGGGTCTGAAGACCAAGGACTCGTTCCCCTCCATGTCCTGCAGCTCAGCACCAAGGCTGCGCCATATACCCTTCATTTGCCGAGAGGCAGCCTACCGGGCCACGGATATGCCCTCGCGGATAAATAGGGCAGAGGGTAGGCTGGAGCCCCTAGCACTTGTTCCATTACAATAGTCTCGAACTTTCTTCAGAGAGCCTCATCTTTGAGCTCTGAGAGCCGCTCCAGCTCAGCCAGCTCTGGCCAGGTCACTGTCTTACTCAGATTCCTAGTGCGGGTCCAGGGTTGCCTCTGGTCCCCCCACAGCCTCATCCTGGTTACCATTCCCTCATCCTCACCCTCTACGCCTATTCCTGCATGCCAGGAGAAAACGTGCCGGTGGCTCTTCTCCCGAGATGCTGCCCCTCTTCCCTAGAATCCTGCCTCACCCACTCACTGTCCAGCCCCCTTAGGTGTCTAATCATCTCTCTTCAAGGCCAGCACGTATCACACTTCCCAAGACACCCATTGACTTCTGTTGTGCTTAAGGAGCTGCCCCCACAACCTCCGTTAGGTCTAGGGCATTCCTGAGGGCAGGGTCCAGCCCTGCTGCCTTTTTCCTTTGCCCCTCAATACCCAGCACCCATGGGCTGCTCCCCAGATGTGTCTTGTGGAGTGACTTAGTTCCCGCCTCCTCTTAGATACTCTGGTACCTGTCAACATGCCCCCTCATTCCTCCCTTTGCATGAACAGATATTTGAAGGAAACAGCGAGAAGGAGATCCCGGTCCTCAATGAGCTGCCCGTCCCCATCGTGGCTCGCTGCATCCGAATCAACCCACAGACCTGGCTGGACAACGGGGACATCTGTCTGCGCATGGAAATCCTGGGCTGCCCGCTCCCTGGTGAGTCCCTCTTCTTTGTGCCTAGCAGCGAGGACAGGCGCCCGGCCAAGGCCGATCCAAGTCACCCTGCTGCACAGGGGGGAGCACCAGGGACAGAGAATCTGGGTTGCTGTTGGTGAAGTGCAGGGAGCAAACTCGTGAGCAGGAAGACACGACGGGGCGTATATTTCCTTTGTCATAGGACCGCGCAGGCACAGACCGCAGGACGAGTGTGCACTTCATTGCGCATATTTCACCCCAAATTAAAATAAGTCAATAAAGCCAGAACTCTCTTCTCAGGTCACAAAAAACCAGTGTGCGTCCGTTGTAAAACCTTTTAGAAAGCACAGACAAGGACAATAAAAACCAGCAAAGAGGCCATGCACACGCGGGGAGAGGAATCACTTATTACCCCCCTCCCCACCCCCCTGGCTTCACCCATGACACACGTGAGGCGATGCATGTTTCAAGGCTGGGAATTCCTGCAAGGTTAACACTCAGATGAGCCCCCACCCCACCTCCACCCCACAAACAAAAAAAAGGAATGAAAGAAAAGGCCCCCCCAAAAAGGACAACTTTTTTTGGGGGATGTTTGACAACACATTTCATTGTGCTTGAGGGTCCCGACTACACTGTGGGGTAGGGGTAGGGCAGGAGGTGGTGGAAGCTCATTTGAAACTTGACAGTCTTGGACGGCCCACCTCATGGTGGCCGGTTCAAATCCACCAGCCTCTCTTCAGGACAAAGGATGAAGCTGTCATGAAAGATCTTTACTGAAAGCAGAGCACACCACCAGAGAGATGTTTGCTTGCGTTTCACTGCGTGTGTAAAGGCATGATCCTGCGGGGTCATGACAAGCTATGGATGGCCTTGAGAAGAAAGGGAATTCTAAAGCACGTCCTTACGCTCATGCGGGACCTGCACAGGGATCCAGAGGCAGTGGTGAAAAGGGAGTCGCGGAATACCACGTGGTTTACCCTCAGGGCTGCGTCCTCTCACTGCCCATTCAGTCTGTATGCCGAGCAAATCATCCAAGAAGCGGGAGGTAGCATTAGGATGGGAGGAAGGTTTATCAAGCAGCCTGTGGGATGCCCATGGCATAACCTTGCTTGGTGAAAGTGAGGAGGACTTGAAGCCCTTGCTGACGAAGATCAAGGACTGCACTGAGGATCGGGTGGTGGTTTTGAACTGCTGACCTAGTGGTAATCAGCCCTGCCTGTAACCACTACAGGATCAGGACTCTTCCATTGACTGTGATTCAGAATGTGAATCCATAGGCTGTCCGATGCCACCCGGGGTTTGCTGTTGTTCTATTGCCTTGCCTCTGTGTCACCGTACCTGCCCAGGACCCTTCCCTTCCCGTGAATTCTGAGATGTAAAGTGGGTCCAGCACAGGGTCCCCTCAGCTCTGAAGGTGCTATGGGCAGGAGCGGGAGCCCTGCCGGGGTTGGGACTTGGGCCTCCGTTTGGACTGGCTACCCCTAGGATTGCAGTCGGGGCTCTCCCCAGTGCTGCCGGGCCCCAGCCCCTCGGGATCAGGTCAGGGCCTTGCTCTTGCCCCACCCACCAACTTTGAGGTCTGCTTCCTTTCAAAGGCAGGGCCCCCGCTTCTCCCTGCAGCAGGAATTCATCTGTTGTTGGTAAAGGTCGAAGGGCAGCCCGTGAGAGCCTTGTGAACTAAATATTTCCCTCTGCAGTTAATCTTCGTGTGTGGGTTTGAAGAGAAGTCCTGGGGCTATGTAGAGGCTCACAACGGCAGACGTTACAGTACGAAGTCAGTTTCAAGTGGGTTTCAAGGAGCGTGGCCTCCGCACGGTTCTCTTTGCCACCGCACACGCGTGTAGGGCCCTTTTGCTTCTAGAAGTGATGTAGCCCGTCCGCCCAGGGGCACTGGCTGTTCATGCGTGCCTGTAAGTGGTCGTTGTGTCTGGGGCCTGGGGGTGGGGGTGAGGGCTTCCAGTCCACGCCGCTGCTGTGGAACTAGAGCGCTTCCTCTGTGATCGTGAATGAGGCCAAGCCAGCACTGTCTCAGCTGGCATCGCCTCTCAAGCCCAAGGTGACCTTGTGGTCTGAGCTTGCCTCCTGAGACTCCAGTTTATGAAAAACACACTTCCCTTCGCTGCCTTCTGCCCTCTTCACCCCAGCTGTCTTCAGACGGACTCTGGTGGGGGCTCTCACAGAGACGCTCCCGGAAGTTTCTGAACTGGAAAATGGATGACTGTGGCCACTGTTAATAGGATTTCTGAAGTTCAGGAGAGAAAGAAAGTGCTCATCGCCAGAGACGAGTTGTGGTGACAGTTCTGGACGGGAGAGCCAAGCTTGCTAGAGCCCAGAGGGAGCATCTTGAGATGGATTCCCGATAAGGAGGGATTCAGACTAAGACCCGCTCCACCACCTCACCTGCTCCACCATCTCACGGTTGGAGGTCCTCGGGTGTTTTGTTATGGCTGATGAAATCGCAGCTCCAGAAAAAAAAACATTTTTCCCCTGCAGTTTTATTGGCGTGCGATTCATATATCATACAATTCAGTCGCTCAGTCACCTCAAGAAGAGTTGTACAATCCTCACTACACTCAGAGCATTTTCTTCCTTCTTGTCCTTGCGTTTATTAGCTCCCCAGTCCACCCCCACTCCCACCCCCAACCTCTCCTGCCACCCTCCCAGTTACCGTCTATAGATTTACCTCTCCTGGATTTCACATACAGAAAGACATTAAAAACGAACAAAAAACACTAACAACACAGTAGAGCAGATAAAAACCTCAAATAAGAAAAAAAAGAAAATATTTAAAACTACTGTCTCTATAGATTGACCTATCCTGGATTTAATATAGAGGAAAAGTACTGTTTAAAAACCACTAACACTGACAACAATAACAAAGCAGAATGGACAAAGACTTCAATTGAAGAGAAAGAAGAAAATAGTAAAAACTAGAACCAATTTAAATGGCCCTTAAGAGTGATCAAATGATAGGCTGCTAAATTTTACCATAACTGCATCTTCAGCAATCCACTTTCCAGTGCATTCTGCAGGGTAACATAGCCAGTCCCATGAGAACCCAGCATCTTTTCACACAATTCCCCCCTGGCACAGGAATGGAGACCCTTTTTATCTCCCAAAGGCCATTTGGATATTCATAACATCATTTCAAGGCCATATTGGTCAAATCTGGAATGATCCCACTCTTAATGTGACGGCTGGAACTGCTTCTCTGGTGAGCCATGTGACGTCAGCGGGTTCCAAAGATCTCACAGGGCTGCTGAGTCAGTGGGTGTGTTAGGCTGCGGGGTGTCCTTGGGTGGTGCTAGCTGGGAGGTTGGATTCCACCCAGAGAGACATTGGAAGAAAGGCCTGGAGATCTCTTTCCCCCAAAAAAATCAGCTATTAGGAGCCCTATGGAGCACACAGCTCTGCTCGGGCAACACAAAGTCCCAACCGCTGTAGTCAGCTGGTTCTGATGGACTGTGGGCTGAAAACTCATTCGTCTCTTTAAAGGTGTCATCAGGAGGGACCAGTCCCTGGAGAAAGACGTCCTGCTTGGTCAAGGAGAGGGGCAATGAAAAGGAGGAGGGCCCTCAAGGCGATGGATGGACACTGAGGCGACAACTAGGGGATCAATGATGAGATTTGGGCAGGGCCGGGCAGTGCTTTCTTCTGCTGTATGCAGGGTCCTAATGGACCATAGTCGCTCAGTGGCACTTAATAACAGCAGCAGCAGCAGCAGCAGTGACATCTCTTTATTTTTACTTATTTTTAAAATTATTTTATTGGGGGCTCATACAGCTCTTACCACAATACTTCCATGCATCCATTGTATCAAGCACATTTGTACATTCGTTGCCATCATCATTCTCAAAACATTTTCTTTCTACTTGAACCCTTGGTATCAGCTCCTCATTTTTCCTCCTCACCACCCCCCCCCACCCCTAATAATTTATAAATCATTATTTTTTCATGTCTCACACTGACCAATGTCTTCCTTCACCCACTTTTCTATTGGCCATCTGGGAGGAGGTTATATGTAGAGCATTGTGATCAGTTCCCCTTTTCTCCCCCACCTTCCCCTTCCCTTCCTGGTATCGCTACTCTCATTATTGGTCCTGAGGGGTTTATCTGTCCTGGATTCCCTGTGTTTCCAACTCTGCTCTGTACCTGTGTACATGCTCTGGTCTAGCCGGATTTGTGAGGTAGAATTGGGGTCATGATGGTGGGGGGAGGAAGCATTAAAGAACTAGAGGAAAGTTGTATGTTTCATCGGTGCTATCCTGCACCCTGGCTGGCTCATCTCTTCCTTGTGACCCTTCTGTAAGAGGACAAGGGGATGTCCAGTTGTCTGCGGATGGGCTTTGGGTCTCCACTCTGCCCTCCCTCTAACAACATCTCTTTAGATCATCGTTTTGGGCTCATCGTAGGTTCTCCATCCGCCTTGGCCCACTCAGAACAAACGGACAAGGGAAGACGCAGCCTGGGGGACTTGATGAAACTTAGAAGCCCCCGAGTAGCCAAGTTAAGGGTAAAGAGAAGCAACCGCGGG
Organism: Echinops telfairi; assembly: GCF_000313985.2. NCBI lineage: Eukaryota > Metazoa > Chordata > Mammalia > Afrosoricida > Tenrecidae > Echinops > Echinops telfairi. The sequence continues at coordinate 6,840,680 of NW_022103968.1, forward strand.
GCCTCCGCTCTGACCCGCATGGGCGTGGCAATCCCCAGGAAGGCAGTGGCTGCCACCGGAGCAGGGCCTGTCCTCGCTCTAGCAGGGAAAGAGCTGGAAAAATAATCAGAGGGTGTTTGGCTCGACCTGAGTTACTTGTGCTTTCTTTCCTAGACAAGGTGCCAGGGTGCCCTGCCCCATGGTCTCTCTCTCTGCCACCGTTTTGTGCTTCCAGCAGTACTGCTGGCAATGCTGTAGCGAATGTTGAGTGGTGTGTTTTCTGCGCTGGGCTCTGTAGGTGATGTTTAACCCGTGGCCTGGCCTCGGTGCCTTCTGAGAAAGCTCTTGGTGGAGACCTCTGGCCGTGGGGCACCACCTTCCATAAGCTGTGTCTCATGTGGACTGGGAGGCTGGCCCCTGCGGGGCTTCTCCATGTTCCTGCCTGCAGACCCGCCAGGACCCGTGACAAAGAGGATCTGATCCATTCGATCTGCTCTGGGGCCTGGGTTTCGAAACTCCTAACAAGAAACCCAAATGACCTCTGGCGGCACCGATGGTCAGTGCTAGGCTGCTAACTGCAAGGTTGTCCGTTTGAACACCCCCACCCAGCGGTTCTGTCGGAGAGAAGCCCTGACCACCTGCTCCTGCAAAGATCACCGCCCTGGACACCCCAGGGGCAGCTCGGCTCTGTCCTGCAGGGGCATTCTGAGCTGCCATCCACTGAGGGCACCTGACGGCAAGCGGCCACTGATGCTGACCCTGGACCGCTTTGTACGGTAGCGGCCCCGCACTAACATCCGCCGCCCCGCCCCCCCTAGAGGAGGACAGAGCAATGAAAGATCAAAGCCCGGTGGACAAAGGGCCCTGTTGAACACGGAAACCCAAATCCAGGGGCCACGGCGACGCGTGCGTGTGGCAGTAGCACTGAGCTCCTTGGGGCTTTCAGGGGCTGGGTCTCAGAAGTAGATCTCCGGGGTTTTCTTCCAAGGAGCTGCTGAAGGACTAACCCGCATCCCTTCAGGGAGCACCATCTGCATCACCAGAGACCCTGTAACACGGGACCCCAGGTCCTGAGGAATGGGACACCCACTGAGGGGCGTGACAGCCCTGCCCATGCTGCCTGCCTGCCCGCCCGCTCAGCCCCACCCCTGCCTCCAAAATTGCCCTTTGAGCTCTCTGGTCCCAACCCTGCTGACCAATTGCTCTCTGTTGGAAGAAGAGCTGAGCTGCCCAGTGTGTCCAGTACACTCCAGAGGAGCCCGGGGTCCTGGAGGCCACCCACCTCTCCAGCTGCAGGGAAGGGTCTCAGGGCTGTGCTGGCAGGTCCCGCCACTCGCCCTCATCTTCCTCCTTCTTCTCTGGTCTCTGATGCATTCTCTGGGTTTCGGTCCTGGCCAGGAGGGACTGTCATGTTAGCCGGTGGGTGTGAAGGGGGATCGGGGATCCTGAAGTGACTCCTTCCCCCACTCGCTCATCCTCCAGCCTGCGTGGCGCCCCTCTTTGCACTCCAGACAGTCCGCTGCACACAATGGAACCCCAGCTCCAAAGGGCTTAACTATAAAGGGAAGCTTTATCACAGTGGCACCGGGAGTCCCAGGATAGGTCCGGCTCCAGGGTTGGCTGACCCAGCATCTACTGATGGGGCTCTCTCTGGTCTCTCCAAGGAGGCCTAGTGTCGTGATGGCTCAGTGCTCAGCTGATAAATGAATGGTTGCCGGTTCAAAGCCAGCAGCCGCTAAGTAGGATGAAGATGTGGTAGCCGCACTCGGAAAAAGCAATGACACGAGTGACGAGTGCAAGGAAGAAAACAATGTTCTAAAATTGATTGTGGTTAATGATGGGACAACTTTTCTTGATATGATTGAGAGATTGAATTGTATGGTATGTGGATGAAGTGCCTATAAAACATGAGGAGCTGATATCAAGGGTTCAAATGGAAAGAAAATATTTTGAAAATGATGATGGCAACTTATGTACAAAAGTGTTTGACACAATGGATGATGGATGGATTGTGATAAGAATTGTAAGAGTTTCTGATAAAATAATTAAAAAACAACAACAGATGTGGCAGCCGGCTTTTGTCTGGACTGCAGTCTCAGCCTCCCTATGGGGGTTCAGTCTCTCCTTTGAGACCTCCATGCTATCTGCATCCTTAGGCTGGTCCCTCTGTAGTTGGGTGATGGCTGGTCCCTGGGCACTTCCACAGAGACTCTCAACCAACCAACAAGACCCTTCCTGCCACTTGAATCAATAGTGTGTGTTGGGTGGTGGGTGCTGTGCTCTGGTTGTCTCTGGCCAGTCACAACGAGCCTCTGGAATTAAGATACGAAGTCTTGCTTCCTAGAGGCAGGAGCAAGAAGATCCCATAACACTGCAGGGTTTCTGCAGGGAGGGGGAAGAGGGAGTGACTGCTAGGTAAGCAAGGAGTGGTGTCCAGCATACTTCCGAAAATTCCCACGCACATGCGTGTAGCTGTGTCACTTGTCTGTTCATTTCTCTGCTGATTGCTGGCATTCTGACACCCAAAAATAGCCACCCTGTGGGTGGCTGAAGAAACTCAGGCAAAGATGGCTGAAGTGGCTTGCCCCAGGTCACACAAAGAGAAGGTCGCTATTTGAACCCAGGGAGCCTGGCCTGGGATCTCATTCTACATCCTCCGTGGCTTCCCACAGGTTCTGTCTCCCCCCTGTGTGAAGGTTAGACATTGAACCCGGGGCTGTGTAGGGTTGTTTCACCATCCACTTGCTGCATGAATGAGACCCTTCTTGAGAGACCTCAAGTTCTAGGGGGGATATGGCAGAATTAAAGCGTGTATTTCTGTCTCTAGATCCTAATAACTATTACCACAGGCGGAATGAAATGACCACCACTGATGACCTGGATTTTAAGCATCACAGCTATAAGGAAATGCGACAGGTAAGACCCAGCCTGCACCGTCTCCTCCTGGGACGTTGTCAGCCGGGCGATCCATCACATGCCCGCAGCACTGCATTTCATTGTCAGCGATTCAGAAGATGCCTTATGGACGGGAATCGTTGATTATGTTGGCTTCCTGGAGGCTCTAAATGCTTGTCGTGTCACAGTGGAGGGGGAGCGGGGTTCCCATGCCCCGCAGAAGGGTCCCTCACTAACACATGGTCCAAACAGAATTTGACTCAGACCCTTCTGATTGGATAACCTCGTTCTGAAGGCTCACGCTGTGTTGGCGTGACACCATAGCTTAAAGGTGCAGCCTGTGGGGAAGTGAAGAAGAACGATAGGCTCTAGATCTAGACTCGAGAGAGGGTGGCCCTGATAACCGTGTTGGTGTGAGGTGCTGTCTGCTTGGTTCCAACTCCTCCTGGCCCGACGTAGAACAGAAGGAAATGTGCCCCACTGCTGCGCCATCCTCACCACCACGGCTGCCTTTGAGCTCACTGTTGCAGCCCCTGGTCAGCCCACCCCATCGAGGGCCTTTCTCTTTTCAATGACCCTGTACTTTCCCAAGCATGCTGTCCTTCTCCAGGGGCTAGCCCTTCCTGGTGTGTCCAACGTCTCGCCATCTTTGCTTCTAAGGAGCATTTGGCTGGGCTTCTTCCCAGACAGCTCCGTTTGTTCTTCTGATAGGTCATGTTTTCCGGTATTCTTTGCCAATGCCATAATACAAGTGTAGTTCCGTAGTCATCACTGATACCATAATTCGAATGCATCAATTCTTCTTGGATCTTCTTTCTTCAGCGTCCAGCTTTTGTGCGTATATAACTGCAATCGTGATTATTATGAATAATGACCATGTCCTTGTTAGGTACTGTTGAGTTGCGTCTGGTTCATGGTGACCCTGTGCACAATCGAAGGGAACAGTGTTTGCTCCTGTGCCGCCCTCACAATTGCTCTTATGTTTGAGCCTATTGTTGCGGCCACTGTGTCCATCCATCGTATCGAAGGCCTTCCTCTGGTTTTTTTGCTGCTCTTCTACTTTACCGAGCACGGTGTCCTTCTCCAGGGACTGGTCCCTGCTGGAAACATGTCCAAAGTATCATTATGAC
>NW_022103968.1:6845578-6851057 GCF_000313985.2 Echinops telfairi
AGGTTGTGGGAACCAGTTAAAAGGGTAGGCCCTGTGCTGTGTGCTTGGTCTACACATCCAGCTTGGTGGCTGTCCCAAGGGGAGAGGATGGCAAGTGGGAAACCCTTAGATCCGTGTGCACCTGGCTGAAGAGACCGCCACAGAGGCCCCGCCTCCCTGGGATATTCACAGGGCAAGTCTTCTTGCAGGACAAGGTCACGAGGCTCAAAGGCAGAGCTCACAGGTGCAGAGCTGAGGAACTGGCTTTGCAGGAGACACATCAGTGCTGGAGGTCAGTGTGCTCCCCACCCCCAGCCCAGGGGAGGAATCAGCCTGCTTGTGACTGTTAGGTTTTATGTCAACTTGCACTTGTGTCTGGAAGGGTGGACCCCAAGCTGTCAATCAGGTCACAGCCTGATGATGCCTCCTGGGAGGTATGGCCTTTTTATAAGAGAGGCGCTGGGGACTACCCGCCTCTCTGTCCTGCCTGCTGGGACTCTGTGTCTGCCTCCATCGGTGGCCCCGTTTAAGCTGCTAACCCTGGGAGACAGCCCCTGAGCTTATCTACACCCTGCCCTGCTTTTCTACCCACCTTGGATCCACGTGGCTCTGCACCTACCTTTCTGCTTCATCAACCTTTGGCTGTGAGAGCAGGCGAGGGCTCCTGCTAGCATGGGTCTTGAGCTAGACAGGGCTAGATGCTCCCATGTTATGCAATTCCATCTTGATTTAAAGTTCCTTGGTGTCCACAGATGAGGGTCACTGGCTTTGTTTCTATCGGCCACCCAGCCTCCCACGTCACTTTGGCCTTCACGGTGTTGCCTTGAGAGGCTCACACAGAGAGGCCAGTTATCCATCCGCACAGACGTAGAGATGTGCTGTGCTTACATTCTAGCACTGCAGAAATAAAGATAATGTTTGCACCGGACGCCTCTGCTCACTGCTCCATTGGTGTGGGGACCACCTGTGTCCATTCAGTTTACTCCCCGGAGACCTCAGGGCATCTTTCTGAGCTCAGCCAGAGACCAACGGGCATCAACACATTGGGTGTGCCTCGTGTCAAAAGCACTGAGCCTTAATGAGTTTAGGCGAACTGCCTAAAGAGAGACTAATCTAGGGAGCTGGGACCTTTAAGGAGTTGTCCCACATGAGGACTAGAACTCTTGGTGGAGTGGGCTTCGTGGCACTGCTTTGTGACCTCTCATCAGCAGGACTTGGTGGCCATTCAACTTTAGGAGGGATGCAGGCATCAGCAGTCTAGCCCCAGAGGGGGAGCCCTCCAAGGCCCCCAAGCCCAGCATCACTCAACTGGAAACTTCCCAAGGAAGGGCTCTCGAGTCTGAAGAGGGCCCAAGAATGTCACTGAAATCCAGAAGTGATGTGCCCTTTGGATCCCTGGCTCTGGGGATGGGAGAGAAAGATGGCATTTCCCCCCACAGGTTCATGTATGAATCCTGCTGGGTTACTGCCAGAAAAGAAACAGAAAAAGGGGTTTGTTTTCACAACTATTGAAAGAGATGTTTGTCACAAGCAAAACACGAGAAGGAGCAGCAGGAGCGGGAAGCGAGGCGAGACAGTGGGCACCTTGAGGAGTTGCAAGCGGGCGGTTGCCAGGTCATGCATGGCTCTGCTCCCGGTGAGCTTCTGGAACCGCAGCGATGGGGCGCCATCGTTCCTGGCCCAGGGAGCGGTGCAGGGTGGCTGGGGATGGAGAGAGGAGGGGAGCAGGGAGAAGGAATGCCCTGCAAGCCCCTCCTCTCTAAAGCAGAGCGTGGCCAGTGTCCCTAGGTGGGTGCTGCAGGTCCTCTCGGTACTTGCCTTGATAGATGGTGTGTCTACACATAGGTTGTGTATCTCGCCCCCTAAGGAGAACATGGACAGAGACCCTGGCCTTTGTATCAGGAGCCCAGTGTGGGCACTTGATTAAATATGGGTGGTTGAGGTTTTAGCAATCACCGGACTTGGGAAGGAGAAGAAGCTGGTCTGCTTGGCCATGGTTGGGAAGGACTTTGGTGGCTGATGGGGTTGGCTGCTGTGCGGACATGTGGTTAGGTTGAGACAGGCAGAGATGAAGAGGTACCCGGAGCAGAGGAGTCTGGTCCTGCAATGAGAGAGGGAGGAGTCCTGAGCTGGGAGGGAAGGTTGGTATTGAGCTGGGAGAAGGGTTGGTTCTGAGATGTGAAAAGGGCCTGTCTGAGCTGGGAGAGAGGCTGGACCTGGGCAGGGAGAGGGGCCTGGTCAGCCAACTTCTCACCCTGGGCACCTCTGACTGAGATTCCTCCCTCTCCCTGGAATTTCTCCTCCACTAGGTCAGGTGCTGTACACTGTCTCTCAGGTAACGGAGGAAGGATGGGGTAGGAAGGACTTACCTACCCTTCCTTTTGCACATTCATTCTCTGGACAAACACGGTCACACCAGTATCCACTGGCCAACAGAAGGTAATCCTCGTCGAGCCCCCCACCCTACAGGATCGGCAGTTTCGTTCTCCGAATTCCCGTGCAGAGTTTGACGTACCTGCTCACGGTGTTCCCACGGTTTGGGTCATAGAGTGGTTAGAGTGTTGCTCTGCTTCTCTGGGTGAATCCTCCATCACCAGACATTCATCCTCATGTCGTCGTCGTTGCAACTGCAGCATTGCAGAATATTCTCATGCATGCCTGCATTGTCGCTCTCTCAGTGTTTTCCTGTTCTGCAGCATTTCGATGTCTCCCGACTGTAATGCTGAGAAAACTAGAAAACACCCCATTGTCGTGCATATGCATTGTCAACGAGGAAGGAGGACTGGAGAGGAAACGATGCCTTTGAAGTATGGCTTGGCAAAGAATATGAAATGTAGTGGGGGCTGCCAGAGGGAAGAACCCATCTGTCTTGGAAGAAGTGTATCCTTGGAAGGGAGGATGGGGACACTTCATCTCGCTTCCTTTGGACTTTCCAGCAGAAGGGATCAGTCCCTGGAGAAGCCATCATGCATAGTAGAGTAGAGGGTCAGCACAAATAGGTCCTTGTGGTCTGCTGTCAATTTGAGAGGCTTAAAAGTGAAGGGGTGGAGTTTAGCCTGTCAATCAGGTCGCAGCTTGATGACCTCATTTGGAGATGCAGAGGAGAAAATAGCTCCCTGGTGGCAGGATACATGCTTACTGCCTGCAAGACATCCCTGTGCAGAAGACACATGGAGTTACACTAGAACCCTGGAGCTGAAGGAGCCACGTGGAAACCCCTGCTGGCACTGAGATGCTTCCACTGCTCTTGGATCCACAAGACTTCCCACCCATTGGCCTGTGATCATCCTGCAATCAGCATCATTGCATGTGTTGTGTGAGTCTGGAGAGAACTTATAGACTTGTGCTTGACATATGGGCTAATATCGAATTTATGGGCTTGATCTGGACTGGTCTGGGATGTTTTCTCAATATTCAATTGCTCTCGTATATAAAGGTCTGTCTTATCCACATCTGAGTGTCTATGAGTTGGTTTCTCTAGTCTACCCAGACGGACACAGCCCTCCGTGAGTGACCTTCAGCACAGTGATGGCCTCCAACACAAGGATCGTGGGGATGGTGCAGGCCAAGCAGTTTCCTCCTGTAGTACCTAGGGCTGCTCCGAGTTGGAACCAATCAGATGGCACTTAACAACAAACACAGCGAGAACCATGTGGCTAAGTTCTCGGGAGCTAGAGAGAGGATGGGCACGACTAGAAGAAGGGGCTCCCTACTTTATCGCCGTCAGGAGAGGAAGGGCGCAGCGGTGCCTGGGAGTCGGCAGATGTCAGGGAGGAAAGAGCTGATTCCTGGGGAAGGAGCGACAGAGAGGCTGCGTGGTTTGCAGGTCTGGCTGCTCTCAAGGCCACACGTCTCAATCCTCCCCCATCCTCGCCTTCCTGGGGAGCCTTCCCCGATCGTGTTGCCTCGTTTAGGCTGAGGAATAAGACTATGCTGGGTAGGGTTGAGGTTTGGAGGACCACAAAGCCTTGTCATAGCTAAGCTTTTGAAGCCTCCAGAGAACCAGTTTCCCCCCTTGGGTGTGGAGTATGCATTTTCTAAAGCCAATAGGAAAATTCTATTCCTAAATCCACCTCATCATCCAGTGTATTCCCACTCTGCAACCCCAAGGAGAGAAGAGAATGACTCCCTAGGGTTCCCGGGGCCTTAGCTCTACAGAAGCAGATGGCCTTACTTCTCTCCCACGGAGCCTTGGACGCTCAAAGCTGGAGTGGGAGTGCTCAGGCCAGGGTATCTTCTTAAAGGAAATGGCAATAGGAAGGAAGGGTGGGTGCTATCCTGGGGGTGGGGGCACAGGTGGGCATTCCCCGTGGGCTGATTTGGGCAGGGGCTGTAGGGGAAGAGCAGAGGTGGGCTGTCTTGGGAGCTTGCCCCCCACCCGCACCCCCTTGCTTGGTAACTATTGTTGATTAGAGCTTTGCACTCCCTTGTGTTCCAGCTGATGAAAGTCGTGAATGAAATGTGCCCCAATATCACGAGGATTTACAACATTGGCAAGAGCCACCAGGGCCTGAAGCTGTATGCTGTGGAGATCTCTGATCACCCCGGGGAGCATGAAGTCGGTGAGGGATGCGCTCCCGGGTGCCTCGGGGCCTGTGCTCCTTAAAGGACAGGGAGGTGACTGTCCACTCTGAGCACATTTGCCCAGTCGGGCCTCAGTGGTCCAAGACAGCTCCCACGGAGATGCTTCTGCAGCTCTGGGAGCTGTGGGCACTCCTCTGGTGGAACGATTGAGAATGGAAGTGGCCTTTTCTCTCCACAGAGACCACCCTCTCCGTCTCTGAGGCCAATCCTAAAAGTGCAAAGACAAAAAGTGGCTGGGGACCCATTAGATTCCAGGCCCCTCAGGAAAAAATTGTGGACTTGTGGAAAATTATGAACAGCTCAAGGTCAAGGGGTGGAAGCCTTCTTGCTTTACTTCTTGCGTTTAACATTTCCATCCCACACGGATTATGTCCTGCTGTTAGCTACTTCTCATTCAGTCCACCCCAAACTCCTCTGAGGGGGCTTTCAGGAGAGAATTCCATGACCATCTTGTTCCTTTCCCCGATGATCATGCTGAGAGGCGTCCTGGTATGTTCAGGAGTCCGCTGAGCTGGTGTGGGCTTGTCATTTGGCAAATTCAGGAACTCTTTAGCAATCCACTGGCATCTGAGAGCACAGATTTGTCTGATTCATTGCACTCAAACCTCCCTCTGAGTCTCAAGGGCCCTCTCCGGAGCTTCTTTTAAAGGACGAGAGAGCGTTGTCTGCGGGTACAAAGTTCCTCAAAAGCAGGCAGACACTTTGCCTGCGAGCTGGGAGATACGCGCTCATGCCTGGTGCTGATCAACCCACGGTGTTTCAAGAGCTGGCCTTGGAAGAAGGGAAATATTCAAAGACAGCTTCATAACATGAAGCCGTTGCTCATTTGCCCGGACAGGTTATTCTCTGCTTTCTGTGTCTACTATTCTTGGTGCCTTTGTCATGTGTAACAGGCAGCTGGTTCAAGAAAAGGAAT
>NW_022103968.1:6852022-6855990 GCF_000313985.2 Echinops telfairi
CCCATTGGCTGAATTAAGCTCACTTGGCCTAGTTTGGGCCCACCCAGGTGTACTGCCTCCCCGGTGTAAGGGCCTGAATTTGGAGCATGCTCAGTAGACACACCTGGTCCCTGCTCTGGCTACCTAACAATATGACCCTAGAGGACATCGTAGAACTGCCCCCTGGGGGTTTCAGAGACTGTAACTCTTTACAGGAGTAGAATGCCTCTTCTTTCTCAGATGGCTTGGCTGGTGGTTTCAAACTGCTGACCATCTACCAGGGCTTTTAGTTAAAACAATAACTCAAAACTCAACTCAATGCCATCGAGTCAGTGCCATCTCATAGTGACCCTATAGAACAAGGTAAAACTGCCCCTTTGAGTTTCCAAGGCTGTAACTGTTTCTGGGATTAGAAAACCTCCTCTTTCGCCCATGGCGCTCCTGGTGGTTTTGAACTGCTGATCTTACAGAAGGCAACACATTGCTTAACTATTATGCTACCAGGGCCCCAGAGAAAACAATCGTAGAAACTTCGGACCTTAGGAAGACCTCTCAGTGGGATGGACTGACACTGTGGCTGCAACATGGGCTCACACTTAACAGAACTTGGGAGGACGGCGCAGGGGCGGGCGGTGCTTCGCTCTGTTGCACACGGGATTGCTATGAGTCAGACCCAACCCGATGGTGGAACCTCCGTTACTGGTGCAAAGAGTTGCAAAGCTAACCAGGGAGCCGGACGGTGGGCCTGTCTGGAAAGTGCTGACAGGGCGGTGGCTGGTTTTGCCACCATGGAATCTTAGAGTCACGACTCCCCGGTGTAGAGGGGAGTAGGGAAAAGGGGGCGGGAAGAGATCACTTAATTTTTCAGCACTTCCCTGCGGTGGGCGTGGTTCTCTGCACTCCCACTCTGTGGTCATCGGACTCCTCTGTCCCTTACCCACCAAATATTAAGCACTGAGGGGCTTCAAAACGTTTGTAGGAAAGTGGAATTGGAAGAGTGGAATGTCCACAAACTTTTCAGTTCTCTCCTCTGGAGGCCCTTTATGGCCAAAGGGCTTCCGGTTGCTCAGAGTTGTGGTTGGTGGCCACCTTAGAGTTGATTCCAACCCACGGACCATCCATGTGATCAAGTAGAGCTGCCTGGTAGGATCTTTACAGAAGTGGATCCTGAGTCTCTCTCCCACAGAGAAAGTGGGTGGCTTCGAACCTCCAAACTCTTGCTTAGCCGCTATACACTCAGCCATTGTCCTACCCCATTGGTGATGTTGTGGGTGGGTCTCTGGTGTTGAGTGCTGACTACCTGCAGGCTGTGGGCCCCTCGTGATCTGATTGTCTCCCAGGGCTCGGAGCTAGGAGGCTGGTCCCTGGGGCGCTGGACTCACGAGGGCATCGACATCAACAACAACTTCCCTGACTTAAACACACTGCTCTGGGAAGCGGAGGACCGACAGAACGTCCCCCGGAGGGTGCCCAATCACCACATCACCATTCCGGAGTGGTTCCTGTCTGAAAATGCCACGGTGAGTGAAGAATACCCCATGAGCCGCCAGGCACCCCAAAGCCCATGTGAACGCCCATGGCAACTGCAGAGGACGCAGAGGACGCGAGGCACAGCAGAATGAACCCAAGCCATTCTTTGCTTCCCTGTTCTCTTGGGAAGGTGGGGAGCTGTGTTAGACAATAACTGCCTTTTAAATTGTGGGTTCAGAAGGGGCTTCATAGAAGAGAGAGCTTTTAGGTATATTTTGTTATCACGTTATAGTACTTCAAAAACAAAAATACCCTGCATCAAACCCTGCACTGAGCCCGTCTGGGCTCAAGCCAAGCCCCGGCTGTGAGGAGGCGTAGGACCTGCGGTGGTGTTTCCTGTGGCCGTGCAGGGGGACTAGGGGTCAGAACCAGATTGGCGTCACCTAGCAACACCTAACAACAGAAGCAGTGCCAGTGCCTCACGATGGCCAGTTCCACTGTGCTGCTGCCATGATTCGGAGCACCCACGGATTGCTGGAGATATTTTCATTTGAATAAGTCCCCTGAGATTATTACGTGGATGTGAGATTTTCCCCACGCTTCTCGGGTCTCCTTTCACACAGTGTGTTGTAGAAAGGATAACTCACAAAACCTGCCAGGCCTTTTAGCGCCTCCTCCGCCCACGAGAACCTGCATCCCAACCCTGGCTTTGGTCTGACATGCCTCTCAGGGTGCCTGCCTTGGCTGCTAGACAAGGTACGATTAGGTTCCTCTGCGTACGACTGGGGAGAGAGCGTTACAATCTCAGACACCCACAGGGGCGGTTCTACCCCGTGCTATAGGGCCGCTGTGAGTCAGCGTCGGCTAGATGCCAGGGAGTGGGTGACGAAAATGAGATTGGCCTAACAAGGTAGAAGGAGCCCTGATGGCTTAGTGGTGAGTTAAAGGCTCAGCTGCTAAGTTAAAGGTACGTGATTGGAACCCGCTCTGCAGCTCGGGGATAACCATGTGGTATCTGCTTCCATAAAGGATTACAACCTTGGAACCCCTCTGGGGAAGTTCCCATCTGCCCTAATTGGTCGTTCTGAATAGAACTGACTCGATGGCGATCGGCTCTTTTTGGGAGGGCAACAACCCCGGAGGCAGATGGCACAAGACTGGCCACAGAGTAGCCCCATAGTCTGTAGATACACAGGAGTCACCTGTCGCTCTGCCTCTACCATATTAGCACAGGGCTTCCATCCTCCAGGTCAAATCCAAGATGGCCGTTGGTACGTCAGCTGTTGTAGCTAGAACAACAACAACAAAAAATAGGACATAAGTGGTTTTAAAAATCCTCTTCTCAGAAGTCCTCCCCTCAAGAAGTCTTCCTGGAATCCCTCCACACAGTTCTACTCAATCTCAGCGACCTGTCAGTCACGGCACCAGCTCCTGTTGTTGTTGTGTGTGGTCAAGTAGCGTCCAGCTCCCAGCTCCCTGCGGAGCAGAGGAGAGCTGCCCCATCGGGTCTCCTCGGCCAGCAGCCCTGCAGGAGCCCCTCGCCAGGTCTTCTCTCCTGCAGAGCCACCGGTGGGTTTGAACCACCAACTTCTGGGTTTGCAGCCAAGGGCTTAACTGTGGTGCCAAGGTTCCCTCATGACATTTTAGGGGTTGAAATGCTGTATTTTAGACAGGTACATTAAAAAAGAAATCTATTGACCAAATTAAGAAGTCAGACAATACACAAGTGTGAGAGAGGACACGGTTGGTGCTGCTTCTACCCTGAAGCCACAGTGTAAGTTAGCACAAAGCAAGAGAACCATTGATTTCCCTGGAAGGTGGAGCATATACATGTATGTGTGTGTATTTATATTTATGTATAGAACATGTGTACATATTATACAGATGTGTGTGTGTCTATATGTGTGTATGTCTAACTCTTCTGACTAAGCAAATTCCCTCCATTTCTGATGATACAGGCAAGGTCCGGCTATGGAGGAGGGTTCAAGAAAATTGAAAGCAATAGTGTTCATGACAGCAAAACGCTGAAGGTGATCTAGATGTTCATCACTCCGAGAATCAATAAAGGGTGACCATGCTCATTCTGCAGTGAAAGGAACCTAACTAAAGTTTGATGCGCCAACACGGGTGGATCTCAGAAACATAAAATTGAGGAGGAAAAAAGCGAGTTGTTTTAGGACGTCGAAACAATTCTGCATAACACTGTCGTGGTGGACACCTGAGCTTAGATCTTTGTGAAAGCCAGTAGTCCTGCACCTCACCCAAAGTGCACCTCGTGTGAACCATGGCCGACAGTGAATAAGGACGTTTTGGTCTTGACCGGTCCGTTGCAATAAGTGCACTACATGCCTGCATGATATTCATAACAGGGCAAACCATGCAGCTGGGGGAGGAGGGGACAGGAGAATACGTGTGGGTTCTTCACCGTTTTTATGTAAACCTAAAACTGTTCTTAATAATAAAGTCTATTTAAGAGCAGCAACCCAAAACAACAATAGCAAACATGAAGAAAATGATTG
>NW_022103968.1:6856315-6859759 GCF_000313985.2 Echinops telfairi
GACCACGTGTTCCGCTGGCTGGCCTACTCCTACGCGTCCACCCACCGCCTCATGACGGACGCTCGGAGGAGGGTCTGCCACACGGAAGACTTCCAGAAGGAAGACGGGACGGTCAACGGGGCTTCTTGGCACACGGTGGCTGGAAGTAAGTCTCCATCTGCCCTACTTTTCCTCATGGACCAGCTGATCCATGATCCATGATGGGGACTGTGAGGAGAGGGAGGAGCCCACCCCTCTTTACTACGGGCCTGGCACTGCCAGACAAAAATTCTCCATCGTAGGAGCTTCAAACCTTGGGAACTTACTCCCTTGCATTTCCGGAGGCTCCATGCTCCAGTTCCGGAGGGACCAGGACCATGCTCCCTCCAAAGGCTCTTCTATCCTCCAGTGGCTGCCAGCCACACTTGGCACACACCTTGGCTCATGGCAGTGCCCTTCCAATCCTCGCCTCTGTCTTCACATGGCCAGCTTCTCTTGCGTTCCAAAGTTCCTTCCCCTTATAAGTTGGGGCTCCCCTAATCCCTTAACTTGATGGCATCTGCAAGGACCCTATTTCCAAACCAGGCACATTCATCAGTTCTACATATGAGGACTTCCACCTATCTTTTCAGGGGCCACAATGTAACCCGCCACACCCTCTTTTGTCATGATCACCAGTGTTATTGTTAAATAATAGCGGTGTGGGTGCCATGCGCTGATGCTGTACTAAGTCCTCTGCAGCGTACATTTCATTACATCCTTACCACCATCTTTGAGGTCCTCTGATGCAATGCACTCCCACTGGATGAATGTGGTAACTCAGGTTTAGAGGTGGCAAGAGGTCCGCCCAAGGAAGGGCCGAGTAGAAATCTGTTACTCACCGGGCTGCTCTTAGTTGCTGCACTGTTCTGCTACTCATAGGGTCCAACATGAGTAAAATAGGAGTTAGCGGAAATGTTGGAATGAAAAACAAGCCCTATGGTGGGACTTTTCCAAAGGACAGAGAGGGCCAGAGCCCATTAGGTTAGGGGGACATCCTGGGGTGGAAACCTGCAGAGAGGGACTGGCCTTTGGTCTGGGCCCAGCTGTGGTGTGCGTCAGCACTGCCGGTGTGTCCTGATAGCCGGATATGTGGTGAGACCATTTCACACACGGCCCTATCGCCTAGAGTCCAGCAGATGGAGCCTCCCTGTGTCTCCCTGTGGGGAGTCCATACAGCAGGGACCCCATTACAGATTCAGGATCTTTCATGGTGGCCTTCAGAAAGGCCCCTGTCCGCCCGAGTCTCAGGGTGAGCACTTCATTTTCTGTTTGTGGGTGGTCCCCAACCCAGGGCTCCTAAAGGAGAAGGGCGAGGGTGTCGGAGTCCTGAGGTGAGGATCCCTGATGGGCAGAGTTGGATCAAGAACCCTGGTGGCACAGTGGTTAAGCACTCCGCTACGTTTCGAGAGAAGCACATGCAGTCCGCGTCCATCGTGGAAGCTGAGGCGGGTCTGCTCTGTCCTCTAATCGCTGCGGGTCACCATCGATTTCAAAGCAAGTTATTGCAAGGACCCAGATGTGATGCTCCTTGCTTCTTCTCCTGGCTTTATGTGAAGGTTGGTCAAGCCAATGATGGATGGGAAAACTACCCCACGGCAGACTAACAGGATTGCAAATCCTACTCCTGCATTCAGTTGCTGTGTGACCCCCCAAGGAAGTACCTTTACCTCCGAACTTCCATTTATTCCCATTTGTAAAATGAAGCGATGATGATGATGATGATGATGATGATGATGATGATGATGATAATGATAATCCCTCCCTCTGGGGTTGTTGTGATGATTCCATAGCTTGTCAAACCTATGTACCCTCAGAAATGCTTTCACACAGATAGCGCATGCGTTCTGTTGGTTTGCCAACCATGCCCTCCTCCAAAGAAATAGTTTCATAAGCATGATATGCTAACTTTTTTCACAGCAACCTACTTCCCCACCCCCTATTGGCACAGTATGCTTGTATAGCGCCCGTGTGTTATTTGCATAACAATATGGTGCCTGGGTATGAAGCACTCCTGTCACCTGCCTTCTCTGATTTTCAGAAGCCTGTTGGCCACGAGGCCTCCTTGATGCACATGTTCCTTTTCTCTTTCCCAGGATACCTATTAGCCCGCGTGTTGTTTCGCTTAGCCCAGGCTCCAGCCTTCCCCTCTCGCTCAGGTATGCTTCCTCTCCTGGGGGCAGACGAAGAGCAGTTGCAGGAACCTTTGTTGCTATGCCATCTGAACCCAGGGGCAGGCGAGTGGTCCACCAAACAGAGGCGTTGTAGCTGCCCCTGTGATGGATTTCCTCCGTAAGCGATCAGAAAGGAAATACACGTCCCTCCCTATCAGGACAATTCCCCAGTGACTTTTCAACCTCGGCGGTGTGACCTACCCAAACCATTGAGTGAGATGCCTCCATGGACTTTGTAAAGGCCGCTATGATTAGTTGGACACGAACCCAGCTGGATCCATCCGTGCCTGGTCAATAATAAAGATTTCTGAAGCCCATGGCCACAGAAACCCACCTTTTCCTTTTAATTCTATTTCCCATGAGTTCTGAGGCTCGGTGGCCCTGAGTCTTTTTCATTGTGCTGCTTCGTGGGGGCATCATGAAGTCTGCCGTAGCTTTTCTTTGCAGATGATTGATGGTCATTTCTCATCTGCCTCCCCACACCCACCCCACCTTGCTTCCTGCACGCATTTCTTTCCCACTCGTCATCAGAGCGTGGATGGAGGTTAGTTAATGGAGAGTGCTACCACTTAGCACAAGACTCCATAAATCCCAGCATGTGTCCTGTGTGCCTTTCACGTCCGATTGGCAAAAAAATTAAATATGGGAAAAAAAAGAAAAACCCTAAATCATTGTTGTTAGGTGACAGTGAACCAGTTCTGATGCACAGGGGCTGATTTACAATGGAAGGAACCACAGTCGTGCCAGCCTCCCAATTGTTGTTGTTTGAGGCCATATTTGCAGCCATTATGCCACTGCATCTCCAGGGCCTCTCTTCTGTTTGCTGCCCCTGCACTTCGCCAGGTGGGATGTCCTTCTCCAGGGGCTGGTCTCTCCTGCTAACAGGTCCAGAGTATGTGAGACAGTCTCGCCATCCTCACCTCTAAGGAGCCTTCTGGCTGTACTTCCTCCAAGACAGGCGTGTTTGTTCTTTTGGCGGCCCATGGCACTTCAAGATTCTTCGCCAACACCTCGCTGTGGGTCAGAATTGACTTTATGGTGGACGGTTGGGTATAGCTGACTTCAGCATAGTTACAGGTGAAACTTTAATTATACATTTCAAATCCATAGCGTTCACGGATACTTCTAGAAACAGTGTGTGAACTGGAATTTCATAACATATATTCAGCTGCTTCCCTGGAAAGCACTTTGTTCAGTGAGCAAGACATGCAAGTTGTCCTTGTCTGCCTTCCCCAAAGCCACGCCTGCTGGG
>NW_022103968.1:6860827-6865400 GCF_000313985.2 Echinops telfairi
TGGATCCAGTGGCTCTGTAAGCATCTCAGTGCTGGCAGGGGCCTCCATGTGGCTGCTCCAGCTCAGGGCACTACTGTAGTTCCATATGTCTTGTCAGTGGAGAGTCTCTCAGGGAGTGAGTGTGTGTCCTGCCTCCAATGAGCGATTTTATTTTCTTAGCCCCTCCAAATGAGGAAGCTGCGATCTGATTGACAAGCTACAGCCCTTCACTCTGAAGCCTCAAATTGACAACAGATTACGTAACCACCACACCAGCTAAGGCTAAGACTGCAATCCATGCCCCCATAAAGAGCAGACTAATGGACATCAGAGGACTGAACAAAAACTCACTTCTAGCCCCAGGCCTCTGGCCATTGCTGGGCAGACATTGCTCCACTACCCTCCTTCCCAGCTGTCACAGGAAGGGAAGAAACGTGGCGAAGGGGCAGTTCTCCCGTCTTGTAGGGTTGCTAGAACCAGAATGACTAGATGGGGGTGGGATCGGGTTGAGTTTGGTCTCATCCTTTAAAAAAATCAAATGCCTTCTTTCGTGCATGGGTTTTGATGAACCAGCTCAGATCTTCATCTGTTTAACCCCCTGGGATATTTTGGTTAACTCCATGGAAGGACCCAAAAGGAAAAACTAAAGTCAGTGTACCCAATCCGCATGGGATGGGCCAGCCTTTTGTGCTACAGTGGTTCTGTGAGCGTTCTAGGTGGGGCCTGGGGCGACACTGGGCCAAGTGCCGTCTCCCGAGCTGGCTCACACCTCACCTGCTGCTTCTCACTGGCAGGTTCATCGCGGCATCAAAGGCATCGTGAGAGATTCACTTGGGAGAGGGATTCCAAATGCCATTATCTCCGTAGAAGGTGTGAACCACGATATCCGAACAGGTAAGCTGCATGCACACTGACCACTGTGACTCAGTAAGAAATAGGTTCATGGAAGAAGTGTGTTCGTGGGTTAGGGTCACGGGTGGAGTGCTAGCAGCTTCTTAGACAGAGCTGGCTAAGAGATGGGTGTCTCCAGTTTCCTCTAATTCCCCTGGGAGACCTCTAGAAGTAAGGGCTTTCATGCTGTCCTTTCTGCTCCTCTTGTCCCTTTCCTGAGCTGGGTTTGGAGCAGCCGGCTACTGTCTGGGTGCAGTAGAAATTTCTAGAAGCGGGAGAGGCAGCTCTTTCTACAGTGTTGTTATGATGTAGGAAACTTAGGGCCCAGCACATGGCAGGGTAAGAAGATGTAAGTAATTCTGGTGCAAGACAGTGTTGGCAGATGGGGGGCCAGGGCCGTGGGTTAGGGGTAGAGAGCGAAAGTCCCAGTGAACCAGTCCAAGAAGTGGACGGGTCACAGGCAATGATTGAATGTGATGTTTTAGGAAGAATTCATCGTCTGTAATATGTAAGCGTCATTGTCTTTAGGTGGCATCAAGTTGATTTTGACTCTCGGGGATGTTATGTGCAATAGCCTATGAAGCACCGCCTGGTCCCACACCATCCGCACAATTATCATTATGCTTGATTGAGCCCATTGTTGCAGCCACTGTCAGTCCATCTCGTTGACGGTCTGCACCTCTTCTCGTTGACTCTCTACCAAGCATGATGTCATTTTCCAGAGAATGGCCCCTCCTGACAACCTGTTCAAAGTACATGAGACAAAGTCTTGCCATCCTGGTCTCTGAGGAGCATTCTGGCCGTACTTCCGCCAAGATAACTGTGTTTGGTCTTCTGGTACTTTCACTCTTCTCCGCCAACACCATCTTCTTTTTGGCCTTCCTAGTCATTGCCAGCTGTCCTGTGTTCATGAGATGACTGAAGTATCATGGCTTAGGTCAGGGGTACCTTAGTCCTCACAGTGATGTATTTGCTCTTTAACACGGAAAATCAGTTTTGTGCAGCAGACTTGCCCAATATAAGACGTCAGCTGGTTTCTTAGCTGCTGCTTAAGTTCTTTCTATCTTCTTTAAAAAATCATTTTAAAACTCTTTAAACCATACAACTCTTAGCACAATCCATACATCCATCCATTGTATCAAACACATCTGTACATTTGTTGCCATCATCATTCTCAAAACATTTGCTTTCTACTTGAGCCCTTGGTATCAGCTCCTCATTTCCCCCCTTCCTCCCTCCCATGAGCCCTTGATAATTTATAAATTATTATTATTTTGTCATGTCTTACGCTGTCTGATATCTCCCTTCACTCACTTTTCTGTTGTCCATCCCCCATGGAGGAGGTTATATGTAGATCCTTGTAATAGGTTCCCCCTTTCCACCCCACTCTCCCTTCACCTTCCCGGTATCACCACTCTCACCACTGGTCCTGAGGGGTTCATCTGTCCTGGACTCCCTGTGTTTCCAGTGTCTATATGTACCAGTGTACATCCTCTGGTCTAGCCAGATTCGTAAGGTAGAATTGGGATCATGATGGTTGGTGGGAGAGGGAGGAAGCATTTAGGAACTAGAGGAAAGTTGTATGTTTCATTGTTGCTACACTGCACCTTGACTGGCTCGTCTCCTCCCAGTGACCCTTCTGTAAGGGGATGTCCAGTTGCCTACAGATGGGCTTTGGTTCCCCACGCCTGACTCTCCCTCATTCGCAATGACATGAGTTTTTGTTCTTTGATGTCTGATCCCTGATCCCTTCAACATCTCATGATCACACAGGCTGGTGTGCTTCTTCCATGTGGACTTTATTGCTTTTGAGCTAGATGGCCACTTGTTTACCTTCAAGCCTTTAAGACACTAGACACTATATCTTTTGATAGCCTGGCACCATCAGCTTTCTTCACCACATTTGCTTGTGCACCTACTTTGTCTTCAGCGATCTTGTCAGGAAGGTGGCTACTTAAGTTCTTCACTGCTGTTTCCGTGAGAGTTAATTTTTCTCTATTTATGGGTAGAAAAGCATCCTCTTCCTCCTGCTACTCCTACTCCTCATGATATCAAGACGATCTGACATTGTTTGGGGCATGTTACATATGACACACTGTTTCACAATAACTTCTCATGTAAACACAGTTATTCCTTATGGAATTTCAATTTCTTGATACTCTTGCACCCAAGACCCCCAGGGTGATGCAAATACACACACCTGGCTACTAATCTGAAGGTTGACTATTCACGTCCACTCAGATGTGCCTCAAGTATCAAAGGCCTGGTGACCTCTTCCCTTTGGAGCATAGTTCTGTTCCAATACCTGTGGGGTCTCCGGGGTTGTAACTGACTCGGCAGCAACTGCTGCTGTGCGCCATCCTTGAAAGACAAAGCAGGAGCCACAGTGAGAACTGAGCCAGGGAGACCTAGCTCCCTACAGGCTACCATCAGGCATCCTGACTGAAGGTGCTGATACCAAACTCGGAGCCCCTTTCTCATCCCAAGGAGAACATTCTGCTAAGTGTTCCCACACCTTCACCACTCCCGTTCCACCAAGGAGACTGGACAGGAGGCCTCACCAGCAGAAGTGCCGTCTGCCTGAGGAAATGGAGACCCTTGGACGGTGCCAGATGGCCTGGTCTGGAAGGCCATTACGATGTAGATAGATTAAATTAGCTGAGACCCTATGCACTGCTTTGCAAAACCTCGACTCTCACTCTTTCCACTGGGTTACCCATTTTGTGACAACTCTATTGTCTGAATGTTCCTGCCTCTCCTCCTTGAGCAACTCATAGCCAGTGACAAGGAGATGTCACTCTGCATAGCAGGGCACTTGTATATTGAGGCCCCTCCCAGGCATCCATCCATCTATCCATCCATCCATTCACCTACCCACCCACTCATCAACCAGCCATTCATTCATTCATCCAGCCAACTTCCCATCCATCCATCCATCCATCCTGCACTCATTAATTCAACTGATTACTCAGTTATCATGGGCCAAGAGGAGCCCCGGTAGTGTAGTGGTTCTGTGTTGGGCTGCTCACTGCAAGGCCAGCAATTTGAAATCACCAGCTGCTCCAAGGGAGAAAGACGCAACGTTCTACTCCCGTAAACAGTTAAGAGTCGTGGAAACTCACAGGGCCAGTTCTGTCCTGTCTTATCGGGTCACTATGAATCAGCATCACGGCATGGCACTTGGTGTGAAGTCTGGAGTGGCCAGAGCCCCTGCAGGTGCAGAAGATCTTGATGGGTGAGCAGCAAGGCTGTCTGGCCTGGTGCTTCCATCGGCAACACTGCTTCTGAGTGACTTTGAATAAAGGAATTCAAGAAAGAGCCTGGAACATTCCTTGGATTTGCAATGTGAGAAAACATTTTTTTTTTAATGGAATGGGAGCTAGAAAGGCCCCTGGGGGCCTGTAAGTGGAGATGGAATATGTTGCCTAACGGGCCCTGCTTATCACGCCCCTGGAAGCGAGGAGGGAACGGTTTTGGCGAGCTAATGGCAAGTGCATTTCTCTTTCCCTTGACTTTCTTTCATTATAAATAATTTCCCAGCATAGTCACATGACAAATGGATTCTGTACTTTATGTGTGCCTCTCTGTTTTATAGGCTCCAGCATCGGAGTGCAACACAAACTCAGAATTTGTCTTAATTTCTATCTGAAGTTCATGTGATATGACAAGCTTTATCTCAGAAGGGATTTTTTATAACAGAAGC
>NW_022103968.1:6865737-6867682 GCF_000313985.2 Echinops telfairi
GAACACCCAGCCCGAGGCCAAGCTGGGGCTCAGCAGGACAGTGGCCCAGCATGACGCCCCCACACTTCATGGGGTGAAGTCTCTCTGGCTCCCCTGGAATCGGGAGAACATCAGGCTAACGAGAGACAACTCCAAGCAGGAGCCTCCCAGAGAGAAGGCGCCCTGCCTCAGGCAAGAGGCTCGGTGTCCAGAAATGGACATTTCTAAACTGCAGGAATGGCTCCTCACTCAACTCTCAGCCCCAAGGTCAGTGGGTGGTCCCAACGCACCTGAAGTGCATCAGGAGAAAGGCCTGGTAATCTGTTTCTGAAAGGCCACAGATTTGCCAAGCCCGTGGGACAGTTCTGCTCTGCCCCCACGGATGTCACCGTGAGTCACCGCTCGGGACACAATTGCAGAATCAGCACCCCCTCTCTGATGCAGAGATGCTAAGCCAAGGCCCGATGGTGTCACCCATCCTCTGGAGACACGCTAGGGAGCAGCTATGGTGTGACAGGCTAGGAGTCCTAGCAAGCTGGGGTAGCCTCTGACTTCTGGGAGTGTCTGTGTGGAGACCTGTGAGTCAGTCACTGCAGACCACCCCCACCCCCAACCTCCAAATCAAAACCCACGCTCACCGCCATCAAGTTGATTCCAACTCAGAGCACCCCATAGGACAGGGCTGCACTGCCCCCATGAGCGTCTGAGCCTGTAACTCTCTCCTGGGGCCCAGGAGGGAAGACATCGGGGATGCACTGGAAGAGGGGGGTCACATCGGACAGCCGAGCAAAGCTCCGTGCAGAGGCGATGATGACGTAGCTGCTGGCACTAGAAGGAGGAGCATGGGACAGCCTGCAGGAGCGGAGCATTTCAGTTGGAGGGAACAGTGACTCAGAAAGAGAGCCTTGGAGGCAGAAGGGTGCATGTAGAAAAGGGGCCCCAGGGTGCAGTGATGTGGGAGGTCCCTGGGGGGTCAACACACAGGGGTCCTGGCCCCCTGTCACAAGTTTGAGGTTGCTGGAACACCATCTCACAGCACCTGCTTGTCCATCCTGAACCAGTCATTTGCAGCTGGAATTTTTCTCCTAAGACTTTTCCCGCAAGAGCATAGGAGGAGGCAGAGCAGTGTGCTTTGAAATGACAGCAGCTTCTGGCGTTAAAAAGAAGCTCAGGAAAAGGCTAGGCCTGGGAACCAAACCCTCACTTCTGAGTTGCCCAAGGATGGAGGGGAGTTAGGGAACAGCAGCAGGAACAGCATATGCAAAAGCCCGGAGGTCTGAGAGCGTGTGTGGTTCAGGCACACAGCCACCCCCTCAGAGTTCAGAAGTGGCCGGGAGGCGGGTGTGAAATGTGGTCAGGGAGGGCAGGAATGGAGGGTAGATTGACCCAGGGCGATGTGGGTTTGATTGTCCAATGACTACGCCTCACGGGCATAGTCCATGGTCCATAGTCAAGGGCGCCATGATCCAGACACAAGGGGAGGCAGGTTGGGAAGGACATCACAGGACAAAGGATCAGGGAGGAAGGATGTCTCTATTTCCTGTGGCCACTGTGGCAACGAGACCCCAAGAGGATGGCTTTACCTCACTCACTGCCGCTGAGTCCACTCTGACTCACAGCAACCCTACAGGACAGGGTAGACCTTTCTGAGATTGTCACTCTTGACTGTTGTCGAACATCTCTTCTTTCTCCTGCATGCATGGCTCTAGTGGGCATTCATTTTCTCACAGTCCAGGAGGTCAGTAGTCTGAATTCAGGCCACCAGCTCTCAGGGAGGCTCTTCTTGTCCCTTCTCGGTGGAAATTCTTGTCTTAGCTTAGTCCCAGCATTCCTCAATTCCTTAGCACTCTCCATGTGGCATCCATTCCCCTCTCCCCATGTAAGCTTGCTTCTCTGGGTCTTACACTGATCAGTTCATTGGTTGTGCTGTGGTGGCTTGTGTGTTGCTGTGATGCTGCGGGCTACA
>NW_022103968.1:6868445-6872636 GCF_000313985.2 Echinops telfairi
GCACATACAAGTTTTGCTGAAAAGAACTTTAAAAATGATTACAGCATTACCTAGACAGGGAGCTGCCAGAAATTCAAACTGGATTCTGAAGCGGATGTGGAACAAGGAATATCATTGCTAGGGTCAGATGGATCCTGGCTGAAAGTAGAAAATGCCAGAAAGATGTTTCCCTCTGTTTTATTGATTCTACCAAGGCATTCAACTGTGGGCTCATAAGAAACTATGGATAGCTTTGAGAAGAATGGGAATTCCGAATTATTTCATTCTACTCAGGCGGAATCTATACCTAACCCAAAGGCAGTCGTTCAAGCAGAATGAAGGGTTCGTGCATGGTGTAAGATCTGGAAAGGTGTGAGAGTCAGGGTCGGATCCTTTCACCATGCTTATTCAACTTGTATGCCGGGAAAATCATCAGAGAAGCTGGACTATCTGAAGAGGGAGGCGGCGGCAGGCTTGGAGGAAGACTCGTTAACCACCCGTGACACACAGCTGACACATTTTTGTGTGGGTTTGTTTGTTATTGTTAAAAGCATAGAAGACTGGAAGCACTCACCGATGGGGAATAGACTATAAAACCTTCCGTAGGGATTACACCTCACAATCAAGACACAAAAATCCTCACAGCCAGAGCAATGACATCCCAATAAATGGAGAAATGGTTGCGGTTGTGAAGGCCTTTGTTTTAGTTGGATCCACCGTCAAGGCCCATGAAAGCATCCATCCATAAAAACACCATCACACCGGACAGACATGCAAACTACCTCTTCAACGTGTCAGAAAGCAAGACGTCACCTTGAACACTACGGTGCACATGACATGACCGTGCTATCTTCCATCGCCTCATGCACATGCATATGCATCCGGACAATGAACCAGACCAGAAGACCGGATCCTTTGAATCATGGTGTTGGTGAGGAATCTTGCATATACCGTGGACTGCCAGAGAATGAACAAACCTGTCTTGGAAGAACTACGGCCAGACTGTTCCTTAAAGCAAGGACTTCATCTCACATACTGTGGGGAGGTCATCAATAGTTCCTAGAGAAGGGTGTCATGCACAATAAAATACAAAGTCAGCTACAAAGACAAAGACCCTTCCTGAAATGGCTCGATCCGGCAGCGCAGCGAGGGGCTCCCTCAGAACCAGGATGGGGAGGATGGTGCCAGGACCAGGCTGGGTTTTGTCTTCTTGTACCAGGAGGCTCCAAAAAGTTGGTGGGAACATAGAATGAAAAGTGAAGGGAATTTCCCCGAAAATTTTTGAATCCCCCTATCATAAGAACAATGAACAAGAACAACTTTGTGTCTTGTCCACATTTTTTTTGAGGTCTCAAAAGTCATTAAGTTTAAGATACACCAATACATATATCCTACCGGACTAACATAACAAACACATCCTGTTCCCCAAGGGGATTGCATCCATAGGCGTAGGAGTTAGGATTCCATTCTATTTAGGAGTGTGTTTGTGTGTGTGTGTGTGTGTGTGTGTGTGTAGGGGGGGTGTTACACAGTTTAATGCACAACAGAAAGCTTTGTATATCTGGGGGAGGTTGCAAAAACACCTTTTGGATCCGACATGCTGGGCATCGTCATCGATTGAAGATTGCTTTCACTTCATTTCGGCTTGGTGAGTGCTTCCCTTGGGGAGGACTTGGGCTGACCCTTCCTGGTTCTCCGTGTTCCCTGAGTGGGAGCGCCCACTGAGGATGTTACTTCCAGAGTCGGGTGGAGGACTCTTGAGCCGTAACGTCCTTCACGCCAATGTTTCGGGAGCAAGCACCCAGGTTAGTGGAAGTACAGAACGTTCCACTCTCCTGCGAGTACGGTTTGGTTTCATACCTCCTCATTTACCTTTCTGCCCTGTTGGCTTGGTAGCATTCAGAACCAACTCCTTGGCAGTGGGTGGTTGTTAGGGTGCCATC
This sequence comes from Echinops telfairi, assembly GCF_000313985.2. Classification (NCBI taxonomy): domain Eukaryota; kingdom Metazoa; phylum Chordata; class Mammalia; order Afrosoricida; family Tenrecidae; genus Echinops; species Echinops telfairi. Next base: position 6,870,368 of record NW_022103968.1, read on the forward strand.
GAGTCGATTCTGCCTCCTGGGGGCATATCTACAAAAGAAGAAAACTCTGCCCATTCATCCCCCATCATCCTCACAATCGTTACCTTTGAGCCCCTGGTTGCTGCCACAGTGTTCATCCAGCTCCTTGACAGCCTTTCTCTTTTTTGCTGCCCTGCTACTTAATCAAGCATGATGTCTTTCTCCTGCTAACATGTCCAAAGCACGTGAGACAGAGTCTCCCCATCGTTCCTGCTAGAGAGCATTCGGGCTGTACTTCTTCCAACACCGAGGCATTTGCTCTTCTGGCAGCCTCTGGTGCTGTTGGTGTTCTTCGACAACGCCATGATTCAAAGGCGTCCATTCTTCCTGGGTCGTCGTCATTCACTGTCCAGCCCTCACCTGCATGGAGGCCACCGGCACTACTATGGCTGGGGCCAGGCTCACCTTGATTCTTCCAGTGACAGACATGCTCACCTGAGAGAGGTCTCGCTCGGGCAGCAGATTTGCCCAGTGCAATGTGTCGTCCGATTGCTTAACTGCCGCTTCCGTGGTTGAGCGGTGGTTACAGATCCAAGCAAAATTAAATCCTCGACGATCTCAATCTTTTCCCTGGTTGCCCTGTTACCTGCTCACCCGGTTCTGAGGGCTTGGGGCTTCCTTCCACCGAGCGGCAGTCCACACCGAAGGCCCAAGCCCTTGGTCTTCATCGCAAGCTTCAGGTCCTCCTCCCTTTCAGCAAGCAAGGTTGTGTCATCTGCATATCACAGGCTGTTAATCAACCGTTCTCTAACCCTGCTGTGCGGTCATGCCTCGACTGAACTGATATTCACTGCTGGCCTGTAATGACACACTGAGGATGAAGACACGGGCTCTTAACACGTGGTCTAAGGCAGGGGAAAGTGATGGCCGTAGTGGCTCGGTGGGAGCAAGCTCACCTCTCAGGTGGAAGAACCAGGTTCAATTCCTGGCCAGTCCGCCTCATGCATAGCCTCCCTCCCTGTGTGTATGGAGGCTGGTGATCAGCGATGGTGCTGAACAGGTTTCAGCAGAGTTTCCAGACGAAGAGCCTGCGAAGAAAGGCCTGCTGCTCTCTTTCCAAAACCTCAGCCAATGAGGACCCATCCGGCTTGGGGGCAGTGCAGGACAGGACCGCATTCGCGTCCTTGGCAGTGGCCTTGAGCCAGGGCTGAATAGTTGTAGGATACAGCCCCAGAGCTAGATAGGTGTCTGGCAGATAGGTTCCAAGCCCCTCCTAGATGACTTGCAGCATCTACGTATATCTTCTCCTGCTTTTCCATCACTCTTGGCCTGTCTGGGCCCCAGAATGAGGTGTGGGGAAGTCAGGGCCTCTTCCCAAAGGCATTGGGCTCTCACCTAGTGCCTGCTCTCAGAAGTTAAGAGCCCCGCCCTGATGAAAAGTATACTTCTGTGGAGCGGCAATGACTTTTCAAGACGGCATTGTGGTGGGGGCCTAAGACTGGGCGGTCCAGGTTTCGGGATGAATGGCTTGTATTGTCACCCAGGGAGCGTGGAACATCATGTCCTCCTCTCTGCTCATGTGCATTAGCAATGTGGGGAGCCTGCCCCTCCAGCTCTCCTTCCTGGCGAATCCATTATGACAGCTTCCAAGAGGAAATCATCTCGGGCCCCGCCTTGTGCTGAAGTGATTTGAATCTGCAGAAGGTGGGATTGCATGTCCCCACTGGCCCCAGAGTCACCGGAGCTGGCAGGCTGGCCTAGGCGTGGGGCCGCCGGTGTCTGCCTTAGGAGAAAATATTCTCCATGCGCCTCCCCCCGGCGCCCCCCCCCAACCTCGTCTGCTCTCTCTTCACAGCCAGCGATGGGGATTACTGGCGCCTCCTGAACCCGGGCGAGTACGCGGTCACAGCCAAGGCGGAAGGCTTCACGGCCTCCACCAAGGACTGCCTGGTGGGCTATGACATGGGGGCCACGCGCTGCGATTTCACGCTCAGCCAGACCAACCTGGCCAGGATTCGGGAGATCATGGAGAAGTTTGGCAAGCAGCCTGTCATCTTGCCAGCCAGACGGCTGAAGCTGCGGGGCCGCAGGAGACGACAGCGCTGGTGAGCAGCCGACACTGGCCGATGCTGACCCGCCTGGCTGTGCCCGGGAGGAGGTGTGTGGTGCCAGGCACTCCCCCCGCCCCCCCCCCAACCCCCGGAGGCCAGGTGAAGGGCTGAGATTTTCTTTTCTTTTTTTTTTTAATCGTTTTATTAGGGGCTCAAACAACTCTTAATCACGATCCATACACACATCAATTGTGTAAAGC
>NW_022103968.1:6873445-6875914 GCF_000313985.2 Echinops telfairi
AGAGCAGCAGAGAGGCTGGTGGAGGGAGAGACTCCAGCAGCACCCCACGAATAAGAGACATCCAGATGCTTGCTCACTCAGGTACCCCCTGCCCTTTCAGAGAGGGAAATCGGGCCACCCCTTGTTTGTGTGCTCGGTGAACATCCCAGTGTCCCTGGAGCCCTGCCCCCACCCCCAGATGCCACCATCCATGATGCTCCCCAGCAATGGAAGAGAGTCCACCTCTCTGCACCCTCTGACAACAGGAATATTAGCAGTGAGCCTCCGGGAGCTACTTGGGTCAGCTCAGACTCCCCTTTCAATAAAGGGCGGCATTGCCGGGGTAGGAGTCAGGGACCAAGATGACTCAAGTGGGACCGTGGAGCTGCAGGTGGACACTGAGCTTGGTGTACACAGGGACTCACACCCTCCCTGCTAGGCTAGTCACTCTGAATTCCCACGTCCCAGGACCCAGAGGTGCCAGCCTTCCTAAGAAACTGAATCACAGAGCTTGTGTCCCTCGCTGGCCTGTGACCTCAGAAAGAGCCGCGGGGAGGCTGGCACTTCCTGCTCTCACCGTTAAGGGTCTTCCTCCTTGCTGGTGAGACTTGGCTTGGGAACCAGGGCTCCCACGTTGGCCGCGCACTAGTAGGGGAGTGACCTTGGGTGTGTGGCTCGCAGGACCTTCCAAGTGCAGCTTGATTTGATGGAAAATGCTTAGGCGTGTCCGAGCAGCCTCGGTCTGGGCAGGGTGGTGGGATTTCTTGGCAAGCAGCCAGCTGTGCCTCAGTGTGTGTTGATGTTGTCACCTGACCAGCCCTGGGAGAATGAACTCATTAAATAAAACAGGTGGCAAGAGCCTCGTGGCGTGTGGTTCCGTGTGACGTGTGTAGACAGACTTGCAGCCATGGCCATGCTGGGCCCATGCTTTCCTCTGAAGTCATGCCCTGATGTGGTCATGCACCGGTGGTTCTTGGAGGGGTCAGTGGGCAGCTTACCAGCATGGGTCCTCTCCAAATGCCTTGACCATCTCTGGAAGGGGCATGGTGACCTTTCTCTGTGAGTGTGACCACCTGATGAGAGAGTCGTTAGCTGGTGCTTGGCAGCGCACAGTGTCTGTGCTGCCACCACTCCGCCCTGTCACTGTACACAGACGTAACCCCAGCCCAGCCCGCTGCCCTGGACGGGGCTCGACCTCAAGGCGACCTCATGCACAGGACTCTGTGCGGTTTCCAGTGGAGGACAACTGTGGAGGATAGGTCACCAGGGCCTTTCTTCCGAGGCACCTTCGGGTGGACTTGAACCACCAGTGTCTCATTGAAATGTAGACAGCACAGGCACGAAGGAGCCGGCCGTGCTCCCAACCCTGCCAAACTACACTCCCTGCCCTCGAGCCGATGCCAACTCATAGGGACCCTAGGGGACGGGGCAGGGCATTCCCTGTGGCTTTCTGAGATCGCAGCTCTTTACGGGGGTAGAAGGCCTCTTCTCCCCAGGGAGGTGGTTTATCTTCCCGAGACACGATCTAGGCATCCAATGGTTGCCCATTAATTAATGCACTTTAATATCTGTCTAAACGGTTTATGGTACCTAAAAATCTTGGAAATTTTCTTCCAACCAGCACAGCACAAAACGTAATTACTGTGGAGATACGGAATCTGGTGGGCTAATGATTCAATTCAGTTTGCATTTTTCATCACCTTTACACATTAAGTGGAGGAGCCCAGGTGGCATCGTGGTTACAAGTTGGCCAGCTAACCCCAAGGTAAGCAGTTCAAACCTACCAACCACTCCATGTGACAAAGACTTGACTTTCTACTCCTAGAAAGAGCTGCGGTCTTGGAAACCCGCAGGGGAAAGCTCGATTCTGTTGTATGGGCCCGCTCTGAGTGGGATTGACTGGATGGTCGTGAGTTACACATTAGGCAGTCACTATGTTAGTTTCTATGATCGGTAAACTGGGACACATTTGGGGAAAACTCTCTCTAGTGGGGTGCAATTTAGCTCTCCCTGTACATAAACCAAAACCAAAGAATCAAACCTCTTGCCATTGAGTCAATTTCGACTTCTCACAACCCTGTGGGACAGACCGGAACTGCCCAGTGGAGAGTGGACACTGATTGGAACACTCCCAGTGGCCTCTTCTCTCTCTCTCTCTCTCAGTCTCCTGGTGGGGTGGGCCGAGGTTGGCATGACTTTGCTTGACACTGTGTCCCTGCAGGCCTCCTCCTTTGCTGACCACAGTCCTCCAGCACACTCCCCCCTGTCCACCCCCAACTAGATCTTCTTGGATGTCCTTCCCAATATTTCCTTTACCCACAACCCTCATTCTAGGTGTTGCTTTGGGGGGACCCATCCTAAGATTCCACCCAAGTCTCCCTTTCATCTTTAACCACAGAGCCCTGGCCGTGGTCTGGGAGCAAGATGGTCAAGGCCAGGATTGTATTTTCAAGGGTGGCCGCTAGGCTGAGAGGTTACAGACGATGTGAA
>NW_022103968.1:6876829-6887322 GCF_000313985.2 Echinops telfairi
CCAAGCCTGTGACCTTTCGGAAGCAGATTGCCAGGCCTCTCTTGTGAGGCCCTTCTGGGTGGTGCAGGCCGCCAACCTGCCTGGTTAGTCGTTGGGCGCTTAGCCGTTGGTGCCACCGAGGCATTTGTTGGCCAAGAAGGTGAGCCACAGGTTGGATTGGGAAGAGGGACCATCGTTGACCTACCTTGCAGACCAGGAGGGGAAGGGGAAGTGGGGGCATCCCCGGAGAATGGGGAGACAGCCCCTGCAGAGGGATGGCGGGCAGGCAGTGAGGACGCCATATGGGAGGGGAAACCAGAATCAGTTGGAGGAAGGCTGAGGATGGAGCTGGAGGGGATAGCAGGACGAGGTCAGAAAGGTCCCAGGGCTGGGGCTCCACAAGGGTTCAGCAAAGTGGCCCGTGCCCTTCCAAGACCTCCCAAGACTACAGAGGGTGCTGCCCGCTGGCTGGGAGAAGAGTGGAGCCGTTCCACCGAGCGGTTCCTCAAGTCTGAACACATGGTGCCAAGCTGTCTTGTGATCAACGGGGTTGCTCAGGAGGGAGTGGTTCCCGGAGAGAGACATCGTGCTGAGTCAAGTAGAGAGTCGGGGACACAGAAGAAGCTCCTCAGCCAAGTAGGTTGTCACAGTGGCTGCAGCTGTGGGCTGAAGGGTGGCCCATCGTGAGAGGGCAGTGTTCGGGTCAGTTGGGCAGAGGGTTGCTCGAGTGGCAGCCGGCTCCACAAAGGACGCCTCCTTCTCCACTCTCGAGCATCCTCTCCAAGAACCTGCTCTCTCCGCTGGGCACCAACGAGAGGGAAGGCATCAGTCCTCCTTTGCTCCCGAGTGGAGCATATGCTTGTATCTTATGAATTGGCTATATGCTTTGGAGAGACGCAGAGTACTGTTCTATATATTAGAAATGGATTCGAAGGCGTGCCAACTTTCCCCACCGGATGGCTCTCAGTACCAGAAGTGTAGTGGGCTGGTCCTGTGGGCTCTAACGAACCGAGAAGATCATTAGCACACCGTTAGAGGCCTTTCCTCTTCAAAGATGCGCACGTCCTGTGCGTCACGGCCTGGTTCCCACACATTTCTCCCGCAGAAGGACAGTGCCTTCCGGGGGAAGGAGAACGCTGTTGACGGTCGCCGTGTCCTGCAGAGATTCGGCCTGCGCCTGGGAATGCGTCAATCTCCCGGGGAATTAACAGTATCTGTTTACACATTTCAATCACCAACCGTCAGTCATCCCACCCGGCATAAATGCCAGAGCTGATGTATGTTCTTGTTCTTGACACGCGTTCTGAATTTCACATTCATCAGGCAGGAGAAAAATAACTGTCGTGGGGAGAACTAGGAGGTGGGCAGACGCTTGCTACTGGCACCCTTCCGTTGGTCTGTCCAGGACAGGCGGACTTGCCCTTCTCAGCAGGAACAGGCATGAACAGAAGGTCATGTCAGAGACTGACGGGGTTTTTATTAATCCCTCCACCTAAAAATCCACTTCCATCGAGCTGATGCTTAACAGCCCGACTCATCACCCACCATGCCACTAGGGCTCCTTATAAGCCCCATAAACTTACAAAACAAAACCCCTCTGACTCGTACTCACCCTAGAACAGCCCTACACCCTATTAAAAAACCTCAACTCCTATGGAGTCGATTCCGCCTCATGGTGACTAAAGGACAGAGTAGAACCAGCTGCCCCTGTGGGTTTCTGAGACTGTAACTTCCACCGGAGCAGAAAGCCGCCTCTTTCTCCCTCAGAGTGGCTGGTGGGTTAGAACTGCCAACCTTGTGACTAGAAGCCTAATGTGTAACCGACTATGCCACCAGAGCCCCTTGAGTGACCCTATCCAGTCCTTGAAAAGCAAACCGGTCATTTCTGTCCTTACCCGACTGGCTTCCCAGACCAGGAGGTGGCTTTGAGAGAAGGTGCCTTCTTGCTTCCATTCTAGCAGAGACACAAGGACAGGCGGCAGAGGGCCTGGGAATGGGGTGAAGGACCTGTGTCCGGGCCAGAACGACCTAACAGCAGGACAGAGGCCAGCTCGGGGAGACTCAGCCTCCAGCTTCCCAAGGAAAGCAGAAATCAGCACATGTGTGTCGTGTATGTTCATCACCACGCTGAACATAAAAATTGCCCGGGGCAGACTTGATTGGTGAGCACCATGAGTTGGTGACTTCTGATTGGAAACGATTCTGCTAAATTTCCTTTCCCTTCCTTTGTTCATCTCCACTCTTCCCCTCCTCTCCCACCCGCCCTCTCAACACCCCCCACCCCGCCCGCAAAGGAATGCATCCAGGCCTCTAAGAGCCGTCTCAGTAACTGGAAAACAAGAGGGATTTTAAGCTCAACTTTTGAGATCCGATTCAATCTTTTCAAAGCATTTTAACTCAATTACAGCTTAAGTCCCCCACATGTTATCACTGAGAAGTAGAAGCTCTGAGTGGGGTCCGGTTACCACGGCCACTTTGGGAGTGCATTTGATTAACCTTCGCCTCAGAGCAGTACAGAGAAAGGCTCTTTTGTGCCGGGACTGGCTTGGAACCCTGCTGTTTCCAGCAGGGGCAGGGAGAGACTTGGCCTTTTTGATCCAGAAAAAGCTCAATAAGAGCCTCCATGTTGCTTCTGGCTGGCTCTCCTTTCCAGGAAGGGAGGCCCAGTGGGAAGGAGGCCGGAGAGGGGCCCGGAGAGGGGGCCCGTCCTTCTCAGAGCCGTGTGCCTAGAACCAAAATTGGTGCCACAGCAAAGGGACAGAGGTGGGGAAGGCCACTGCCAATGGGCGACAAGCTAGAGGAAGGGGGATCTTGCAGGTTGGGGTGAGGAAGAGAACATGTTACTGGCCATCTGGGAGAAGTGGTGGGCACTGGTAGTGGCCTGAATGTAAGGGGAAAGCAGTACAGGGGAGTAGAAGGATTTGACTCATTTCTTGATTTTGCTGCCCAGGGGAGCTCCACTTGATGGGAGGAAGCAAGGACCGTCCGTCTGATAGGGCCTAGACTTCTTTCCCCTGTGGATGAGGCCAGGGGAATTCCTTGGCAAATGAAACTGGAGGCAGGGTCCAGGGGGCGATGGGCATCAAGCCTAGCTGGATCTGGGTGCTGACGAAGTCATCAGGGGTCTCTTCCCAGTCTGGCCTCTAGTGCCCTCAGAGCTTGCTTCATGATGGAGTGGGGAGCAGGTCGCAACATGCCGAATCAAGGTGACCTTAGTAACATCAGCCAATCATCTTCCCAGCTCGGTGACACCAAGGAAGGCAGACAGCTCTTTCTCGCTGATCTCACAGCCCCCTTTGGATGGACTGGGATTTGCCAGACCTGGGTTTCGTGCCCACCTCCTAGACTGGGAAGGGGGGTCACGCCCAATTAAGAAGTGTATCACCGCCAGCCTAAGGACAGTACTGGTGAATGGGGGTGTGGGTGGGTTGATATTTTTCAACAAAGGAAAACCAAGTGTTGGTACCAGCAGAAGAGCACCGCTGGTCCCAAATCCACCTAGAAGTTTCCTGAAGGCTCTTGCTCTCTGGTGACCACTGTGTCACTGGTATCGCATTGGGGGATGGGCATCTACTCCAAGGACAGTGCACCTGACCTGGTGCCAGGGCCACCACAGAGATGCATGATCTTGTTAAAATCATCTTCGGACACTAAGACTGCCCAAGCGTCTAGTTCATGGGATGGATTCCAGAAGTCTGGGATTGGAGCTTGTCTCCATTCCTGATGCATGGCCCCTTGCCCGTGTGCCATGTCCCTGTGTATGGGGGTGTCTGCAGTCACCCCAAGTTAACTGCTCTGGAAAACAAGACAGCTCTATGCTAGGTTTAGGGTAGCTGCTCCCCTACCTCCATGTTTCTCTCTGCCAGCCCCACTGGGGGGTCAAGGTAAGGTCCTATAGTAGTTCCATCATTTCATGTCAACTTGAAGGTATATCGAAGTGTAGGGATGGAGTTGAGCCTGTCAATCAGGTCACAGCCTGATGGCGACTCCTTATAGGCATGGCCTTCTCATAAGGAGGGACCTGGGAACGTCGCTCTTTCTGCCTCCACCTGCTCACTGGCTGACCCTGATGGCAGCCAGAGCCCTAGAGATGTGTCCACCGCCATTGGATCCACATACTGTGCACCTACTGGCCTGTGATATTCCTGCATTCTGCATCATTGCGTGTGACTGTGTGAGTCTGAAGAGGGACTTATGGACCAGTCTCAGACTTAGGGACTTGAGTTGGACTGGGCTGGGGTGTTTTCTTGATACATAGTTATTTCTCGATATAAAGCTCTGTCTTACACATATATGAGTGTCGATGGATGTGTTTCTCTAGTTAACCTGGTGGAGCAAAAGCCCTTTTCTCATTGACACTGAAACAGCCCTGAGCAAGCGTTCTTGAGCGGCAGGGGTGGAGCGGTCAGCAGGGACTGACTGCTGGGTCTGAGTGGCACAAGCTTGAAGGGAACATGCTCATGGTTTGGGTCAATGGTTGGCTCTTCAACTCACAGAGGTCACTTATTGGCCTGACCATTTCAGTTCTCACCCATCAATTCCTGGGCTTCTCTGTGCTGGGTAAACACTCTTCCCAAGTCCATGTTTGGAGAAAGCAGCCCTTGAATACGTCATAGTTCATTTCTGCAGTGGATTTTCTTTTTTACTTAAAACTATATGTTGTGATGTCAAGATGACTCAAGCTCTGGAGTGGCCACAAGAGGACTGAGGACTTTGGTGGAGGGCCTCATAGTGGATAAAAGAACTGTCCTAAATGACAAGGTAGGTCACTGAGCCCCTCTCCACCCACCTATGGGTTTGTCTTCTTATCGCCTGGCTAAGGGTAGGTTCTGCCATAGGAAGTGGGCCACACAGCTTTCCATGGTCACCATGGACATAACTGGGCACTGCTAGGAATCACCTGGCACCAATCTTCTAGGGCAGGAGGAGCTGGTGTTGCTGTAGCTTGGAGGCTGAGTAGGTGAGTAGTCAGGTGGCTTCAGGAGCTGATCCCAGGTGAGTAGTCAGGTGGCTTCGGGAGGCTGGGACACAGTTTGGGTGCCCTGTGTGTATTCAATGACAAACCAGGATCCAAGAAGGCACCTCTTACAACGATTAAACTTTAGAAAGACTAACCATACCCACTGCTGGTGAGGATGGGGAGATACTGGAATTATACCATACCGGTGGTAACAGGCAATGCTGCAATCACTTTGGACAACAATTTGGCAGTTTTCTGTTTGTTTGTTTTTGAAGTTAAACATAGACCCACTAAAGCACCGAGTCATTCCTGACCTCAGTGCTTAACCAAGATAAATGACAGCATAGATTCATACAATGACTTGTACATGGATTTTCACAGCTTTGTAATAACCCAACTGAAGACAGTCCAAATGCCCATCAACACACATATTGATAAAACAGTAAAAATAAAAATGGTTGTTACATCCACACTGTGGAATGCTACTCACTCATGAAAAAGGCACACACACTGATGCACAAACAACCTGGGGGCTCAGGGTCACTATGTAAGTGAAAACAGAGCCAGTTTCAAAATGGTCCGTCTCTATGGTTTCATTTCCATCACTTCCTGGAAGCAATGGGCGGGAACTTGATACGCATCTGCACAGCGGAGCTTATCCTTCTGGAATATCCACTCTTGGCATCCCCTGGAGTCATCACACCACGGAGATGAGAACAGAGATGCTCCGCTCCCGTCAACAGCCCAGCTGAGGTCCCAGCCATCGGGGTGGACCACGTGGATGTGTCAGCCGAGAGGAGCCCTTCCATGACTGCAGCCCAACCATTACCACACAGAGCAGAAGAACCTCCCGGCAGATCCCAACCAAGCCACAGAACCCAGAGACACGGCTGCACACAAGTGTTGCTTTAGCCATTAAGTTTTAGGGTGGTTCATTAAGGAGGAATTGGTAACCCCAATAAGTTCAAGCAGTTCCAAGCCCATATCCTATCAGCTTAGTGACTCTGCTGTAAAAACAGGACCCATTTGTAAAGGACTGCCTCCAGGTATCACGGAGCTGCCTCTCACAGCATTGACTTGGACCAAGCGTCCATCTGAGAATCAGTCTTACCAAAGCCCAGGAAGGGGCTGCACGACGTGTCTACCTGGCAGCTGACATAGAGTCCGCTCCTAAAGAGTCCCATCCAAACAGAAGGTAGGGAGGTGTCTTCCTAGCAGAAAATCAAAGAAGACCAAACAGATGTAGGACTGACCACAGCAACAGCTCCACAACTGGGCCCAGGGGAGGGGGTGAGTGGGCTGAGCATCTAGGGGTGTTCACGCAGCTGCAGAGAGAGGCCTCGTCAGTGCAGGTGACAGCAGGGAATTGGGGTGGGGGGAATCATTTTACTCCATGCTCAGTTATGGATAGCTGTGATGATCCCGTTTTCATTATCATCACTGAATAGTGGCTATATGGCATTAATCGACACTCCTGGCACTGCCACCTGAGGTCATATTCTGTCCTGGAACTGGCAGTATTTGTCTGCAAGTATAAGCATGTCTGGCTGTAACTGTCGGAAGGCTCCCCAGCCTTGCAGGCAGAGAACAGTGTGTATGCCTATTTGCAAAGTTGTTGTCTTGTTAATTCCTAGCCCCAGGACTGGACTCCATTGTAGCTCTTCACTTAGCGGACAAATAACTCAGCCTGGCCTCAGCCTGTCTGGTCTGATGGTTACCATGGAGACTAGGACAGAGACAGATGTAGCCTCTGAAGCCTTGATACCTTCCCGTGGCAGTCAGGGGAGAGCAGTCCCCAGGGGCTCTCCTGGGAGATCGCAGAGGGGTGCAGGCATGTGTATGTGTCAAACACATGTCAAGGTGGTCATCTAAGGACCATCAAAATCCAAACCAAAAATATAATAGAAATGAATGCATGGTGGTAGCATCAACTCCCACCCCTGGAGACCCTATGGGGTGGCCTGGAGCTTATAGGAGCCTATAGGACTGTGAGTTGTCATGGGAACCAATAAGTCCTCCTGCAGAGCAGCCGGTAGGTTCTGACCACTGGTCCTGTCTTGGGTTCACAGTGAGAGCCGAACCGTTGCTCCCCCAGCCACCTACCCCACAGCCATCCCCGCGCTGACTCTGACTCACAGCTGCATGTCCCGAGGCTGCGTGGAGCGGACAGCCTCATCTCTCTCCTGCAGAGTTGGGGTTGGACTCTGTGGTCAGCAGCCCAGCTCTTATCTGACATGCCACCAGGGCTCCTCATAGCCCCGCGGGGCTCCTCTATAAGGAAGGTCGGTGGTGTGGGAGCACCATTAGACCACATGCCGGATGACCAGCATGAAGGTCAACTTCCACGCTGGCCCAGGAAGTCCTCTGACCAAGGGGTCACACTGCTGGTGAACTGAGACTGCTTGGCATCAGCTAACCTCCAAGCCCTGGTGGCCTAGTGGGTTACCAGTTGGGCTGCTAACTGAAAGGTCAGCAGTTCAAAACCACCAGCTCCTCTGCAGGAGAAAGGCAGGGTTTTTCTCCTCCCGTACAGTCACAGTCTCGGCAACCCACAGGGGCAGTTTGACCCTGTCCCATAGGGTCACTGTGCATCGGTAGGGACTCAGTGGCTGTGAATGGTTTGGTTTGGTCCAGTGAGGGTTTGAGCTCAGAGCCCAGACTGCACCAGGGCTTCCGTGCTTTGGACCCAGCTGGTGTGGTGCAGGCGCTGTACCTACTGTCGAAACAAAGGTCGGAGCGGGAACCTGAGCTTGCTGCTGCCATCGGTGGAGAGACGGACCCCTGGAGTGGGAATTCTTGGTAGGGGGTCGGGGGGAGGGGCGAGCAGCACCTGTCCCATGCATCTGCCAGTGAATTCTTCCCAGGGCTTCTTTGCAAAACTCCTCGTTAGCACCTGTGAGGTGCTGCTCCAGATGCTGCCAAGATGCAGTCCTACCTGAAGAAGCTGTCTCTGTGGGGAGGGGGACACACACAAAGGAGGGTGGGTTGCCCATGCCCTGGGCCCCAGGAGAGAGTACCACCCTGCTAGAGGGATCTGGGGGAGGCTGGTCCTTTCTGCTGAGATGTGCCACTCCAGCCACGGGGACAACACCCATCTTTCGCAGACCCGACCTTCTGTCTGGTCTGAGCCTCTTGTTGCAGAATCGAGCTTGGTACCACCATCCCTCTCTCCCTCCGGCCTGGTCAGCGGAGCCCGTAACTGCCCTTCTTCTCCCTAGCCTCCACTGCGTGAACTTTCAGATACTTGTGGCTGTGGTCAGTTGCCTTCAAGTTGATTCACTGTGTTAGCCGGCCTGTGGCCGGCAAGGGGAGAAGAGAGGATCATGGAAGGTAACTGGTAGTAATCTTAACACAGAAGAGAAGTGGAGACACTTCTCACAGACCCCTCCTGCACACAGGAAGGTGAGGGCAGATGGAACACATGCCCTCAAAAACAGACAAGACCTGAGCTATTGAAGGCCATGAAATGGCAGGGGGAGGCACGACAGGAGGCTCAGACGACCCCCACAACGATGGGGCAGACTCTTGAGTTGTAGGTCTGAGGCAAGAGCACAGCTGGAAGGCTGGGGTGCTAGAGGGCTGGGGTGCTGGAATGCACATACTGAACAGAGGAGGTACACTAAAGAGGGCCAGCCAATAGCAGAGGGCCCAGCAGCCAGCCAGCCTATGGCGGGAGGCCTGCCATCAGCTGAACATGAGTTCCAGCCCTATGTGTTGCCTGGCCTTGTAGACTAGCTAAGGGCCCCTTGGGTTTCTTTTCCAAAGCATCTCCCTTCAGGAAACCCACTATTTCACTTCAAACCTTTTTTCTGACTCTTGCCTAAATTTTGTCCCTTGTGTTAGTCCGGATAGACTTGAGAAACAAATTCATGGACACTCATATGTATGCAGGTAAGAGTTTTATATAGAGAGTAATTGTATATTAAGAAAACATCCCAGCCCAGTCCAGATCAAGTCCATAAGTCCAATATTAGCCCATATGTCTGATACCTGTCTGTAAGTTCCTCTTCATGCAACACATACGGGACACTGAGTGCAGGAAGATCACAGGCCAGTGGGTGAAAAGTCTTGTGGATCCAGTGGCGGTGGAATCATCTCAGCACTAGTGTGGGTCTCCATGTGGCTCCTTCAGCTCCAGGGCTCTGGCTGCATCAGTGTAGCTCCAAGTGGCTTGTCAATAGGAATGTCTTTCAGGAGTCAGTGTATCTGGCCACCAGTGAAAGCTATTTATCTCCTTCACGCCTCCAAATGAGGTCATCAAGCTGCCACCTGATTGACAAGCTAGACTCCACCCCTTTGCAAGTTGACAGGAGATTATGTAAGTACCACATCCCTCGCCTGAAATCTCTCGTGCTGGGCAGGAAGGGAAGAGTGGAGAGGCTTGAAACTCTGAGCCTCTTACCAGGAACTGTGGTGGCTCCCTGAGTGTCAAGAGTCCAGTTGTGCCCCGTAAACTTGTTAAGACTGTGGCCATTCAGGGCTGCCTTCCAAGGTTTGACCCTTCTACCTTTTGGCTCATAGTCAAGGGCCAAATCATTGGGGGACCCAAGTGACTCTATTTCTGATAAGTAGACCTTTTGTGATTGAGTTGATTCTGACTCCCAGCGACCTTAAATGCTGTGGTCTTCCTGGAATCACACTGACACCTCTTTCTCCCACAGAATGGCTGGTGAGTTTGAACCACTGGCCTCACATTGGCCACCAACCCCTTAGCCACCCAGGCTCCTTCTGATACTTGTTGCCCCCTTCAAATAAATGTTCAATATGTGGGTTTAAAAGAAAAAAAGATGGAGCTAGAAGGCCAAAGGAGAGCCTCTTGTCTTATTCAAGAAGGTTAGGTTCACCTAAGCTGACGTGTTGTGCCTGGTGGGATGCCTGGTTCCCACTGAACACCCACCTCGTGGCAGAAATCTCCCAGGGCTCTTGGCACCAGCCACATTACATTCTAGCTTGTGGCAAGCTGGCTGGCCACATAGGGCTGAGACAGAGGAACAGCTGTCATCAGGACCATGCGGTGACTCAGGGACATCTCATATGCATGTTCTTGCTGGGCAGATGTGACTGGAGACATGTGACCCTCCAAGAACGTCCACTCCCGTTGCTAAGAGTTTGACAGTTGACGAGAAGTAGAGAGAGAGAGAGTGAGAGACGAAGAAAAAAACAATCCGCCAGCACTTTGGACCAATTTAAATTTGGTAAATATAGCCCAAGAATGGCGTGTGGGAGGGGGCGTTTCATCAGCTCCCCACTGTTTGTCACTGTTAACACGTCTTAGAAAAAGTCACTAGAAACCTAAACTGTTGGGTAAATAAGAGGTTTCCTCGTATCTTAGAGGCCACGTGGGGGCATTTGTGAAGGAGCTGACATGCCATCTGAGAAACTGGAGTTGTCGCGGTTCCTGCTGTTTTGGGTATTTTTTTCAGGACTAATCTCAAGGGGGTGTAGAAGGACCCCCAGGTCATGTGTCCTCCAGCTAACAAGGTTCTGTGAAAGGACAAGGAGGCTGGGTCGGGGACCTGACTGGTGGGTACTAGCAGTTAATGAGATTGAGGAT
>NW_022103968.1:6887607-6893726 GCF_000313985.2 Echinops telfairi
GGTGAGATCCTCACCTCCCACTCAAGCCTCATGGTCTGTACCCTGATGGCCACCTCTGTTGCCGTCCGTCAGGCATCTCCACTCCCCCGGCTCATGGTCATTCAGGGGGCCTCATCTGGCCACCGTTTCTGTCTTTCTTAACCTAGTTTCTCCCCCTGGTTTCTGTGTCCCGGCCCTTCCCAGCTCTCATGCCTCCCTGCACCCACGTCTACTCCCTGAGTCTATCCTTTGGCACCGCCACCTGCCCCACAAATATTGGGACACCCTGGGCCTTTCTCTCTAATGACACAGCACTGAATGGTCTCTTCACAAATGTGTCTTTAAACTCAAGCCCACATCTGGGAGGTGGCGAACACAGGCCTTTCAGAGCAGGACTGGTCTCTGTGGTAGGTGACCAGTGGCTGTGATCTTCTGCAAGTTGGTGGCCAGCTCTTCCGTGGTGTCATTGGATGGTGTTGGACCACCAGCCTTTCAGTTTGTAGATGAGTGCTTAACTGTGGGCACCATCCAAGGACTTGTCCGTATGGTTTCAACCATCTCCTAAATCTTGATGATCTGTTAATCCTTGTCTGTATCCTCGAACCCTTAATCCCCCTTCAAAACCAAATAACTGCTTGTCCCAACTGAAATCTGTGGTAGCACCTCAGACTCCACAGCTACCCAAGTGAGCCTGTCACCACCCTCCCTGCCCTCCACATTCGCGATGGAAGTTGGTAACATGGATCAAGCTAGGATCACTCCTGATCACAATGCAGCCCCTTGGTCATGTCTGGTCTGCTTGAGACAGGAGTGCTAACACTGTGCTTTGGCCTCAGGAGCAAAACTGGATTTTTCTGCAGCATAATCATCATTCCAGATTCACGATGGAGGCAGTAGGGCAATTGACTCCCTCTGGACCTAGACAACACCTGGAATCTATGAGCCCTGCACCTGTTTCTAATCAAAGTAAAACCTAATAAAACATAACCAGGGGAAGTGAAGAAGTGCAGTCAGCCGGTGGGTGGCCCTTCCAACTCTAAGCAATTGGGTCACTTTCTTTGAATGAGTGGGAGGCACAGAGGTGGTTGGAAAGCCTGGCTGACAGCCCTCCTCACAGTGGTCTTGATGGGGGTTTAGGCTTTGTCCCGAGTATAACAGGGAGCTGTTGGGAGACTCAAGAGGGAATTGATGTCTTAGGAAGCTCACTCTGGCCTTTGGGGGGATCACAGAAGCACAGATGCCATTTTCGGATTTACTTGGTCTACAGAGAGTTGGGGTGGACACCAGTGGTCTTAAAATGGATTAGAATTGGACCAACGGATTAGAATTAATCACCCCAAAATGCCCATGGACAACTAATTTTTAATAAAGGACTAAACGTATTAAGTGGGAAAGAGAGCCTTTTCAATAAATGGTGCTAGAAAAATTGGATCTCCACCTGCAAGACGATGAAACCCATATGTCATACCACATACAACAATGAACTCAAGATGGAACAAAGACCTAGATATGAATTCTAAAGGCATAGGACGTGGAAAAATAAGGACAAACTTAAGGCCCCTAAGACAAGGCACAAATATACTACTGAACATAATGAAAAATATTCACACTATAGAAAACAGCACAAAAACTGGGACCTTCTAAAAATGCAACATTTATACCCATCAAAAGAGTTAAAGAGAACCCGCAGATTTGAAAAAGTATTTAGCAAAAGAGCTAATTAAAAAAAAAATCTATCTTCCTGTCTTTACCCTGTTAGCACAGGACTTCCATTCTCAAGGTCAAATCCAAGATGACCGTTGGTGTTCCAGCTGTTGTAGCTGGAAATCAAAGAGGAGATTAGTAGTTTTAAAAATCCTCTTCTCAGGCCATTCAGTTCCCCTCTAGAAGTCTTCCTGGAATCCCTCTACCACAGTTCTGCTCAATCTCAGCGACCAGTCGAGTCACGGCAGCAGCTCCTGTTGTTGTTGTTATGTGTGGTCAAGTAGCGTCCAGCTCCTGGCTCCCTGAGGAGCAGAGCAGAGCTGCCCCCTTGGGTCTCCTCGGCCAGGAACCCTGCCAGAGCCCCTCGCCAGGTCTTCTCTCCTCAGAGCCACTGGTGGGCTTGAACCACCAACTTCTGGGTTTGCAGCCAAGGGCCTAACTGTGGTGCCCACAAGGCTCCTTCATGACATTTTAAGGGTTGAAATGCTGTATTTTAGACAAGCACACTGCAACCTAAAAAAAAAAATTAAGCAAATTAAGAACTCTGGCAATACCCAAGTGTGAGAGAGGATAGGGTCGATGCACCAACTTAATAAGATAAATACAAGTAAACTGGGCCCAAGACAAGAACAAAGAATTTACTGAAGATGACATCCAGGCAGCCACAACCATGCGAGGAAATGTTTGAGTTCATTAGCCATAAAAGAAATACAAATTAAAACAACAATGAGACACCACCTCACACCAACATTCATAGCAATTTTTATTTTATTTATTTTAATGCTGGAGAGGATGTGGAGAGATTGGAATGCTCATTCATGGCTGGCGGGACTGTAGACTTGCACAACCGCCTTGGAAATCATCACGACGCTTCCTAAACAAATGCAAATCCAAACACTGTATGATCCTGCATCCCTCTCTCGAGTGTCTACTCCCAAGAAATAAAGGACACACCATGAACAGATGTATACACGCCTCTGTCTATTCAAGCAATGTCCATAATCCCAATAAGAAGGAAACAACTAAAAACTCTGATTGATAGAGGCACGGATAAACAAACTTGTATGTTCATGGACTATTATTCATCAAGAAAATACAACGATGACTCCTGAAACTATGAATCCTTACGGACACCTGCAGCCTCTTCTTTCTCCCAAGGAGTTATTGTTGGTTTGAACTGGCAACCTTACAGCACCAGCAGGACCAGGCGTCTTCTGACTGCTAGTGGTGGAGCTGTTGTTCTGCGCCGCAGAGTCAGTTCTGACCCACAGTGACTCCGTGAGCAATGGAGCAAAACACTGCCTGGCCCTGTGCCATCCTCACAATTGTTCCTGAGTGGCCTGAGCCACCGTGGCAGCCACTGTGGCCATCCATCTTGCTGACGGCCGTCCTCTTTTTCAATGCCTTCTACTTTGCCAAGCATGATGTCCTTCTCCAGGGACTGGTCTGTCCTGACAGCATGGCCAAAGCATGTGAGAAGAAGTCTTGCCACCTTTGCTTCTAAGGAGCCCTCTGGCCACACTTCTTCCAGAACAGATTTGTTTGTCCTTTTGACGGTCCGTGGTACTTTGAGTATTCTTCGCCAGCACCATGGCTCAAATGCACCTGTTCTTCAGTCTTCCTTATTCAATGCCCAACTCTCCCATGCAGATGAAGGATTGAAGAGACCATGGCCACCTAGCAGACAGGCTGGTCTTATGTATCCAAAGAGGAGCCTTCACTGCTCAGCAGGCACGGACTTCTCCAGAGGTGATGTGGACAGCAAACTGTGAACTGCATGTTGCCTTTGTGTGTTAGTGCTGCTACAACAGAAATGCCCTCAAGGGGGTGGATTTAACGAACGGAAATTTATTTTCTCACAGTTTAGGAGCTGAAAGTCTTTGCTCAGGGTTCCTGCTCCAGGCGAAGGTTCCCCGCTCTGTCAGCTGGGAAGGGGGTCCTTGTCTCTTTTGAGCCCAGTCAAGTGGGTGAGCTCATGGTCCTAGGCTTCTCTCCTCCCCTCTCTGCTCTGCCTTTACACTCCCCCCTTCCCCCTACAGCATGAACGGCACAGAGACTGCCCATTCCCCAGAGGGGTCACAACCACAGGCAGGGAGGTTAGGAAGGAGCCCTGGCAGAGTAGTGGTGAGGCTTTGGGCCACAACCCAGCAAGGCGGCAGTTTCGAAACCAGCAGCAGCTCCGCGGGAGAAAGAGGAGGCTTTCTGCTCTTGGAAACGCACACGGGCCGTTCTTCCCCGTCCTATAGGGTCACTGTGAGTCGGCATCGACTGGAAGGCAGTGAGTTTGCTTGTTTTGTATTTGGGGGACAAAACCCAATCCACACCGGTTCTGACGCGTCCCCGCGCTCTGCGGAGGTGTCCCTCATGTCTTCCTGCCAGCAGCCTGGGGACCTTATCGCAGTCGTACTGGCGGCAGCGCTGAGAGGCGAATGCCACAGAGATGGACTGGCAGGCGAAGGGACAAAGCTGTCTTGGCAGAAGTGGACCCACGGTGCTCCTTAGAGGGAAGGGTGGCAGAGGGAAGGGTGGCAAGACCTCACGTACTTTGGACATGTTGTCAGGAGAGACAACCTCACTGTCACTGAGTTGATTCCAATTCATGGCGACCCGGTAGGACAGGGTAGAACTGCCTCCGGGGCAGTTCTGAGACCGTGAATCTTTACAGAAGTGGAGAACCTCGTCTTTCTGCTGGGGAGCAGTTGGTAGTTTAAAATTGCTGACTTGGTTGGTAGTAGCCCAGAGTATAAGCCACTCCACCACTGGGGCTCCTCAGGAAAGACCAGTCTCTGGGAGGCCATCCTGCTTGGTGGAAAGCGGGAGGCCCTTGACAAGAAGGTTGGCACAGCGGCTGCAAGCACCGGCTCCAGCTTGAGAAGTGTGGGGATGGCACAGGAGCGGGCAGCATCTCGTTCTGTTACACGTGGGTTCACTGTGAGCTGGAACCGAGTCGCAGGCAGCCAGCAACAGCCCACTTGCGTTGAAGCCATCGAGTTCTCTAAGTTGGGACTGACTGCACAGCTTCTCCGACACCACCATGGCTTGGGAGCAGTGTGACCAGTACCAGTGGCCCCGCCGTTGACTCGGGCACCAGCCAATCCCATGTACTCACGTCTGAGTACAACTGTGCTCCTTCGGAGCCTGCATGGCTGTGTGACCTTTCAGAAGCGGGTCCTTAGGCCTTTCTTCCCGGGTGCTCTGGGTGGACCTGAACCGCCGATCGATCCTTAGGCTAGCAGCCAAGCACCCGCAGGGCCAGCACTATTGTTGGTGGCCGTGGAGTTGATGCTGACTGGTAGTGACCTCTTGGCTGCAGAGTCAAACTGCTCCATCAGAGGTTTCAAGCTGTGGCCTTGGGGTCTCAGACTGCCAGGCTGGTCTTCTGAGGCATCTCTGGGTGGCAGACAACCTTTGGACTAGTAGCCCACACTTCAGCATGGCACCAGTCAGGGAAGCCACCCAAGAGCCCAGTCAGGTCTGCCGCTGGCAGGAAAGGCAGAAAGGGGAGAGGAAAGGCACTGTGGGCACGCTGCCCCCATCCCCGCTAATGTCCAGTGACTCAGGGCCCTGAGAGTAGTGCCGGATCCCACCCCACCCCCACCAAGAGGAGGGAAGTGACTTAGCTCAGTGTCATGAGGGGAGGGAGGGTGACAGAGCCAATGACCAGGTAAAGTCCCTCCGCCATTAGCTAATACCGAACAGCTGGTCCAGCTGCCCTCGAGGCTCCCTCGACTGACCCCTGTCTGCGACGAGTGTCCTTTCCATGTGCCCTTCTGTTTGGACCCATCTGCTGCTCCGTGCATCCGAGCTCACTGCCAGAGACAGGCGTGCAGCATCCAACTCCTCCCCTTTCTCTTGTTCGGTTTCTCTCTGGGTTTTAATTGCCGTGAGCGGCTCTGCCGGGAGCTTGCTTCAAAACCCACAATTATGAGGAGGCACCTAATGAGGCCGGGAGCAAACGTTTGCACTGCGCAGGGAGTTTTAAAATGGGATAAGTGGCGGGGCGGGCCACACAGCCATCTCCAGCTGCACCAGCGTCTGACCTGGTACCCAGCTTGACAGATGAACATATGGCTGTCAGCACGTGTCTGGCCGCTGACAAGCCTGGGTCCTGGACCTTGGGGATTTGCAGAAACGCTGTAGTGGACCTCATTGTTTATGTGTTTGTTTGAGATGAACTTCTTTGCCACTAAAGACTGCAAGTCCATTTCCACTTTACCTGGCTAAGATCAGGAGCATTTCCTCATATGTTTGTTGGCCATTCGGATTTCCGCCCCTGTGAAACTTCTGTTCAGGTCCTTTGCTCACCTCCTCAGTGGGCAATTAGTTTTTTTTCTTTTTCTTTTTGGAAGCTAGCAGAGTATTGTAGATTTTAGTAATAAGGTCTTTGTCTGATGTGTCCTTGCTAAAGATGTTTTCCCACTCCGGGGACTCTCTTA
>NW_022103968.1:6895371-6896555 GCF_000313985.2 Echinops telfairi
TCCTGTGAAGCCATCTGGTCCAGGGGATTTTTTTTGTTGATAACCTTGTCTATTTCTTCTATTGCTATGGGTCTGTTGAGATTCTTGACGTCCATTGAGGATAGTCTAGGGAGGGATTGATTTTCCAAGAATTTGTCCATGTCTTCCATTGAATTCATTGGAGTACAGTCCTTTGTAGTACTGTGCAATTATCCTTTTGATTTCATTAGAGTCTGTTTTAATGTCCCCTCTTTTATCCCTCATTCTTGCTATTTAAATTTGTTCCCTCCTTTCTTTGGGTAGGTTTGCCAGTGGTCTGTCAATTTTGTGTATCCTTTCAAAGAACCAACTTTTAGCAGCATTAATTTATTCCATAGTTTTCTCATTTTCCCTCTCCTGAATCTCAGCCCTGATGTTTATTATTTCTTTTCTTTTGTTATTAGTGGGATTGTCCTGCTGACTCTGCTTTAGTTGTTGTAAATTTTGTACCAGCATATCAATCATGAATCTCTCTTCCTTTTTCTGGTGTGCATGTATTGCTATGAAACTTCCTCTAATAACTGCCATTGCTGTGTCCCATAATTTTGGTACGTCGTGTTTTCATTCTTGTTGGTTTCTAGACATTTCCTAATTTCATCTCTGATCTGTGCCAGTATGCACTCCTTTTGCAATAGAGAGTTAGTCATCCTCCAATTGTTTGCTCTTGTTTCCTTCATCTTTCTTTTATTGATTTCCAGCCTTATGGCACAGTGGTCAGAGAGGAAGGTCTATATGATATCAATGTGCATAAATTTATGGGCCTCGTGCCCCAGCATGTGGTCTATCTTCGAATATGTGCCACGTGGGCTTGAAAAGAATGTGAATTTTTTGGTATTTGGATGAAAAGCTCTGTAAATATCTATCAGGTCAAATTGTCTAATGGTAGTATTTAGATCTCTAGCCTCCTTGTTGAGTTTCTTTTCCCCGTGATCTATCTTTCTCAGAGAGTGGTGTGTTGAAGTCACCCACTATAATTGTTGAGGCTGTGATTTCTTTTTTCATCTTTTGGAGTGTTTGGTTGGTGTATTCAGTGGGTCTCTCATTCAGGGAATAGGTTTATTTGTTTTAGTTGTTTTTCTGTCTACCATTCCCTTGAGCATTATGTAGTGTCCCTCATCTCTTTTTATGGTTTGCACTTTGAGGTCAATTTTATCCTAGATTAGGAT
>NW_022103968.1:6897683-6902323 GCF_000313985.2 Echinops telfairi
ATTTCCCTTTGGTGTATGGACTTTATCTCCTCTATCATTTCATCCTTTTTCTGTATTGTTTCCCTCATATCCTGTATGGCTCTGAGCAGCATTCTGAAAAATTCTCTCTGTTGCAGATCAATGTCTGCTTCTTCTATACACATTGTTAGGTTCAGGTCATATTCTGCCATTGCCTTTTATTTCTCCTGTTTTTTCATTGAGGTCACTGGGGCTGATGGCCATTTGCGTTGCATTGTTTTAGAGGAGCCAGGTGCCATTTTCCAGGGAGTCGAAGAGCACGGCTCTCTCTGGGAGACTTGTAGGAATGCTTCTTCGAACTGCCTACAGCTAATTTCACTTTGGAATTATCCCACCACTTTATCCTCCTGTGACTTCCCTCTCAGGGGAGTGCCCCAGAAGGCTGGTGGGTTGCCTGCTTTGGTGTAGAGCACAGGGAATGGTGGGCGGAATTGCCCTGGCCAGGTAAACCACTGCAGAGGTTGGGCAGAGGTTCCTGCAGCAAATTGGAATGTTGGCGAGTGTTGGCCAAGCTGCCTTAGGCCATGTGAGGCACTAAGGTAGGCGGGAGGAAGTTCCCTCAGTCACGTGGGACAACAGCAGAAAAATAGGAGCTCCCCCAGTCACACAGGCAGGAATTCCCCAGTAAGAAGTTGGGCAGAGTATCCCCTGGTGGAGGTGGCCGGGCTTTCCCCAGCCTCTGGCTACGCTGCACAGGGTGGAGCTCACCTAACTGGGTGAGGGGCAGGTATAAATTCCCTAGTCTAAGAGGAGTGGTCTGGAGGTCAGCTGTAGAGAGAGAGAACAGGGAAGAGACAAAGAGGGAAAAATTTAAAAACTAAGCCCACTGAGACGGGTGGGGTGGGGGGGATAAAGAGAAGAGAGGGAAACAAAAGTAACAATATAGCTGAGCCCCGATCCCTGCCCTGTGGAGCTGCAAGGGTTTAATCCCTGCCCTGAGGTGGTAGCAAGCTGTGGCTGTGTTGAGATAAAGCCCCTGCACCGGTTCCAAATGGTCCCGGCTCCAGTCAAGACAGTGGCAGGGCTAAGGTCAAACTCTAGCCGGCCTCCACTGTGGTAAGCCAAAAGCCCCCAGCCCCTCATAACCTTGTGGATCTGTGCCTACTTATCTTTATGATGCTCCTCCTGTGATCCAGCAGTGTTGAATTTCCCTCTTAGTAACTCTCCTGGGCTGATTTCTGCGGAGTCCCTCTGGTGTGTGTTACTCAGTTGCCATCTTCCCGGAAGTCCTGGCTTTTATTTTTTTTAAGCATCGCGTTACCATTGGAAACAAGCAGCCCACCCTCCATCGTGTCTCTTTGCTCAGATGGTGTTGTGATGACTCAGGAGCGTTTTATGCGGACAGTGGTTGGTCGGGGTTTATGGAGCAGTTGTGTTCCATCGTGAATTATTCCAGGAGTCCCTGTTGAGGGACGTTGGGATTCCTCCCATTGTAGGGGTTGTGTTCCATTGCTGTGTTTTTGGCTTTTACACATAAATCTGCTGTGGATGTTCACAGAGGGGTCTTTCTGTGGCATGGTGTTGCGTTTCTCCTGAGAAAGTACCCAGGGGGCAGGGATGCAGGGTCATGGGCTAAGTATACCTTTACCATTCTAAGGAACCACCAGGAGAGGACTGTTGTTGTTCCCCTTTCTTGCCAACACTTGGTGTTGTCCGACTTTAATTCCAGCCATTCCAACGGGCATGTAGCACCATCCCCTGATAGCTTTAATTTGCACTTTCTTAATGGCAATTGGGAGTGAACATCTTTTCGTGAGCTCTTCGGCCATTGGTGTATCAACTTCGTAACTAAAAAGAGAGCAAATGAACTCACTGCCATCCAGCTTGTTCTGACTCAGAGCAGGGTGGAGCTGCCCCTGGCGTTTTCTGCAGCAGTGCATTTTTTTCGGGAGCTGAAAACCTCATCTTTCCAGTGGGTTCAAACATCAACTATGTGGATAGCAGCCCAAAGCTTGCCCACTACATCTATTTGCATTTGCAGTCCATTTTCACCAGGCCATTTGTTTTCCTAGGGGGTCCTTGGGCCCAGTGAATACTTCCCCCTTCGGTCGTGGGCCTGTCCATGTGGTCAGGGCTGTTTTCAAGAGCAGGGTCTCTCTTTTGTAAGGAGTCCATGCCTCATCACGTCCTCTTCCTTCGGTTTATCAGGGACACCTTTACTTAACCCCAGGCTTCAAAGGTTTCCTTCTGTTTCCTCCTGGAAGTGTCAGATCAGCGGTTCTCAGCCTATGGGTCACGACCCCTTTGGAGGTCAAACGACCCTTTCACAAGGGTTGCCCAATTCATAACAGTAGCAAAATTCTAGTTATGAAGTAGCAACAACAATTTTATAATTGGGGGTCACCACAACATGAGGAACTGTACTAAAGGGTTGCAGCATCAGGAAGGTTGAGAACCCCTGTGTCAGATGCTCAGCTTTTATGTCTGAGTCTAGGATTCCTCTGACATTCACAGTAGTGCATTGGGCGTGCATGTATGTGTGTGTGTGAGAGCTGAGGTCTATGGGCTTGCATGCAGATACCCAGTATCCCAGCACCACTCGGAGTAAAAATTATGTTTCCTCACAGAGCTGCCTTAGCATCTCTTGGAACCAACTGACCATCGGTGTGTGACTCTATGTGTGAATGCACTATTCCTTCCCCTCGATGGAAGGCTTGATCTTACACCACAGCACACCTCTCACAGGTAAGAAAATGGGAGCTGAGAGGTTAAAAGCCTACTTCAAGGTCCGACCAAGGGACCTAGAAGCCAGCATGGAAGGTGATGCCTGCAAAGGCTCCAACCCCTGTCAGGCATCAGCGAGGGTGGGGAGGATGTTGGCGGAGGCTGTGGCTGGGGACGAGCTTCTCTGGGAGACTGCAGTCAGGTCTGGCCATGGAGAGCTCTGCAGAGGTGGGAGCCCAGCAGGAAGTCAGAACCTGGCCTGTGTGCTGAGGGGACTGGCTCTGCCCATCCGAACCAGGCTAAGGGCTGCACCTTTGCTGCGGTTGGAACTCTTACCAGCCAATGCAAAACCAAACCGGCTCATCTGCACTGGGAGATGGGGAAAGGGCACCTGGGAGAGCGGACCTGCTCACATCTTTCTGCTAGAAAGTAGAAAATAGAAGTAATGTTTGGAGGAACAGAGGAAATGACTTGGCCAAGGGCTCAGAAGACTTGGATTATAAAGGCTGCTGTTGAGAAGTCATGGCCTTCTCTGAGCCTCGATTCACCCTCCCTCCCCCCACCATGAAAAGAGGACTTCTCCTTGGTCCGAGTTTAGGTGGCATCTTCATGGGGTTAGTGAAAACAGAAGCGCTCTGATTCAGTCATACCGAGGTAGGCTCCACTGGCTAGGTCTATGAGCCTGAACAGGTCACTGAACCTCTCCCATCTCAGTCTCTGCCTCTCCTCAAATAAAGAGCCCCACCTCTGGGTCTCCAGTGAGAGCAATGCCTCACACAAACCAGACAGCCACTAGATCTAAGACCCCTTCCCTCCCCAGGTCCCTCCGCTAACTCATCATCTAGCAAGGCCCAAGACAGTGGGCCCTAACAGGTAAAGGTCACATGCACCTAGGGGCAGGTGGTCATTGGCAAGTGTGCTTGGGAGGAGAACTGGCTATTGGGGGAGCTGGTGAGCTGAAGGGATGGTCTCCAAGGATGCATGTATCCCTCCAGAGTGTCTGGGGCATTGGAATTGCGGGTGCAATATAGGAAGGGAGGAAAGAAAAGAAATACCAACTTCGGCCATGAAATCATGAGAAACCAGGATTCCTGACAATAAATGTGGCCAACATGAAAATGTACTCACAGAGACCATCAGAGCACGGCACAGATTTAATAAGAGGAGGCTTTATTGGACAGAATCACAAGATAGAACTCCCTCCCCCCATGTGAACCATCAATTTTATCATAAAAATATAGTACACTGTTTGATATGTACTCAGGGGCACACAAGCCATTACAACAGTACAGGTGACACGGCCTTGGATTCAAAAGTCTTGAATCTCCTTTCAACAGAATCTGCTGTGGGCGAGAGTGGTCCATGAAAGGTAACATTGCTATCTTGGAAGGGCTGCTGATAAGAAACCAAAGAAAAGTGACAACATTGAAGATTGTTAGAGAGGATTGCGTCCACGCCCTTCGTTTTCACAGTCCAGTCCAGCCCTTTGTGCAGACACTGGAAGTCAAGGGTGTTCACACTGATGGGTGTGGTCGCTGTAACAAGCAAACCCACAGATGCTGTCCCTCATTTTCACATGGGCCTAGCAGTTGGGATTCCAGACTTACACAGAAGCCAGTCACTTACAGATCACATCCTGTGTCCGGGGCGGGGAGGGGGGAGTGGAGAGGAACAGGAGCTTCTGTCACTTCGAGATGCCTGCTTCCCAAGGTATTCTGAAGTGTCCAACGAGAAAGTGCATTTTCTGGGGGAATGCTAAGCGAACTTTTGCATCTCTTACTTAAGTTCCCTGAACCTGGGTGCCTACAGCCACCTCCTGGCTCAGCTCTCTGCGTGTCCCAGGCCTACATTGTATTGTGTCTGCAAAGCCAAAGAATGTGAAGAAGTGGAAGTCAATACCTTTATCACCCGAGACCCTCCCCGAGTTCCAAAGATGACATTCAGCCCACTTCCACTTC
>NW_022103968.1:6902658-6908375 GCF_000313985.2 Echinops telfairi
TTTGTCACTGACTTCCCAGGGCTGTGTGAACGTGGAGCCAGCCAGGTCCCCCTAGAGAGCTCTACTAATACCACTGCACGCTTGAAGAGGTCGTATTTACACATTGGTCGTCAAACAGGATTGTTGTGGTTTGGAACGATTCTACTTGGTGAGGGACCTTGGCATCCAAAGGCTTTGAGAGCATAGGGTTTGGCCACTGTTGGGGACTGAAGTGAAGAGCTGGCATTCAACAAGACGAGGCAAAGGCAGTGGCGGGCTAAGCCTTTGGGGCTGGGTGTCTAGTTGGTATTTGAACCAGGCTGCAGACTCTCCTGATGAGGCCATTAGGCAACGGACCTGCTCAGGTCATTACTCCATTGGGTGGCCATTGGTGAAGGCATCACCAGCTCCCCAAGCACATGCTCAGCAGGTGGTCTGGCCTGGTGGGACAATCGGCTTCCAGCCACTCAGTGTGGGCTTTCTGTCTCCAAAGACCAATTCCAGGCTCTCTATAACCCCCCAAAACATGAACTCATGCAAGAGCTCTTCAGCACCAGGGCATGAGGAAGAGGCTAGCATGCACGCCAGAGGACCCAGGAGACACCTCCATCCCAAATATGGGTATAGGTGATACGTGGCAGTACGTTAGGATTGATTAGATTCATAACACTTGAACGTTCAATGGTAGGTACATATTTACAGGACCCTACTTAAATGCAGATGGTGCAATACTGGGAGAGGGACCTGGGTGTGACAGTAGGTGGTGGACGCTAAGTCAGTCAGATGGGATATCTTTGCAAACACAGCAGTTTCTGCTGGGTGAATCCTTCTCTATGTCCCCGGGGACCTTGTATGGATCTGTGTAACACTTCCCTTGGGAGGACACATACCTTTGCTCCCCCTCAGGTGTATTGCCAGGGATTTCCCCTCATCACATGGGATTGGCGTCTTAAGAATGAACCACATCCCTGACCCCCTTGGTATCAGGTAGCGGCCTCTAAAACTATATGCAGTGGACTCTGACTTCCCTTCCCCTCTGTAGCTCCTTGATTCCTTTCTCCTTCCCTTCCTTCTTCGTTCTCCTGTTCGGTAGCAATGTATATGGAGTTCACCCCAACTTTCTCTCTCTGAACGATAGGTAGGCAGACGTTGAAGGACCCACACTGTGGGATTTGTGGACTTTGGAAAGATGGAGATCGTGGCAGATCTAGGAACTGCTACTCAAGTCCAGTGCACTGGGAGTAAGAAAAAAATATTTCCACTCTTAAATGCCCCCTGGAAGAATGAATTGTGGAATGTGCTTGACACAATGGATGGATTGATGGATTCTGATAAGAGTTGCACGAGCCCCCAGTAAAATGATTTTAAAAAAATGTGGACTAGGCACACACAGGGCATGGCTTTGCTCGTCTTATACTTCCAGTTAAGGTGGAAAACATCTCCAACCGTGAAGGCAACATACACGGGTCCCAAAAGGACCGAACCTCAACAGCCAAGTTCTTGTGCCTAGAGCAGCTAATGTCAGCGCACCGTGTCGCACACGATTGGTAGGATGAATTGTGACGCTGGAGGGAAGAGACCATTTGGATACTCACCATCTTCCATCCTCTCTCACTGGGCACAGGAGAGCAGGCAGCCCACCCCCTTCCCAGGATCACCGGCCGCTCTAGACCACTTGCCTGGTCTCTTAGACTGCATCATGCCTGGTACGCTTCTTTAATGCTGGGCGCAAAGACTACTGAATATGCCATGGGCAACCAGAGCACCCCTTCCTGACCCCGAGTCCCTCAGCCCTCCCTCAGCATCACATAGCACCAAGCACACACCTGGAGTCAGCCCACACTGGAGAATAACTCTTTGTCTCCACCCCAAAGCCAACACAGCAGAAGGCTCGCACCCAGTAAGTGCTTCTGTGCAGTGGCACCTGTGTCAGGCTGAGGGACACCTCCTGTCTGAGCCCCTGCCCCTCGGGATATAGATGATCTGGGGCCTCTGACGCCCCACCCCTTAGTCGGGGCCCTTTAGATTGTTCAGAAAGGTCATGGGAGCCCCGGGGCACCCCAGGCCCTCCCAATCTTTCTCATGATGCTCTTGGTCCAAAGGTGGGGAGCGGATCCAAGGAATCTCCGGCAGCTGATAAGATATGCTCACGGAAATGATAGGCAAATCCGATGATTCCACACAAGTTACCCTGGAGACCTACACGATCCTCAGCTCTACTGAGAGTCGCTCTGCGGCCCATGATGCATGGTGTACCTGCGAACAGGTGGCTCAAGAAACGGCCAAGAGGAACTGGATGTAGCCCCATGCTTACCACCTTGGCTCAGACGGAAAAGCACCGAGGAAAGGAGGCCGAATGTCTCCCACACGGCGAGAGTGGGTGAGTGCTCACGTGCTAGAGTCCTAGAAGGAAGGAGCTGTTCATTCCCGGGAGATGATGACCCAAAGCTCTCTCCTGCCCAGTGGCGTCACTAGGGGGCTCCGGGGGGGCGTGGACCACCCTGGGCAAACCGGACAGCTGGATGACAACAAAATGACCAGCTGTAAAATTTCTGGGCCATGTTTCAGCAGAAATTTATTATTTTTTATAAAAGCAACCTTGAAGTTAGTTATACCAACCCAAAATTTGACCGGGGGGAGGAGGGGAGCGAGGTGTGCCCAGATAAGCCCAGCCCGCCCTTAGGAATAGACCCACCAGGCAAAAGCACCAAGCTCATCTATTTTTGGAACCTTCTAACCTGCTCAGGTCAGAAAGGTTGATATCAAATCGCATGGTCCCGTGTGCGCACAGCCAGCAGCACCTGCTGCTGCTTTGTCGCTTTCAGTGGTTTTCTGGGTGCTTATGTGGTCACGTGTCCAGCTGTTTCGGCCCCATTATTGCTGTGGTCAGTGTGGATGAACCTATATCCAGAACTCCTCTATTGAGAGGGAAGTCGTACAGCAAGAAAGGAAAAACAAAACAAAACAACACCAAAAAACAGCTTCCACTCGGTTACTGATCATGTTGTGCTGTAAAGCAGCGCACCAAGCGCTTGTGTTGTATGTGTTCATAGATCCCAAGAAGCATGGCCTTTAAGCAATTCACACCGATCAATCCCACCTATCGCTCCAGGCTTAGAAGGATTACAGTCGAACGTAAGCATGACTCAGGACTCTAGGTAGGCTGGGGCAGGAGAAGGGCCGTGATGGGGGTGACATCATGAGAACTGCCACACACCTGGTGACATCACTGCTCCCACCCTCTCTTCTTTCCCATCCCTGAGTCTGGGATCTTTGCAAGTCAGCTGACCAAGAAGCAACGCTACCCCAGCAGCCCTGACCCTCACACCAGACAGCAGCCCGTCTGTGGGGTCAGGTCTCAGAAATCCCACCCCGTGAGAAGAGATCCAAGGGCAAGCTGGATTCATTGCCGGGGCTTGAATGAAACTAAAAATAGAAAAAGCATCCCGGGCTGGAGGAAAACCTAGAACTCCGTGCAGGGCTAGAGACTGAGCCTGTTGTAGGGAGTTGCTGCGGGAGTCTCTCTCCAATCCAGGTCTCACTTCCAAGCTTCCTGAACCACCTGCAGCCCGTTGAGCTGCCCACCATTGCCCAGCGAGCCTTGTGCTGAATGGACAGCAAGCAAACAAAGCAAGCTCCTTCGCCAGAGATGCTAGCCTTGACGCTTCTAGGTCCTATTCCTGAGAAAACCAAGCGACGGGAGACAAATTACATGACCGCCGTGAGGTAGATAATTCACTCGGGAACAAGGAAGTCAGGGGGGCAGTTTTGCAGACTGGGGCGAGATGGATATCCACATCTATCTCAGTGCCGTTTATACTTGCATCTAAATAACGAGGAGCTCCACCCACCACCAGCAACACTATCGATCAACTGGCTTCTCTGTTTGTTGTTGTTGTTGGTCTACAGAGTGCCAGCACAACTGTTTTCCCTGCCTTTTGAGCAGTCTTAGAAGTACCGTCACAATGAGGCAAGTTTCGCGGGCATGTGCGCTCTTTCTCAGCTCAAGAAGAGACCGAGGGACCTGCTGACTCCTCAGTGGCCAGAGCCAGCAATGCAGACAGTTTGACACAGTTCTTCCTCCCAGCTGACATCGAAGCAAAGACATCTTGTGACGTGCATGGGATGGTCCTCTGGATTGCCTGACTCCGGGTGTCCGCGTGTGAAACCGCACATCTGTTTGACTCTGGGCTCATTTTCAAGCCCAGTGGTCTTGTTGGTGTGGGTAACGGCAGTAGCTGGACAGCTGCTGTCGGAGAGGTCTGCCGAGAGGCCTGCCAGTTGTGATTCTACCTTAAGGGAGCAAACAGACTCGGACTCGGAGGAGTTTCATGTCAGCCACAGACTGAACTATGCTCGAGCAGTGGAGTGCTGGGCACGGTGTAACAGCCGCTGCTTGCTCTGTGGAGCAGGAGACCTGTTGTGTGGCGTCTGCCTGTTCTCGTGGTGTACATGCTCTCCCGTGGCTGAGTTTACTCAACACAGAAGTGGGAAAGGGTTGTGCTCACCGGCTCTCCCATACCTCTGTCTGCCATGGGAAGGTGTCAAGGACTCAGATCTTATGGCTGTCTTGACCCTGGTCTCCATGGAAACCCAGAGACCAGACAGGCCAAGCCGAGTTATTTGTCTGCCAAATGAGACCTATCAGAGTCCAGTCCCAGGGCTGAGAGTTACCAAGACTTTCTCAAGGACATATGCACACCAATGCTCCACCTTTAAATCCTGGGGCTACCTGGCAAGCAACACGCACGGCTCTTCCCGATTATTCCCTGTGGACTGGTCTCCCGGGAGAGCTGGAAGGAGGGCATGGGCCACCTGCCTCTACTGCTCCTCTCTCTCAACCCCCAGGGGATCACCTCCGGGGCTGCTTGTACCCGCTCCCCCTTTCGGCTCAAACGTTTGCAAGCACGGCCAGAAACACCTCCGATTCACAGCGCACTTGATTTTGAATGAGCTTCGGATTGCTATGTGTTCAGAGACCTTTTACTGTCACCAAAATGTTCGTGGCCCTCCCCCGACCCCCTTCAGTTACCACACGGGGTTGGAACCCACAGTTGAAGAAGCTCTGATTGAGAGAAAGACTGGTAAGTGGCCTTTCATTGCATTAACACGTCAGCTTGAAATGGTAAATGGGTATGAAGTGGGCAGAAGCCACAGCCCGCTCACCTGGGCTTTTATTCAATCACAAGGGTTGGCTAGATATTAGAGGGATGGTCTTTAGTGGAAGAGTTACCTGCCCATCCTTCGCGCTGGGAAGGTTCTCGACAACCTTGGAAGGCCCAGAACTTTCTGTTCAGGTTGCAGAAGCTAGACTATTGAGAGTCCAGGCTCAACGCTGACCTGGGGGCTCAAAGTTAAGGCTCAGACTCAGCGGAGGCCAGTTCCTGCCCATCCTTCCCCAAAGCCAGGCTGGGCAAGATGAAGACCAGGTGCTACACCACCTGAAAATCAGTCAGGGGTCCACTGGCCTGGTGCCAGTCACCTTTCAGCTGACTTGGCTTGACTCCAGCGGCTGTGCCATGGGGCATCTGAGGCAGGGGACTTCCCTGGCAGACCTCAAAGAACTTAAGGAACGCATTGCATCCCATGTAAACCCCTTTCATATTGAGGCTGTGTCCACACACGCACTCGGGCTTCTTGGCAGGAGAGGGTGGCACACATTGGATCCAAGCCAACCATCTCTAAGACACCTGGTTGGCAGCCATGGGTGGCCATCCTTTTTTCTAGGGTGCAGAGCC
>NW_022103968.1:6909755-6911239 GCF_000313985.2 Echinops telfairi
CTCGATGGCAGTGAGTTTGGTTTTTGGGTCTTGAGAAGGGGAAGGCATTTGACTAGTGGAAGCCACTCACTCTGGAACCCTGCTCCCTTCCGTAGCGTCTACGACCCCCCAGGAGCCCCAGTGTGATTGCTTTGTGCATCTCAAGGCAGAGATGGCAGCCTGAACAGGTAGACATGTGGGTTTTAATTCTGGAAAGATTTAACTATCACCTCTGGGGGAGCATCTCCTGGGGCCCCACTGCCACCCTGGAGGGAGCCGAGGGCTCTGGGGCAACAGGGGATCTCATGAGGGTGGTGGGACCCCACACACTCCCTACTCTTGCCCTGCAGCCAGGTATGCATGGGTCTGGAGGTGGGTCATGAAACTGTCCCCATGGGTGGGACAGGCCATGTGCTCAACTCTGAGCCACCAGGTGGATGAGTGGCTTCAGCGGCTGTGTTGATGGCCCCTGGGGGTTGAATCCCTGCAAACCCACCGTTGCTGCTGGGGACAGCTCATAAGCCCATCTCCCCAGGAGGAGCCTGGCACAAGCCTGCGCTCACTCCACGGTGCTTACAAGATGTGTGGGTGTCAGAAGCTGGGTGGTATCCAGAGCCTGGCACTCAGTCCTTGAACGTGAAGTGAGTCCCAGACATGCTGCCAATGCGCTGATTTCAATTCATAGCAACCCAAGGCAGGGTTTTCAAGGTTATAAATCATTGTAAGAGCAGAAAGCCCCATTTTTCTCCCAGGGAACGGCTGGTGGGTTTGAACCATTGTCCACAATGCCTAAACTACAACTCCACTAGGGCCCAAAGGCTAAGTGAGAGCCAATTGGTTTGACACCAACCTGGCTTGCCCCTCACTACTTGGCTGTCCTGAGCCACGCACTTTTCCCTGAGCCTCGACCTCCTTGCCTGAACAATGAAGACACTAGTGCCTACCTTTGCAGGCTGCCTGTGCTGGACACTAGATGCAGTATGACCTGTATGGACACCCACTAGCTGCAAGGTCCACAGTTTGAACTGCCAGCCACTCATCGGGAGAAAGATGGGGCTTTCTATTCTTGTGAAGAGTTAGTCTCAGAAACCCAGAGTGGCAGCTCTGCTCTGCCCCCCAGGGTCATTGTGAGTCAGAATCGGCTCGATGGCAGTGTGCGTGTATACGTGTATTTGTGTGGAGGGGTGTGATGGAGCTCTGGGGGATACTGTTGGGTGTTGACCCGCAAACTGCAAGGTTGGTTGCTTAAACCTACCAGCTGCTCTGAGAGAAGGCAAGGTTATCTGTTCCTAGAGCCCTGGTAGAGGAGTGGATCACGCATCGCGCTGCTAACTGCAAGGTCAGCAGTTCAAAACCACCAGCGATTAGAGAGAGAAATACAAGGCTTTCTACTCCTCTACAGATTTACAGTCTCAGAAACCCACAAGGGCAGTTCTGCCATCTTATAGGGCTGCTAGGAGTCAGAACAGACCTGAAGGTTGTGAGCCTGCGCGGCGACACTTACA
>NW_022103968.1:6912387-6913305 GCF_000313985.2 Echinops telfairi
TGGTGGTGGTGGTGGTGGGGAACTGGGTTTGGATCTTGGAGGAGTCCTTTACTGGGCTGTGGGATACTGGGCCAGGCTGGAGACTGACCCTCAGTCCCCTCATCTATTAAATGGGAACGGTGGCAGGTACACAGAGCAGGGTCTCCAAAGAAAATCAGCCGGTGAATCGGAGACCTGTTTGATGCAGGGCGGGTTCTGGCTCCTCCTTTCTGACTGCCCAGGGTCTGCTCATCTGGTGGATGCCACCTCAAGGCGACCCTGACTTTCAAAGAGCAGGACTGCTCCACAGGCCTGGCTTGGCTGCGATCATTAGGGGAGTGAGACGCCAGGCCTTTCTTCCAAGGTCCCGCCAGTGGGTCCATTGTCCTCTAGGTTAGCCATCAAGCAAAAGCCCTTCGTGGTACCCACGTCCTCCTGCTGACTTTCATTCTGTGGATCCACACGTTTCCCAAGACCCTTCTCTGTACGGAGAGGGGTAGGGGAGGGCGGCCCCGGGCCCAGGTCGACTTTGGAATTGCCCTAGGAAGTGGCTGCCCACCCCAGTCAAGGGCAAACTGTTTTATAAAATGTTTTTGAAAACTCAAATTGGAGGGAGTACATGGAGTTGTGAGTAAACCACCCATTTCAGGGAAGTGTGAGTCTAGGGCAGGAGCCCAGGGGATGCAGGAAAGGGGGTGGGGGTGGGGGAGTCTCCTTGGTAAAGAGTCACCACCTCGGAAGTCTCCAAGGACAGGTTCCCTCTGTCCTCCAGGTCTCTGAGTCAGAATGGGCTTGGTGACAGTGGTAGCTGTTTGTTTTTAAGAAGGAATCAAACTGTAGTCAGATTATCAAAGTGGGGGTGGGGGAGCTTTGGTTCGGAAACGAGATTAAACTAGAGAAAATCCCCTCCACCACTTCTATCTCCCCCTCCCCCCCTCC
>NW_022103968.1:6916676-6921558 GCF_000313985.2 Echinops telfairi
TCCACCTCCACCACCACCTCCACCCCCATCACCTCCACCTCCACCTCCACCAACTCCTCCATCACAGCAGCATACTTGGGCCCCTGCTGCAGGCACCCACTGCTCCCATCTTCACCTTGCCTAAGCTTGGTACCCTGTGGGAAGTGCTGTTTTCTGGGATTGCTCACTACATACTTGGAAGTAGTTGGTCTAAACCAATTGATAATAAACACCTCCCCCTGCCACGGGGCACTGGCAATGTCTGGAGACATTTTGGGTTGTCCCCACTAGGAAAGGGATTGTTCCTGGCATCTAGTGGGGCAGAGCCACAAGGCTGCTGAGGGCAGCACCAGCCCTGCCCAGAACCATTGACCTCAGATGCCAATAGTGTAAGGTTCAATGGACAGTTCTAGAAGGAAGAAGTAATGGCTCAGTCAGACTCAGCAAAGACCTGATGGCAGTTCTGGGTCATCCGTGCAGAGACGGGATCAGTGGGCCACAGAGAAGACAGTGGAAGACCCAGGCCGTGCTGCATGGGAACAGACGTGGGAGCTGGGCATGGGAAGCCAGGAGCCTGTCTGCAAGCTTGAAGTGCTTGCTGGGCCAGAGTACGGATGTTCCCTGCATTCCCAAAGGGCAGACTTGGGAGCAGTGGGTGGAACTGGAGCCTGGGTGGTGCTCCTCAGCTGGCCTGGGGGTCTGGAGGCCAAAGGCAGCAGCACTGGACTAGCCTGGGCTATTGGACAGGAGGTTCTTCCTGCCTGCTGGTACAGAATGGACCTGCTCCCCACACAGGTGGCACATGCCCCTGCTGAGGGTGGCAGTGTCCAGCTGGGGATGCAGGCACCCACAGTTCTGGGTGCCAATTCTATCTCTCCCCCTCTCCCAGTCCCTTAGGGGTCAGAGTGGTGAACTGGGGAAGCCGGGGAGAAAAAGTCTTACAGCACTACCTTGGTTCTGTGTCTAGTCCCAGAGAGCCCACCTCAAACGGATGCTCCTCCTTCTCACCAAACAGGCTCACCCCCGTCCTCCTGGCACCTTCAGGGAGGTGGTGTGGGGGTGGGAGAGTGGTGCCTGAGAGCCAGCAGGCCAGGCCTCCCGCCCCGTGCCCACAGCAGGCTCACCTGGTGATCACATAGGGTGCAAAGCACACCACGAAGGTCCCGATGAAGGTGCTGATCTTCCTGGTGGCCCGCTGCCGGCGCTGCTTCTGCTCCTGTAGACAGCGATCCCGCACGCTGCGAGGGGGAGACGGGGAGGGGCATCACTCAGGGCCGCGGCAGACTGTGCCCTGAGTCACCAGGCTGGCAGTGGTCCTCATGTGGCCACCACACGGTCAGAGACCCAGGGGCGAGTCTCGCTGGCAGTCATGTGGACGTGATTTGTTACGTCACTACCTGCATAGTGTGGCATGGTCCAGCCTACACTGGGCACGAGCCTGGGCAGGAGATTCTAGAGGGGAGACGTGCTGGTCAGATCACCCACGCCCTGAGCATCATGCTCTCTGCATTCTACTGTCCCTTTGCCACCAGCCCACCAGACACCTGCTTCTGACTTCATTTGGTGTGAGCCTTAAAACATCCGAGGCACCCTGGTGGCACAGGGGCTTAAGT
Organism: Echinops telfairi; assembly: GCF_000313985.2. NCBI lineage: Eukaryota > Metazoa > Chordata > Mammalia > Afrosoricida > Tenrecidae > Echinops > Echinops telfairi. The sequence goes on from NW_022103968.1 coordinate 6,918,269, forward strand.
GTTAAATGCAGGGTCAGTCGTTCAAGCCCACTGGCCATTCTCAGGGAGGCAGTGGGGCTGTCGGCTTTTGTAAAAATTCATAGTCTCAGAAACCCTAAGGAACAGGTCTAAGAATCCGTAGCAGTTCTGGGTTTAACCCCACCCACTCCCCACCCCAACCCCACCCTCTGCCCCCAGCCTACCACACAAAGCATCTATGGGGCTGGCTTCAGCCTTCCTCAGGAACATAATGGCTAACCACCAGGTGGCAGAGCCAGGCTGCTGGGTTCAAATCCAGCACCACTACTCAATGCTGTCTGACCCTGGGCAAGTTACACAGCCTCTCTGTGCATCAGCTCCCTCGTCTCAAAAGTGGGGATAGGGTAGGTTCCTACCTTGCAAGGTTGCTCTGTGGAGGACAAAGCACCCAACACAGTGCCTGATTCACAGTAAGCTGGCAATGCCCCTGATCATCATCCATTCAACAGATTGCTCAGGGCTCCCCCATGGCAGCTCTTCCTGCCTGCACGTTCATGAGCTAAAGCCAGGCGTGGCCAGGGGCTCCGCCATGGGGCAGCAGGAGTGAGTGGACGCAGAGGCAGGAGCCTGTGCCTGGGTGTGGCTGGCTCTGGGCCTGAAGGGCCAGGTGAATGCTGCTTCCTCGTCTGTGGCAGTACCTGGCATGACATGGTTTCTGGGCCTGGAGACATGCCTCTGCCCTAGGACGGGCTGCTAGACACATTTCTTGGCAGGATGAAAGGTGGGGAAACCAAGGCTCAAAGAAAAAACAGGATGGGTCTGTCCAGGGAATGGGCTGCAGGCAGGGCTGGAGCTGCCCCCCTGACTCCCAGTCCGGCGCGCCTGCTCAGAGCCACTTCACTCCTTCGCTACACTTGGAGTGCCTGGTTTCCTGCCCACAGGGGGGTCAGGACTGTGGGCCAGGAGCTTTGGGGCCACCCAGCTTGCCCCAGATCGCAGGGATGGGGCAGAACCCCATAGAGCCAGGAATCTGAATGTGTGTCTGAGCCAGGCTTGCAGGTGGTTCTGAAGCTTGCTGAGCCCAGGTGGGAGGGGAGAGCATATTGTACTTGGCAATCTGGAAGCCTCATTAGGAACGGGGAAATATTTATGTGTGTGGTTTGTGGGCCTCCGTTGGCACTGCCGCCCTCATCTGTAATGTGGGGGGTGGGAGGCAGGCTGGGGTCTGAGTCTGGGTTTGAGCCCCTTTTGTGAGCTGCTGAAGTAGGCAAGCTCCCCTTTGCTGGGTCTCTCCCAGGCTGGTCTGTAAACCCAGGCCATGGTGGGACTGCTCTGGCCCTGGAGAGCCCCAAGCACTGGGCTCAGTGGCCCCTCAAAGACTTGAGAGTTCCCTTGGGGGGTGATATGCTGAGCTGCTGCCTCTGAGCCCCTCAACACCCGAGAGGTATATACAGGGCAGGCTGCGTTTGTGCTGCACAGACGGGGTGAGGATCCACAATCTAAGTTTCAGGACTGAAGTCACCCAGCGTTCCTCCACCCAGGGCAGCCTCAGTCCAAGTACCCAGATGTAGCCACTAAGGTGAGGACAGTGGCCAGCTGCTCTCATATGTGGCTGTAGAGGGGTCTTGAAATGGCACTGTCCTGGGAAGATACACACCATGACAGCCAAGCAGGTCTCAGGGTCAGTGTGTCTTGCTGGCCCAAAACGTGGCAGTTTACATGGGAACACACATGCAGTTTGTCTGTGAGCACATGGGCTGTGCGTGGGGGGCTCAGATGCCCAGCATCTTGGGTCCTTGGCCCTGTCGCCTGGCCCGTCAGTCACCCCATGTGAGGTCTGTCCACGGCTCTGTAGAGAAGACGCAGTCCCGAATGCCACCTAGGAGCAGCCGCTCAGAGCCCACTTAGGGCACAAACCTCACACCCAGACCCCGTGAAGTCCCAGGACTCTTCTTTCTATTGCTCTCCGACCCCAAGGACCCAGCTCACATGTCCAGACTGTCCCCTCTGCCAAGAGCTGCTCCTCCCTGGCAGTGCATTCATGATGAGGCCCCTCTCCCTTTCCTGCCTCACACTGCTTCCTTGGGCACATGGAGCTTCCCTGGGACCCTCTACGCCCATCCCCTCCTTGTTGGGAGCTCTCCACTGGCCTCTCCTCAGCCTTCCAGGAACCCACCATCCTGACTCGGGGTCCTAGGTGGGGAGGGGGGGGGGCCTGACTGTCCCTGGTATCGTGGTATGGGAAGCAGAGCAGGCTCCCTAGGAAGGCTGCTGGCTACTTCCTTCTCTCTCGTGTCCTCTCTAGGAAGCTGAGGTGAGCCCAGGACACCGGACTGCTTTCCCTATCGTTCTCCCAGAGGGCCATGGGCATGGTAGCGGGTCCCAGGGGCCAGCACAGGGCCTATTCGCCCAACCTCCTTCCTGGGAAGCAGAGGCCAGGGCACAGGGTGATTCTCGGGAGGGTGGAGAAGGTCTCTCCACAGGGACCTCCAAGGTGCCAGCCAGGGAGACACTGGACAGAGGTCCCTGTGGCCACCAGGAGAGCCCTTCCCAGAATCTACCAGTCATTCCCTGAAGCCCACAGGGGAGGGCCTAGCCCTGGCCCAATCTGGGAAGTACTCACACTCACAAACACACTCACACACACACAGAACGAGGAAATCCTCAGCAACACACATACACTCACACACAGAGACCCAACATGCACACTTACACAGATATGCACAAACATGCAGACACACACACACAGGATGGGTAGGCAAAGCAATGGCAGACATACATTCATACAGAGATGCACACTCATGTACACACAGACACACTCCCTCATGCACTCTCACCTGGAGTGCACATTCACACACACACTGAGACAGAGGTGCCTGGTGCCTGGGGAGAAGCCTGGCTCATCTGAGCATCAGCAACACCCCCCCACCTTGACCCATCGGGAGTTCCTGGACCCCTCGCCGACTCTCTCAGGCCTTCATGGGCTGCATCACAACCTTCTCCAGGCCTGGACCAGGGAACAAAGTCCCAGCCACCACCAGCCACTGGCAGTGAAAACGGCCAATAAACTAAAGCAGCACAAGAAGCCCCAGGAAGTTCAGACCCCAGCTGGGACCTCTGAAAGGCCAGGTGTGGGCTTCACCCACAGCATGCGTGCCTCCTCAGCAAGCCCCAGACCCAGAAGAATTAGGGGCTTGCTTAGGACCAGTCCTCCATGGCAGTGCTCACCTGGGGGGCATGTCCACCTACGCTCACCCCCTCCCATCTGGGCAGGATGTCCAACAGTCCACTCTGAGCCCCATGACGGGTTCTCACCTGGGCTGGATGTCCAC
>NW_022103968.1:6923187-6933304 GCF_000313985.2 Echinops telfairi
GCCCAGGTGCCAGGACTATTCAGGACACATGAAAGGACCATGTCTGGGGTGCCTTGATCCAGGTCCCAGGGACTCTGGGCCTGAGAGATCTTGACCTCCCCGTGGGAACACGTGCAGGGACCGTGGCCTTTGCATCCGTAAATAAAGCCATTTGTCCTTGGATGCTGGTCATCTTGGTGGCACAGTGGGTTAAGTGTTGGAGACTCATCAGAAGGTTAATCACTTGAACCCACCCACCAGCTGCTCTGTGGAGAAAGATGGAGAAATCTGTGTCCATGAGTTAACAGCAGTGGGTGGTGGAACTTTTCATGAAGATTCTCTATCTTCTGAGGGAGACTCTTCAGTCTTGGATGCAGACGGACTCGGGTCCTTGGATGTAGATGGTCTGTTCTTAGAGGAAGGCCCTCTGTCCTTAGATTACTAAGACTCCCTGTCATTTCATGAACACCCTCTGCCCTTGGGTGGAGCCCCTATGCTCTTTGACTAAGAAGGTGTCCAGGTGGGCTGATGGGTCTTGGCCCTCTGAATCACTGCAGCCCCTTCACCTCCATGAGATGCCTTCTCCTCTGGTGACCACTGGTCTGTATTAGGCATCAGGCTGTATTGTCTTGTACCCAGCATGGGCAACCCCATCCGGGAGCCTGCTGGTGCCAGACATTGTTGACTGGACATTACCAAGCCTCAGTCCATTACGCAAAATTAGCCCAAACAAGGACATTTCTCCTACGGAACCCATAGATTCTACTGCTTGACAGGAATCCTGCTTTCTGTATGATTTTCTGTAAACCTAAACCTGTTCTAAGAACCTATGGAATCTAGTAAATTTAAAAATATATATTGTATTAGTGACCAGGCAACTAGATTCGGTGTAATCAATGAATAACCATACATCCTTCTGAAGATGGTCTGTTTTGCAAGACATACAAACAACACTGAAAGGTTAGAGAGCCACTCTTAACTCCGTTTCCTGAAGACCAGAAATTTGCTTTCCTCTGGTTTTAACAGCATTTTCAGTTCCTTCAGGAGCCATGGGATGGGGGTGGGGGTTGCTGATCACCATAGTGACCAGGCCCCTTTCCCCCGTTGGCACAGTAACAGAGAGCTTCTTCCATAGTCTGGGTTGAGCACATGCTCCCCCAAAGCCCGCAGCTCCCTGCAACCAGGGTCACGAAGGAAGGGAAAGCATATCGGTGCCACAGGCTAGGCATAGGGTCCCTAAGTGCCCTCTGTGAAGTGACTCAAAATCCAGCCCCCTGATCAGGGCAGACAAGGTGCTGGGGCCTGGAGCATGCCCCCCAGGGGACCACACTCCGGACACATTTGCATCACAGACTCCTTGGAGCTGGAAAGAAGCTGGCAGTGATGGGCTGCTCATGACAGCGTGAACATGAGTCACTAAACACTGTAGCAGGGCCCTGCGGGGGGCTGAGTTATAGCCCTGTAGCCGGTTTAAAATAGTCGGCATAGAGGCAGGTGGAGACCCACGTCACGGCAAGCCTTGCAGGACCTCCAGGATGAGGGTAATTTTCTCATGACAAGTGAAGTCATGGGGACCCAGAAAGGTCAAGCCTTTACTCAAGATCACTCCCGTTGCCACGGACAAAAAGTACAGAGTGAAGTTGGTGGGCACCGGAGTCAGGACTGGAATCGGCATCTCTGGTGTGACAGTCGAGTTGGTTCCCACTCCTGGCATCGCTGTGCATGAGTAGTGGAATAGCTTCGTGGGGATTTCAAAGTGTGACCTTTCAGAAGTGGATCACCGGGTCTGCCCTCCCATGACCCTCTGGGGGGGCTTGAACTGCCCACTTTCCTGCAAGGAGATGAGTGTTGAACCATTGGTATCCCAAGGGGGGTTCCGTGGACGTGAAGACACTGGCTCTTACCACTTACCGCAGGAGCACCAGTGATATCCCATCACCTAGTCACCCCCAAGAGGCTCACTCCAAACGGAAGCCTGGAGATGGACGTGGTCCTTTCCAAGGCTGATGTTAGAAAGAAATGCAATGTTGACAGCTGAAGAAGGTGATGTCACCGTCACCCCGGCCAAGGTCGGCAGGAGCTTGTCCTTTTGGGGAATTGGAGGACACTGAATTTCTGCACGTGGAAGGGGGTCTTGGAGCTGGTGTTCCTGGGACAGGGAACTGTGAGAACAAATGCCCAGAAGCCAGGGTCTGGAGCATCTTTGAGGTCCTAGAGCAGAAGACGGGTGCAGAAAGAAGGGTGGGGACAAGTTCTGAATCCCAGCAGGATGCTGGGTGGATGAACAGGAAGTTGAGTTTCTGTTTATGTAAATAGCCCGGGCTCTGTTTATCGAAATGCAGCATCTCTTTGCAACACCCACGGTGGAAGCATCATTTCAGTCTTCACACTCGATGGGAGTGTGTATACCGTGTGATTGTGTGCATGGACAGATAATGGCACCGTCAAGGCCAGAACATCCCATCATTCTGGAGGACATTGGTGCTACCTCTCCACCGGGGCCCACCTGCAGGCTTGTTCTCACCTGCTGCCTCCTGGGAGCCTCACTGAGTTCGAGGAGGGACAGAGCAAGTCAGAGATGCCCTGACTGTTCAGACAGAGAACCCACGACTTACTTGCCTAGGGGTATGTAGCTCCTGCAGGGTGACAATGGCGCATAGTCCAGGGTTCCTGCTGCTGCCTCACCCCCAGAATGGTGGTCTCTCCCCAGACCCCACCCTCAAGCTAAACCAACTGAATGGAGTCCTCCCAGCAGGACCGATGCCATGCCCATTAGCATCTGCTCTCTGGGCAGGTCCTCTGCTATGCTTACTGTGCCAGGATCCGTGGGCCAGGCAGGGGAGGCAGTGAACAGAGGCAGCTGGCACCTGGCTGGCAGAGCTGAGGCCACCTGGGAAAAGGCTGGGCCCCACTGTCCGATGTGATTCAGAAAGTCAGGGGACTTACTCTGATCTAGACACTCTTCCTACTCTGTCCTCCCAGCAGCTCACTCGGAGAGAGGCTGTGGTTAGATCTCCTGTACAGAAGAGGAAACTGAGGCTCCAAGAGCTTGTGAAGCAAGCTGATGCCCAAGGTGCCCGAACTGATGAGGGAGTGATGGGGGCTCCACTGAGCAGCCCGCCAAGGCCTCACAGACCTGGGGTCGAGATGCAGACCACCTGACCACCGCCCTCCCTCCATGCCCAGTGCTCTGCCTCTCACACCTCCCCACCCCCAGTGCCCCCCTCTGTCCAGAGACCCCCCTTGGGTGCACACTCAGGGCACACACACAGCCAGCACTGAGGTTTGCACTCGGCCTCCAAATCCATTAAGCTCGGCTGGTGGCAACAGTGGCGGCTTTATCTTTAGCCGGAACCTGCGCCAAGAAAAGAGGTGAGCGATTGATCTCTGAGCGTTAGGCTGTGAGGCAGTGAACTGGGCCACAGACAATCGCTTCTCGCTTCTCAGCATCTGGAATGACAGCTGAGGGAGGAGGTCTGGGCTGTTTTCTTTTTCTCCTTTGGCTCTGCGCTGGAGTGACTATGGAGCTTGTCTTGTCGGGAGTATGCCCAAGACTAGTGCATCCAGGGAAAGCCACTTCTCATTCCTTGTCCCTGGCTCCTGGCCACCCACCCACAAGACCTGCCTGCAAGTTCATCAGGTAGCCAATGGAGCTAGGAACCTCGTGGCGCTGACCCAGCTAGACTTCCCGGAATATCAGCACTGGCTTTATGGACAGCTCCTGTACCCTCCATCAGCCTCCAGGCCTCAGTCACTTCCAGGAAACACTGGCCTTGGGGCCAAGGGGCAGCACATAGAGGCTGGGTCTGCCGGTCCTGACACTAGATCTTCCCCTGAGCCAGCACCAGCTATCACTGATGGCACAGTGACCCTGGGTTCATTGCTGCCCCCTCCATTGTCACCCAATTTAACAGACAAAAGGACTGAAGTTCGTGGCCACACCACACAAGTTGGCTACCTTTTGGCCCTTACCTGCTCCATCCGCCTGGCAGGTGGATGTTCTGAAGTGGCGCCTTCCATGTCCTTTGTCCCCTCCCTGTCACTCTGTGATACACCTGGTTCTTTAGGCATACCAGACTGCTATGCAGGAACCCTGGGGCTGCCCATCTGGGAGGACATTCCCAGAGATCTGAGGAGACATACCCTTTCCTGGGGGCTCTGGAGTCACCCAGGACGGGGGCAGGAGTCCCTGGAGGCCCCTGGCCTGGGCACCCCTGTCTAGTGCTTCCAACAGCTATGGGCCCGCTTCTCTGGGGAGAAAGGCCCCAGGCTGGTGGCACCTGTAGGGACATTGCCCTGGATGGGAAGCTCAGACCCCAGCTGACCTCATGCCTTCGGGCAATTCCTGCCCTCCTGTGACTCACACCCCCATCAGCAGGGTGGGTGGGTGGACAGGATGACTGCTGAAGACTGTGAGCCCAGGTTCCCTGAGCACATGGAAAGGGGTGGAGGGCTAGGGTAAGGGGCTGCTCAGGGCCTCCCCCACCCAGCTGACACGGAATTCCGTTTCTTTTGCAGCTGCAGCAGCAGCAGCAGCAGAAGCAGCTGTAGTCCTTGGGCCATTCTGGTTGCTGCGGTCTGCGTGGGTGGCAGTGTGGGGGACAAGCCACTCTGTGCACCAGTGGGAGCGATGAGTGGGCTCAACTCTCCGACCTCATCAGGTTCTGCGCAGCATATGAGCAGGCGGGTAGTAGGGAGTGCTGGCTGCTTGTGGGTCTGCTGAGGACAGAGTGGGGCGGGGAGTGGAGGGAGAGGAAGAAAGTGAGACAGGGCAGAGCCTCACTGGCCAGAGGTTTCCAATGCTGTCCTTTCCAGGGACTTACCTGTGCACAGAGAGGTGGAGGCAGGCAGGCATCTGAAGTCTCTTACGAAATGACTCTTTGTGGGGCTCAGCAAGATTTAGAAGGCAGGAAAACTCGTGTCTTTGCATTGTATGAATCCTCAAGCCCCCTTGTGGATGGCTGAGTGCCGGGCATGGAGGATCATGGCAGAGAGAAGTGGTACATGCCTGTGGGTGCTTCCCTCAGATGCAGGTACAGCCACTCGCCACTGGCATGCCAGCTTTGGGGTGTGGAGACCCCTCCTTTGTGGACTTGACCTAAGCAGATGGGAAAGGAAGCCATGGTTCTCCCATGATGGGCTGCGTTCTGCACCCCGGCAGCTCTGCCAGGGTTGGGCACATCCCAGAGGAGTTGTGGCTGGGAAAGCCAGCCTTCCCAGAGTGCCAGAAAGAGAGGAAATGCTCCCTGAATGATGAAGGCAGGCCCCAGGGAGCCAGATGGCAGGCCGAGCCTGGGACAATCCAAGTGGCTGCTGTGTGTCCCTAAGCCCCATGGCATTGCACAGGTTTGGTGGGAAGATGCAGACTCAAGAGGCCCTGGGTCTCAGCCTCTTCTCCTACTCCTCCACTCCGGGGTTCTCTCCGAGGGAAATCTGAGAAGACAAATAACTGAAGCCAGGACATGGGGGTGAATGCTATGGGGAAGGTGGCTTATCCGCTGATCAGAATCAAGGCAAGGCGGCTTCGTCCAAAGGGCTCCACCCCCAGGCACTGGCCCTGGAGTCAGACTGGTCACATTCTCAGCGTGGCTCTGGCTCTGCCACTGGGTTGTTTGTGGCCGATGAGTCAGTTCTTGCTTAGTGAGCCTCTGGAAACACCGCCTGGTCCTGCGGCGTCCTCACAATTGTTACGTTGGATCCCCTGGTTGCAGACACGGTACCTGTCCATCTCGTTGAAGTCCTTCCTCTTTGTCCACTACCCCTCTCCTTTACCAAGCACGGTGTCCTTCTCCAGGGCCTGGTCTCTCCTGACAATGAGTCTGCCACTGCACACGGTATAAACTGGAGACAGTTTCCGTCACCTCAGCTCCCCTAGAGGGAAAAGCAGAGAAATGCTTATAGCTCAGGACTGCCCGGGACAAAGGCCTGCCTGAGGGGGAAGGCCCAGGGTGACCGTGACGTGTCCTTATTTCCTCGGCAGCTTCCCTGGCCTCTTCTGGCTCAATGAGGGCTTCCTTTTACCAAGGTTTGGCAGTTACACAATTTCATGTCAACTTGATAAATACGAATGAAGAGGTGGAGTCTAGCCTGTCAACCAGGTCACTGCCTGGTGATCCCTCCTTATGGGTGTGGCCTTCTCAGGAGGATCCTGGGACTTCTTCTTTTCCTCCCTGGAGGCAGGACATACTCTCTCTCTCTGCTTCACATTCCTGAGGACAAGAAAAAATGGAGCCACACTGATGGCAGGCAGAGTCCTGGCGATGCTTCCACCACCATTGGACCCACAGGACTTTCCAGCCACCGGCCTGTGATCTTCCTGCATTCGGCAGCATTGTATGTGCTGTGTGAGTCTGAAGAGGGGTTCATGGGCTAATATCGAACTTATGGACTTGATCTGGGTTTGTCCGGGATGCCTTATTGGTGCATAATTACTTCTTGATATAAAGTTCTCTCTTTATATATGAGTGTCTCTGGATTTGTTTCTCTAGCCAACTCAGACTAACACACCAAGCAACAACTGGACCCCAGGACCCTATGAGACCATCTGCTGGGTGAGGTGGACAAAGGCCATATGTACACTCAGAACTCTCCAAAGTCTGACCTTCTCGCCATTGCAGTCGGTTAGTAAGGAGAAATCAGAGCAGGGTAATACACCTACTGCAGGAGGAGCCCTGGTGGCATAGTGTTTACACATTGGTCTGCCAACCGCAAGGTCAGCAGTTCAAAACCATGGGCCATGCCTTGGGAGAAAGATGGGCCTTTCTACTCTCATAATGAGTTACAGTCTCAGAAACTCACAGGGGCAGTTCTACCCTGTCCTGTAGGGCGGGTATGAATCAGAATAAACCCAATAGCAGTGAATTTGGTTTGGGGTTTGCAGGATTGTTTTCAGCCCACTTGCCTAGCGAAAGAACCATTGGTGATGTTCTGTTGGTTAGGTATAACCTAACACTCAAGGTTAGGCAGGTAGCCAGTAACCAGGGTGGATCCTTCCACCTGACCATTATCACTTCCCAGGAGAGGTAGACCTGAGGCCTCAGCTACATGGCCCGGGTCCAGGGAAAAGCAGCTTGCCTGGCCAGCCTGGGCCAGGGTCATGGAACAAGGTTCTTGCCCGAGCTTGCTGGTGTATTGAGGGAAGGCTCGTAGGCCCTCTTCAGCACTCAGTTTTTGGATCAAGTGAGCAGATTCTGTTGTGTCAATAAGACCTTCTCTTTGTTTGTTGCCAGCAGGAAACTTCTGCTGGGATTGTGTGCAGTGAGAACCTTCTGTCTCGGATTGGCAGCTCCCGGCCTTCCATAAGTACCTTGTCTCCATCTCCTGCCCAAATGACTCAGGAGCCATGAGTCTGAGGCTGGGGCCAAAGTCTCCTAGGATCTCCAGCCCTCTGTCCTCTGTGTCAGCAGCGGTGAAGGAGTTGAAGGGCAAGTCTGTGCCCTCTGAGTCACCACCAGAGGCCAGCTGGGCCCCAAATAGCATCACCTACAGCCCCACAACTCACAGGTAGGAATCAAAGGCCCAGAGAGGGGGAGATCCTGGCAGACCACACAGCACTGGGGCACCAACTCCCAGCCTCCAACTCCTTCCTCCCTTGACTTCCATTTCACATGACAGACATGATAGTGATTTCTCCAATGTCCCCAGACCCCATAGCCCTAGGAAATTGGAGACAGGAGTGGCTTCCCTATCAAGAAGGGTGGCTTCCTTGCCCTCAAAGGAGCGGGTGGGGGTGCAGGTGGCCTAGGTGACACTGACATGGGCAGTACACCTAAGTGGACATCACCTGAGGGCGTGTGTTCTCCCATTGCTGCCTGTTCTCCACCCTGGCACCTCTGCCGGGGTTGGGCACATCCCAGACCTTAGTTTGCACAGCCCACAGCCCACTAACAGGAGCCGGGTTCTGGGAGAAGTGGATGAGTCTTGGTTGGGAAAGAATGAGGCAAGCCACCTTCAGATAGCACCAGAGAGAGAAGAAACTCCTGGACCGATGGGGGTGGGACAGAAGGAGCCAGACGGAAGGCCATTCCTGGGACAAAGCCCCAAACCAAACACACTGCCATCAAGTCAGTTCTGAGGCTCACAGTGACCCTAGGAGGCTGGATTAGGGTGGACTGGATTAGGATGGGTCCTAAATCCACTGGCTGCTGTTCTTACAAGAGGGACATTTGACGCAGAGCGGAGGAGGCCACGGGAAGACAGAGGCAGAGTCTGGAGGGCGCTGCCACAGCCAAGGACAGCTAAGGGTCGCCAGCAACTCCCAGAAGCTGGGAGGGTCCTTCCCCAGAACCCTTCTGAGAGATCAAGGTCCTACGGATCACCTGAACTTGACCTTTGAACCTCTAGAACCGTGAGGATCCGTTTTTGTGGTTGGAAGCCACCATTTTGTGTCGAATCATTACTGCAGCCACAGGACGCATCAACGCCACCGCAGAGACTCAGGAACCACAGCACACAGGTCCCAACACCTTGCTGGAAGCCACGCAGCTGGGGAGCTATGAAGGCTGGGGCCACCAGGGCCGCTGGAGGAGAGGCTTCCAGTCTGGCGGGGCCCCCGAGGGCTTCGGTCTTGGGCCTCAGACCTGCAGTCCAGGTTGCCCCAAGCCATTGTCCAGGAAGCCTAAGGCGGCTTTGCTTCTGGAATGGGGCTGACCATACCTCGAATTTACCTGGACCTGCCTGAGGTGGCTCTACGGGAAGTCCCGCCTCCGGCCTGACGTCATCCTCTTCCCTGGGCGATCCAGTGGCTGGCATCTGCCAGCCTCCCGAGCATCCTAGCGGAGTGGCCAGTGGGTCTGCTATGCGAGTCCCTGAGTGGCCGGTTTCCCTGCACCTATCACGCTGCCTGGAAACTATCTCACGGCTCGTCTCTCGGTTTATTAAATTGCCTCTAGCACCGCACTAGGGATATGACAGGCATTCATCACACTTGGGAAATATGGTAATGAGGGGGCGGAGCCAGCCACGATCCCATCTCCTCCAAGTCCACCCTCACGACCATTCCTTTGTCTCGATTATATTTTCATCGGTACCTATTTTCGCCTATTTATCATTCCTCTATTGGGGTCATACTTTCCTTGCCCTTTCTGTTCCAGGATTCGTGGTCCCTTCTCCAATTCCACATGACGTCACTCTCGCCCAGCCACACAAGCGGGCGTGTGGTCCCGCCCTTGCTGGGTAACTGGAGCTGGACGGCCAGCGGGCTCGGCTGCTGACGGAAAGGTTGGAGGGTTGAGTCCACTTATGGACCCCTTTGAAAAAAGACCCAGTAATCTGCTTCCTTAGGGTGACAGCCATAGGTATCACAGGGCCACTCCACCACACCTGGGGTCACCGTGAGCTGCAATCAACTCTAAGGCAATCGATTGGTGGGAATCTTTCCGGATGACGTATGTTCGTCGTGTTTTACCCAGCGTCACATTCCTCATACTCCAGCTTTTTGTAAGGAAAGTGACCCAGGAGTGGGATTTCTGGGTACAGGTGTCCCTCGGGGCCTTGGATTTTATTGCCAAATGACTTTCCCCAATGCAGGTGCCCACTGGGGGGTCTCCACCTGTGTTTCCTCACACACTCTTCAGCACAGAACATTCGTAGATTCTTCATCTCCTTTTTTTAAGTGCTGATAAATTCAGTGGGTAGACATTTGGTGTCTTGTCCTCATTTGCATTTCCTTGATTACTAATGAGGCGGAACCTTTTCAAATGTATTAGTCATCTACATTTCTTTGTAGGTTTTTCTATTTGTGTTCAGGCCCGTTGGGTTTTTTTTTTATTATCAATCTTTCAAAATGATGAGGTGGGTTATTCACCCTTTGTCTGCCAAGCTTCTCACCAACACTGCTCCAATGGTTGGGTTTCAAATTTTTTGAACGACCTTCCATTGTTCTAGAAACTCCGAGGAAACGGAAACCCAGTCAAACAGTAGATATGGAAACGACCACATTCCTTTCTCCCGGAGACAGGACCCCACTGTCACCGCCTTAGGACCCAGCCTTCCTTTTTAACTTAACCCGCAGGAGATGATTCTGTACAAAGTGTTTCAGCATCTGCTTTTTATTTTCAGGAGACCACCTCCACGCTGCTGTCTGGAGAGCACTTTGATACCGCGAGTAACCAGATTGGAATGCCTGCCTGGTGCAAGT
>NW_022103968.1:6933404-6935820 GCF_000313985.2 Echinops telfairi
CCCCCGTGTGTGAGCTGCCTTCACCAAGGGTCACACCCCACAGGCTCTGACCCGGAGTGGGGAGCTGGAGCCCTGCATTTCAGGAGCTTCTCTCCACACTGCCCCCAAAGCTAGTGTAGATGTGCCCCCCCATGCCAGCCTTCCTCTTGCTCAGAGTCTGGAAAACAACATGTATGCCTTCATGTGTGCTCAATACAAAGGATGGTTTGGGGCGTAGCATGGGCTTCAGGTTTCCTCTGCGAGGGCGCAGACATGGACACTGGGGTGGGAACTTGAGGACGCCCAAGTCCAGAAGACAGCCAGAACATCCCGCAGTTCAGGCTGCTTGGGAGATAGCTGTTGTTCCAGTTGCCTTCTCCAGAAGGTGAATGAGTGGCCTAGGGGCTCGGTTAATTGAGTCTGTATCTCTTTTCCACTCTCAGGAACAAAAAAAGGTGGAGAGGGAGGGGAACAGCAGTTATAGCTTGGCAGTGGGCTAGTCCTCCAGGCAGCCCTTTAGAAGAAATTAACCCCCATGGGCTGCCCCTCCCCCCTGAAGCTCCCTGCATCTGTGATTTTCTTCTTTTTAGCCAAAAGGACTGGACTTCTCTGTGCAGTTTCAAAAAGGCTTGGGAGCTGCCTCCTGGGCCTATTGAGCCAAGTTAATGGGAACAGAAGGCTTGGTGACCTAGCATTTAAAGTGTCCTATTCAGATCTGCCTGGTCTTTGAAGCTCAGCCCTCCAACCTTTGGTCCCTCCCCTGGCCCATCATGTTCCAAATGCCGATTTCATGTCTAGGGCCTCCTACTGCCCTGCCCTCTACCCACCTGACACTCATTCCCCAAGCATACACACCCATTTTGCCATTTGGTTTTGCTGTTTTCTTGTTTCTTTTGAAACCTGGATTGGGCTGCTAACCATAAGGTCGGTGGTTTAAAAACTATCAGCAGAAGAAAAATGGGGTGTTCTACTCCTATAAAGAGTTACAGTCTCAGAAATTCACGGGGCAGTTCTACCCTGTCCTATAGGATGACAGTGGTTTGGGTTTTGTGTTTGGTTTGAAACCCCTGGCTCTCATGCTTTGGGGTTTCTGGCCTTCAGATTGGGTCTGAACCCATGCCCTCAAATCAGTCCTCACTCTAGGTGAAACCACGTGTGGCAGTTATATAATCTGTTGTCAATTTGAGAGGATTAAGAGTGAAGGGGTGGCAACTATGTGGGCACACCCCCCCCCCTCCCCTCAGAAGAATTCACTTCAGAGGACAGTACTAAAGCTACAGCTCAGGGAGAGGGACATGTCTGATGCTTCCAGGAGCTGCATTTACCCCTTCCATTTTGGTTTTGGCTTCTTGACAGATATAAGGCTTTCCTGCTCAGATTCTCTGAGTTGTGACAACCTCGTCTGCTTCCTCCCCACACGGTTGACACTGATGTCCCACACTCCCTGACTTTTTGGAATGTGGAAGCATCTTTACATTTGAACCACCGGTGAAGGATGAGGCACGGATCACCCTGACACTCTCTACTGATTTCGGGGGTGATGCTGAGCTGGGATTGGACCCTGAGGTGATGCTGAGGTTGGACCCGACTCCGGGTGGTGGTGAGATGGACCTTGGGTGAGACTGAGGTGGGCTGGAAAGCTGGGGGACCGAGAGATTTCCAGTATCTGGCAGGAAGCCTTGCTGCAAAGAAGACCCAAAGCATACATTTTACACATTTCTCTAATTTTAGGGATCACCCTGCCTCAGCCACCTGCCTCTGAATCAAAAATAGCCCAGCCGCTGAGCCCCCAATCTGCTTCCGCAGCACCGGCTCTTCCACTGGGTCTCTTCCTGGGATGGTGTGTCCCCAGGGACTGTCACTCCTGGGCTTTGTTCCCAGGAAGGAGTGTGGCATGGAGTGTGGCCAGGAAGGGAAAGAGGAGACAAAACTAGAGAAGAGGCAAGGGAATAAGAAGCAGAGGTGACATCTTGACTGTCAACACCCTCTGCATTCCCTGAAAAGCTAGCAGCAATTCGGGACCAGCGAGGGTCAGCCCTGGCCTGAGAGACTCAGGCAGGCATGTCACTCGGGTTTAGGTCCCAATTCTCATTGATCGGGTGTACCACGGATGAGAGACAGTAGTGCATTACTGCAGGAATAATGCCTGCTCACAGAGCAGCAGGGAAGCTGAGACTCCCCCGCCCAGGGTGGGGACGTCTTGGAAAGGCACCCACAGAAGCCCAGGAACCCAGGAGGTTGCCTGCGGGGAGCACCGGGAGGTGATGACCTGAGAGTGAAGCTGGAATTGGCCAGGTGAGCCAGACCCGCTGCTGTCAAGCTGATTCTGGCTCACATCACCCCTGGAGGGCAGTGTAGAACTGCCCCAGAGAGGTGCCAAGGGTGTCCACCTTAACCGCAGCGTATTGCCACATCTTTCCCTAGTGGACCAGGTTGA
>NW_022103968.1:6936662-6944431 GCF_000313985.2 Echinops telfairi
GCCCTTTAGAAGAAATTAACCCCCATGGGCTGCCCCTCCCCCCTGAAGCTCCCTGCATCTGTGATTTTCTTCTTTTTAGCCAAAAGGACTGGACTTCTCTGTGCAGTTTCAAAAAGGCTTGGGAGCTGCCTCCTGGGCCTATTGAGCCAAGTTAATGGGAACAGAAGGCTTGGTGACCTAGCATTTAAAGTGTCCTATTCAGATCTGCCTGGTCTTTGAAGCTCAGCCCTCCAACCTTTGGTCCCTCCCCTGGCCCATCATGTTCCAAATGCCGATTTCATGTCTAGGGCCTCCTACTGCCCTGCCCTCTACCCACCTGACACTCATTCCCCAAGCATACACACCCATTTTGCCATTTGGTTTTGCTGTTTTCTTGTTTCTTTTGAAACCTGGATTGGGCTGCTAACCATAAGGTCGGTGGTTTAAAAACTATCAGCAGAAGAAAAATGGGGTGTTCTACTCCTATAAAGAGTTACAGTCTCAGAAATTCACGGGGCAGTTCTACCCTGTCCTATAGGATGACAGTGGTTTGGGTTTTGTGTTTGGTTTGAAACCCCTGGCTCTCATGCTTTGGGGTTTCTGGCCTTCAGATTGGGTCTGAACCCATGCCCTCAAATCAGTCCTCACTCTAGGTGAAACCACGTGTGGCAGTTATATAATCTGTTGTCAATTTGAGAGGATTAAGAGTGAAGGGGTGGCAACTATGTGGGCACACCCCCCCCCCTCCCCTCAGAAGAATTCACTTCAGAGGACAGTACTAAAGCTACAGCTCAGGGAGAGGGACATGTCTGATCAGAGCACATGGGAGCAAATGAAGGGGAGGAGGAAGAGTGGAGCACACCCTGGCCCACCAAGTCCTGAGGACGATATTCCCACTCAGAGCAGCCAATGCACAGAGAGGACCGTGGGGCTGGTCCCACTATGAGACATGACCCCCCTCACTAACCCATAACCTCACGGGGGACAACACTGGAGACCCAGTGAGGGAATTGTGCCTGAACTGACCCCACCACACTGAGGTTTGGCTAGCAGCTGAGCTCTTCACCCACCACACTGAGGGTGTGCAACAGAACAGCAAGGAGAACAGAGCAATGAAGTTCCCAGGGAACACCAAAAATAGACTTTGGGGCCAAGGCATGGCACCCCATCAGACTCGACCAGAAAGCACTCTTAAAGGTCAACAAACAGACCTTTAACTATTTATAGGCTTTTCTTTTTTTGTCATTGGTTTTTGTTGTTTTGTTTTGTTGATTTGCTTTGTTCTGTCTTGTTTTTGTGCATATTGTTATCTCTGCATGTCTATCTAAATAAGATAGGTGGGATAAACAATCTGGAGGAGAAAACAATGGGACCATTTGTTCTGAGGGGACATGGGAGAGGGGGAGATGAGAGAAAGGAAGAAGGTATTAATAAACCCAGGGACAAGGGAACAGCAGTGTTCTAAAATCGATGGCAAGGAGGGTGTAGGAGGCCTGGTAGGGCTTGATCAAGGGCAATGTAACCGAGAGGAATTACTGAAACCCAAATGAAGACTGAACAGATAGTGGGACAAGAGGAAAGTAAAAGGAAATAGAGGAAAGAACTAGGAGGCAAAGGGTATTTATAGAGGTCTAAATACAAGCATGTACATATGTAAACATATTTATATATGCTTATGGGGAAATAGATCTATGTGCATATGTTTATAGGTTTTAAGTATTTATATATAATATTATATATAAATTTATATTTTATTTTATTTATATATTATATTTATAGTATTAAGGTACAGATGGACATTGGGCCTCTACTCAAGTACTCCTTCAATGCAAGAACACTTTGTTCTATTAACCTGGCATTCTATAATGCTCACCTTCCTGATACGATTGCTGTAGACAAAGTGGGTGCATAAGCTAATGTGGTAAAGAAAGCTGATGGTGCCAGACTATGAAAAGATGTAGCGTCTGGGGTCTTAAAGGCTTGAGATAAACAAGCAGCCATCTAGCTGAGAAGCAACAAAGCCCACATGGAGGAAGCAAACCAGCCTGTGGATCATGAGGTGTTGATAGGATCAGGTATCAGGCATCAAAAACGCAGAACAAAAAAATCATTTATCATTGTGAATGAGGGGGAGCGCAGAGTGGAGATTCAAAGCCCATATGTAGGCAACTGGACATTCCCTTACAGAAAGGTCACAGGGATGAGACGAGCCAGTTATGGTGCAGTATAACACTGATGAAACATACAACCTTCCTCTAGTTCTTTAATGCTTTCTCCCCCCCACCCCACTATCATGACCCCAAATCAGGCTAGACCAGAACATGTACATGGATACAGATAAGAGCCAGAAACACAGGGAATCCAGGACAGATAAACCCCTCAGGACCAATATTGAGAGTAGTGATACCAGGAGGGGAAGGGGAAGGTGGGGGGAGCTCGGGGAAACCGATCACAATGATCTACCTAGAACCCCCTCCCAGGAGGATGGACAACAGAGAAGTGAGACATCGGTCAGTATAAGACATGAAAAAATATATAATTTATCAAGGGTTTGTGAGGGAGGGAGGATGGTGGTGAGGGGAATTAGAAGCTGATACCAAGGGCTCAAGTAGAAAGAAAATATTTTGAAAATGATGATAGCAACACATGTACAAACGCGCTTGACACAAAGGATGTATGTCTGGATGGATTGTGAGAAGAGTTGTACGAGCCCTCAATAAAATGATTTTTTTTAAAAAGAGTGAAGAGGTGGAGTTTAGCCTGTCAATCAGATTGCAGCTTGATGATCTCACTTGGAGGCACTAAGGAGAGAAATAGCTCGCTGGAGGCAGGACACATGCTCACTGCCTGTGAGACATGCTTCCTGACAAAACACATGGAGCTATGCTACAGCCCTGGAGCTGAAGGAGCCACATGGAGACCCACACCAGAGCTGAGATGCCGCTACTGCCACAGATCCACAAAACTTTCCACCCACTGGCCTATGATCTTCCTGCACTGGGCATCATTACATGTGTTTGGTAAGACTGGAGAGGAATTTATAGATTGGTATTGGACATATAAGCTAATATTGGACTTATGGACTTGATCTGGACTGAGCTGGGATGTTTTCTCAATGTTCAACTGCTCTTGTACATAAAGCTCTTTCTTATATACATATGAGTGTCTCTGGATTCATTTCCCTAGTCTACCCAGAATAACACACCACGTGTGACAGAGTAAAATCAGACTCCAAAGAGATTTCCGTGGTGGCACAGTGTGTGCTCAGTGATAACCTGAAGGTCAGCAGTGCGAACCAATTCACTGATACTGCAGAAGAACAGGTCTGGTAGATTGCTCCCTTAAAGACAACATTAGTCCAAGAAACCCCGCTGGGGCAGTTCTACTCGGGAGAACATGGCACCAAAAGGTTTGCTTGTTGTCGTTTCTTAATCAGTATGAAAAGACAAACAAATAAAAACCATACTGCCATCAAGTGGACTCGGACTCATAATGACGCTATAGGGCACAGGAACCGCCTGTGGGTTACCAAGCCTACACACCCCTTTATAGGAGCAGAACGCCTCATCTTTCTCCCGCAGAGGCACTGGTGGAGTTTAACTGCCGACCTGGTGGTTAGCAGCCCAGCGTCCCAAGGTGTGACCCACTCCACCAGACTCCTGGTTTAATTAGTGAGCTAAAAAGTCCCGTCACTTCGCTAAGAGTTTGTTCCACTGTGGTGGTTTGTGAGTTGCCATGATGCTGGAAGCAATGTCACTGATAGTCCAAATACCAGCAGGGTCACCCTAAGCAAACAGGCTTCAGCAGAGCGTCCAGACTAAGCACAGGCTATGAAGAAGGAATAGGCTGTCCACTTTGGAGGAAGTAGTCCCTGATAGCATTAATATCATTAAATTGCATGCAAGTAAAATTCTGCTGATGCTCATCCAACTATGGCTGCAGCAATACCTTGACAGGAGCTGCCAGAGGTTCAGGCTGGATTCAGAAAAGGACCTGGAACAAGGGATACCATGGCTGACGTCAAGTGGATCTTGGCTGAAAGTAGGGAAGACTAGAAAGATATTTACTTGTGTTTTATTGACCATGCAAGGACATTCAGCTGTGTGGATCATAACAGACCGTGGATAGCCCGGAGAAGAATGAGAGTTCTAAGACAGTGCATTGTGTTCATGTGGAACTCACACATGTATCAAGGGGCCATTGTGTGAATAGAAAAAGGGAATGCTGCATGGCTTAAAATCAGGAAAGGTGGGCATCAGGGAGGTATCCCATTACCATACTTGTCCAATCTGTATGCTGATCAAGTAATTAGAGAAGCTGGATTATATGAAGAAGAATGAGGCAACGGGATTGGAGGAAGGCTTATTAACATATGCAGATGGTACAGCCTTGCTTGTTGAACGTGAGGACAATTGGAAACGGGTGTTAACAAAGATCAAGAACTGAAGGATTCCAGATGGATCGCAACGCACCATCAAGAAAACAAAAATAATCACAACTGGACCGACAGTAACATGGTGGCAAACGGAGAGAAGATTGAAGTTGTGGAGGGTTTCATTCTGCGTAGAGCCACAATCTGTGTCCATGGAAACAGCAGTCAAGAGGTCAAAGGACGCATCGCATTGGGTCAATCTGCTGCGCTGGCCTCTTTAAAGTGTGGAAAAGCAAGGGTGTGACTTTGAGGACTCGGGCACGCCTGACCCACGTCGTGGTGTTTTCAGTGGCCTCCTCTGCGTGTGAATGTTGGGCGTTGAATAAGGAAGATCAACGAAAGATGGATGCATTTGAATTACGGTCTAGCGAAGAACATTGAAAGTACCATGACTGCCAAAAGGACAGATATCTGTCTTGAAAGAAGTACAGCTATTCCTCCTTAGAGGCAAGGACGGCAAGACTTCTTTTCAAATTCTTTGGCCCTGTTGTCAGGAGAGGCCAGTCCCCGGAAAAGGACCTCATGCTTGGTACAGTGGAGGGGCGGTGGAAAAGCGGAAGTGTGCTCAGTCAGATGGATCGACGCAGTGACTGACACAATGGGCTGACGCATAAGAACCATTGTGAGCTGCATCAGGACTGGGCCGGGTTCTGTTCTGTTGTCTGTGGGGTCCCTATGAGTCAGAACCAACTTGATGGCGCCTAACAACAATAGCAGCTGTAATAATTGTGCACTCTGTGCAGAACAATCCCTAGATTTTTTTAAACCCTCACTGCCATCGAGTCAATTGAGACTCCTAGCAGCCCTACAGGACAGAGTAGAACTGCCCCTGTGGAGTGCCTAGAATGGAAATCTTTATGGGAGTAGAAAGTCTCACCTTTCACTCTCAGAGTGACCATGGTTTCGAACTGCTGACCTTACGATTAGCAGCCCAACTAGTAACCCACTGTGCCATCAGGGTCCCCACACATACAATTTCTAGGATGAAAAGCCAGTATCCTACTTGGTCAGTGGAATGTCAGTGTCCACTGTGTATCTGCATCTGTAACATTGTTTTGAGCAGAGAAATCCAGTTCCTAATAGTTAATACTGGCCCAGCAATGATCTAAAGCCGAACACTCATGGACTGTCTGGGGAACCCAATTAGGCTTCAAAAAATTGGTTGTTAAAGCTACTAAAACTTTCCTCACTAGTGCCCCAAACCCAACAACTCGATCCCAGAGTTACATGCAGGCCCAACCTCTTCTGAAAGGACGGGAACGTGGCCTGCACTTCCCTGCTGAAGCAGTCCTCCGGGAGCGAGGAGGGCAGCATGGCCTGGGATTTTGCAAATGTCACCATCCCCCTACTGGCATGGAAGATCCATGGGGACTCAAATGGCCGTGGCAAAGCTCTTGCAAGGACAGCTTTCTTCTTTCCTGGCTGGAGCAGTATCCCCGCACCCCCCCTCTCATGTTGCTTTGGGTAGCCAGAGCAAAGAGCAGGGTTGCGGTTCTCAGCCCAACACACAAGAACCAACACCTGGAAGCAGTATCCGCCTATCCCTAAGGAAGAACACCTGGCCTGCAGCTGGGGGAGATGTTGAAGCAGATGGTCCCCAAGTCTCCTGGGAGGCTCTAGCTTAAGGACGGAAGCAAAGCCAAACCGACCAGAGAAGACGGTTTGTGGGCAAAGATGCCTTCCAAGGCCCGTCACATTCCATCTCTCCACCAGACGGCCCTGTGGGTTCCAGACTTTGCCGAGTGTAGCAGATGTTATTGTTCTCATTACCTATTTCAAATGCCGGGGAGGAATGCTGTCTGTGAGCCCTGGTCTTGGTGGTGTTAGTGGCTGTCACGTGGGCCCCAACTCATAAGCCTCTCACGGCTCACAGAATGAAATGTTGCCCCAAGGGGTGGCAGCTTCATACTTGCTGGCCTGGCTGAGTCTATTATTGTGGCGATTGTAGCAATCCACATCATGGAGGGCTTCCTTGTTGTGTTTTGTGTTGTTGCCGGCCCTCTACTTCACCAGGTGGGTTAGGTTGGGCTCGGTAGAGAAACAGAATCGGGGACTCTTGTGTGTGCATGTACATAGAAAGAGACTGACATCGAGAAACGGCTTTCACAGTTGCAGAAGGTAAGTCCAGTCCCCTTCGAGTCAGATGCAAGCTGGAGTTACACGAGTCTCTCCTGACTCGTGTAACTGTGGGAGCTGATGAACAGGAAGCAGGAAGAAGTAGAGGGCCACAGGCTGGTGGGGGAAGAGCCGAAGGAATCCAAGGTGGGACCCACAAATCCCAGGTCAGCAGTCCACTGAGGGCTTGTGGAATCGACAAGCAATATAAGGAGAGATGCATGAACCAGGCATCGGCTCCAGATCTGGGAGCAGGCAAAGGGCCAACAGAGAGCTCAGTTCTGCTCCGGTCTCTAGTATACAAAAGGTCACATGCCCAAGGAGGGTGCATCAGGCTTTGACCTGGTTGATGATTGATTGATTGAACACCATCTCTACCTTCACACCAGCCGACAAAAGAGGAGGACCCTTAACAAGACCGCTGAAGCAATGGGCTCACAGTGGCTGGACTCCTGGACTCAAACTTCACCACGGGTGTGAGGGCTGTGCAGAACCAAGCAAGGCAGCCATCTGCTGTACTCGGGACCACTCAGAGTAGAGCCAGTGGATGGCCCCACCACCAACAGCCACAACTGCCTCATCGAGCACGACCGCCTCCTCCTGCACGTGGTCTTTCCTGCTGACGTGTCCAAGGGAAGGAGTCAAAGGCTTGGCGTCGTCGCATCTGAAGAAAATTCCGCTTGTATTTCCTTTAGGTCTGACATTTTGGTTATTATTCTTTTGACGTTTCTGGTATAGTCAATATTCTTCCCCAAAGCCACAGATGTGCATTCTGGGGCCTCCTCAGATGTCCTATGTTCGATCTGTGATGGACATTTCCATTGCTCTTGGGACAGAACACATTTGGTGGGGCCGGAAAATGTTTAGACAATTACATTTTCAAATTCTGAGGCAAACATTCAGTGTGCAGACAATGGACAGGCTGTTTCTATTTCTGTTGGGTTGGTAGCTTCCTTCATTAAACCAAAAAGGCCTGACCGCACAGGTTGAGGTTTATGCAGACCCAGCACCAGGCTAACGGTGTTCCTGGAGAACTCACCACTGCAATGATTTCCCTCGGGTGTGAATCGTCTTCAAATGGCTTTCTCAGGCCATGACAGGGAAACTGATTTCTTCCAGACTCTGGAAGGACACTCGTTTTGACAGCATTTTTCAAGATGTATTTGTAATGCAATCTGTTTGTGACCATACTGGAAGCTACACCACCTTTGGAGGTTGCTGACTGCAGGTAAACATGCCCTTG
>NW_022103968.1:6944531-6947897 GCF_000313985.2 Echinops telfairi
TACTTCCCTAATCTTTCATGGAGAACCTACTATGTGCAGGCAGAATATTGTGCAATGAAGAAAACAGAGGAAATACAGAGTCACCATACCAAAAAGAATCAGTCGATACCCAACAATTTCACAAGGTAGCATATGATCAAGAACTGATTGTATTGAAGGGAGGGATCCAAGGGCACCGGAAGAATTGGCAAAGAGCAACGCTCTAGAAGTTGATGGAAGACCAATCGAAATGTTTCAGCAAACTCATGCCGCACTGGAGGCACTTGCTCATCTAAGCCAAAAAATTTGGACGACAGCTGGCTAGCCAATTGGCTGGAAAAGATTCGTATTTGTGCCCATTCCAAAGAAATGTGATCTGCAGATAATGAACATAATTGAACAATAGCATTCGTAGCAAACCCTAGCAAAATGTTGCTGAAGATGATTCAAAAGTGGTGTAGCAGCACATTGACAGAGAATGGCCAGAGAGTCAAGCTGAATTCAGAAGAGGACATGGAATGAGGGATAGCGTGGGTGTCACGTGGATCTTGGCCGAAAGCAGAGAACACCAGAAAGATATTCACCTGGGTTTTATTGATCGTGCAAAGGCATTCAATTCTGGGGACCATTGTGAAGTATCGAAATTCCAGAAAACATAAGGTCTAATTCTGCTCTGCTTATGTTGCACCTGTGCATATACAAAGAGGCAGCTGTTTAAATAGCACAAGGGGATGTTGCATAGTTTAAAATCAGGCAAGGTGTGTGTCAAGGTCGTACTCTTTCGTCATCATTGCTTATTCATTCTGTATGCTGGGCCAATAATCCAAGAAACTGGACTGTAGAAGAAGAATGAGGAATCAGCATCAAGAGAAAACTCATGAACAGTCTGTGATATGCAGATGCGACAACCTTGCTGCCTGAAAGTGAAGAGGATTCGAAATACTTCTTGATGAGATCAAAGGCGACAGCCTTCAGGATGCATTGCATCTCATCGCAGAGAAAACAGAACTCCTCGCAGTAGACCAATAATCAACATCATAACAAATAGTGGAAATGATGGACGTTGTCAAGGATTTCACTGTACTTGGATCCACAGTCAATGCCCGTGGAAGGATCAATCAGAAGTCAAGTGACATATTGCAGTCAGTCAATCCACCACAGAAGACCCATCTTTTCAAAAGTAAAGAGGCTTCCTTGAGGAATAAAATGCACCTGACACCCCAGTCAAATGCAAACACTAAACAACGAATGAGAAACGCCGAAAATAATTGATTCATTGAAATTAGAGTGTTGACCTGGAATATTAACTCTGTGTATACCACGGGATGCCAGAAGAATGAGCAATCTGTCATGGAGGAAGTACAGCCAGAATGTTCCTAAAAGTGATGATTTTTGAGACTTGGCCTCATGCAGTTTGGACGTGTTATCAGAGAGGCCCAGTCCCTGAGGAAGGACTTCCTGCTCGGTGGTAAAGTAGAAAGGCAATGAAAAAGGGGAGGGCCCTCCGAGAGATGGGCTGGCACAGTGGCTGCGACAGTCGGATCAACCATAGCAATATTGGGTCATGAGGATGATGTAGGGCCAGGCAGTGTTTCATTTTGTTGCTGCTTATGACAACAATAATGCTATACGTTGCTTAACACATAACAACAATGCTTGGGGCTAGCGATATCAATTTAGAGAAGATTCTGCTCATGACTTCCGTGAGCACGTGGTGTAAATTAGAACAGGTTCTGAGTTATCATGAGTAAAGAGCTCTTACTGCATCATCAGTGGTATTACATGTTATAAATCCCCAGGGGAAATTTTATTCTGGTCAAGGATTAGGGAAAGATTTCATATAAAAGTTGACCTTCCAACCAGATCTCAAAACAGGGACAGAGTGGAATTGCCCTCCAGGAACCCCAGGCCTCCACGTATTTACGAACACATGCTGCCACACCATTCTGATGACATGGCTGTTGGATTCAATCTGCTAACCTTTCAGTACATTCACTTGTAACTCCTTGACACGGATAGGTTTCAAAGGCAAAGTTGTTATGCAAACACGAAGAATTACCACTGCACATCACAAAACGACCTTTATATAACTACCCTATGTAACTATAAAATTGCCACATTAGATCATTGCATCACAGTCCAAACACTGAGAATCGGGGCCCAGTCCATTTGACCCTAACCTTCCCCATCACAGCCAGTGTTACTCGGACCCAGCAACTTGGCATTCTTTACTGCCCGATGTGCATTGTGAGTGTGCAAAACAGTGAGACAATGGATTTTTCCTACCATTGTCAAAAATTTCAAATGCCAGATAATGAGCTAACTGATGAATGTACTATGAAATGGGGGCAAGACCAAGGGTTTGGTTTAAAAAGGTCAAAGCAGGAAAGTCTTGATATCTTGTGCAAAGGGAGCTTAGCTCCTAGTCACTCAATTCTGGGGGAAAGTAACACAAAATGAACCAAGTACTCAAGAAGAAAGTGACTCAGTCTGGTGGGAGCACTGGCCATAGGCTAAGGGTACAGAGAGTAGGACAGGCAGAGCCATGGTACGTGATGAGAAGTCAAGCATTTGGGGTCCATAGAGGGGCTGGAGCACCCACACCCACACATTGACTCCTAGCTCCTTTGTCATGAGACCTGCTGGCCTGGAAATGGCAACTGAGGGTGGGGACCCATGTAGAACTACCTTAAGTCTTCCCAGAATCAAGGAATACTTGTCTGGGCATTAATCCTCCCTTCGATGTAGACCCAAGAAGCTAACATGAGATTTCTAGGCACGGAAAGATCTGGGGCATCCGATGTTTTCCTCTGTTTTCATAGTCACATTGTGGGGCCCAGATCCACGGAGCTTCAGACAAGCCGACCTTTCCTCCTAACCCATTCCCACGGAGTCACTGTTGACTCAGACGGCCCTGATAGGACAGAGTAGATCTGCGTCATGGAATTTCCAGGCCTACCTAGCCTCCCAACAGCAGATCAACACAGCGTTCTTTTTCTGCTGGAGCAGCGGCTGGCTTCAAACTGCTCACCTTTCAGCTCACAGCTCTGTCCTTAAACCTTGCCTCTTGCGGTTGCTGTCAGGTGTCATCGAGTTGGTTCCAACTCATAGCGACCTTACCTACAGCCACGGAGCCCCGCCCCGCCCTGCCCTGTGCGATCCTCACAGTGATTCCTCTGATGGAGCCCATTGTCGCAGCAAAGGTGTCAATCCAACTGCTCCAGCAGGGACCAAATCTTAGTGTTGGATTCCAAATGGTCTTCTATTCAAAAATCTTTTTCACGGGTGTCCCGGCATCACCCCAGTACTCTGGGAGAGCAATCCTGGCCCAGAGTTTCTGACTCTCCAGACTCCGCCAGGTGCACCTGGGACCTCCTTCCAGGCTTG
>NW_022103968.1:6947997-6948340 GCF_000313985.2 Echinops telfairi
GGCATCACCCCAGTACTCTGGGAGAGCAATCCTGGCCCAGAGTTTCTGACTCTCCAGACTCCGCCAGGTGCACCTGGGACCTCCTTCCAGGCTTGTTTTAGAAAGGATGACACAGAGGATGTCACAAAGGAAGAATATGTCAAAAGGGACACGGAGAGAACTGTGACTGTCCTTGGCAGAGCTCCCGCGACCTCGTGTCTCCTCGGGAGGGAGTTGGGGCTCTCACCCTCCACTTCCTGTAGCTCTGGGAGGTACTTCGGTCATGAGTCACCAGGAGAAATGCTTTCCACTCGGAAGATTTTCATATGCCGGAAAAAACACGTCAATGCAAATGGATTTAGAC
>NW_022103968.1:6948787-6952214 GCF_000313985.2 Echinops telfairi
GAGGGGGGGGGTGTTATGTGTTGATCATTGTGATTGGGTTGCCCCTTCCTTCCCTCCTGTCCCCACCTCCCCCTACCCTCTGGTATCACTATTCCATCCCTGTTCCTGGATTCCATGTGTTTCTTATCTGCACCTGTGCACAGCTCCTGTCTAGCCCGCAGTGAAAGGCAGTACTGGGTCATGATAGTGGGGGTGAGGAAGCCTCAAGGAACCAGAGGAGTATGTTTCATTGGTGCTTACTGCACCCTAACTGACTCATCCCTTGCCTGTTACCCCTCTATGAGGGGTTTTCTACAGATGGGATTTGGGTCCCTGCTCTAAGCCCCCCTTGTTCTTAGCAATATGTTTTTGTTTGTTTGTTATGGGTCTTCTGATACCTGTTACCTGTTCCTGACAACAGCTCATGATCACACAGGCTGGCGTGCTTCTTCCTTGTGGGCTTGTTGCTTCTCTGCTAGATGACCGATTGTTTATCTTCAAGCCTTTAAGACCTCAGATGCTATATCTTTTGATAACTGGGCACCATCTGCTTTCTTCACCACATTTGCTTATGCGCCCAGTTTGTCTTCATTGATCATGTTGGGAAGGTGAGTATCACAGAAGCCAGTTTGTTAGAACAAAGTCTTCTTGCGTTGAGGGAGGGTATGAGCAGAGGCCTGATGTCCATCCACTTCCTCAGTGTATTGCCATATACATAGATGTACATGGGCCAATACCTCTATTTTTATGAATTAATGTATTTACATATATACATACCTATGCTTATACCTTTATCCATAGCTTTGAATCCTAAATTGTTCCTCTGTTTCCTTTTACCTTCCTCCTGCCCCACCATCATGCTCGTCTTACTTTACGCCTCTTAGGACTTCCTCTCAGCTAGAATGCTGTTGCTCCAACACCCCTTAGTCTGTACGTCCCCTTGTTGTTGTTTTTAATTCCCTAGTTATTCCCCTGTCTGTGGCGTTGTTTGCTCACTGCTCCCCGCGCCTCCTCCCCCAAGTCCCTCGGGGGACCGATGGTCCCACTGCTTTCTCCTCAGCTTGCTCCCATGCCCGTCTTACATAAGTCAGTCTCCAGAACATGGGATCACCAACGACAGGGCTGTTCATTGATGACATATATGGACACTGGAGTCATAGAATATCATACTCTAAAAGGCAAGCTTTAAATTCCCATCAGTTGAGCCTTACTTCATGAAAACCACTTTCAAGTTCTCACATTGCTGGTTATCACTAATGGTTGGATACTTCCAGTGATGAGTAGCTTACAAACCTATGATGCAGGTCGATTTGATGCAAGAAAGTACTATTTCAGGATCTAGCATTTCAGGAGGTCGCAGATGAGCAAGATCCAGTGGTGCTGAAGGAAGCCGTGTAAGCTGCACTGAAAGCATTAGCCAAAAACTAGGCTCCAGGAATTGATGGAACGCCAACCGAAATGTTCCGACAAGATGATGAACCCTAGACGCACTCGCTTGTCCATGCCGACTGGAAGAGAATCACAACCGTGTCCATTCCAAAGACACATCCCCAAGAGAATGCTCAAATTACAGAGCAATATCACGGACAGCACCTGTACACACAAATCTGCGGAAGACCAGGGAGATCATTGCTGATGTCAGATGGACCTTGGCTGAAAGTAGAGAAGACCAGAAAGATGTTGCCTTGTATTACATTGACTGTGCCAAGGCATTCGACTACTAGATCATAACAAACTACGGATAAACTTGAGAAGAATGGTGCCAAGACGTGAATACAAATACCAACATGTACTAGGGAACCAATAGAGGGGTCAATGGGGTCAGCCTCGACCCCAACTATGTGGACACCCCCTCCCCCAGAAGAATGCACTTCAGAGGACAGTACTGGGCTACAGCTTGGGGAAAGGGGAATGTCTGATTAGAGCACACGGGAGAAACGAAACGGGATGGAGAGGGAGAGGAGGACATCATGGCCCTCCAAGCCCCGAGGACAATATTCCTGCTCAGAGCAGAAAACGCATGGAGAGGACCATAGGGCCAGCCCACCATGAGGCACGGCGTCCCTCATGAAACCATAGTGCTACGGGGGACAACACTGGAGACACAATGCGGGAATCGTGCACAATCTGACCCCATCACGCTGGGGTGAAACACTAAGGACATGTCACAGAGCAGCAAGGGGAGCAAAGTGATGAAATCCCCGGGGAATACCAACAATAGACTTTGGAGACAGAGTCGGGCACCCCATCAGACTCAACTTGAAACACTCGTACATGCCAAAACAAACAGACCTTGAACTATTTATAGATCTTTCCATTTTTGTCAGTGGCTTTCTTTTTGTTGTTGTTGGTCTTGACTTCCTTTGTTGTTTTATTTGGCTTTGCCAGGTTTTTGCATGTATTAATGTATCTGCATGTCTATCTAAATGAGAGAGGCGGGATAAATAATTCGGAGATGAAAAGAACAGGACCAATGGTTCCAGGGGATACGGGAGAAGGGGAGGTGAGAGAAAGGAAGAGTGGGGGGAACCAGCCCAGGGACAAGGGAACAGTGAACTAAAATTGATGGAGAGAAGGGCATAGGATGCCTAGTGGGGCTTAATCAAGGGCAATGTAGCAGCAAGGAATTACTAAACCCGAATGAAGGCAGAACATGATGGTGGAACAAGAGGAAAGTAAAAGGAAATAGAGGAAATAACCAGGAGGCAAAGGACATTTATAGAGGTCTAAATACATGCGCGTATTTAGAGGGGAATAGAACTATGTGCTCATATCCATATGCTAAAAATTAAGGTTGCAGATGGACATTGGTCCTCAACTCAAGTACTCCCTCAACACAAGAACACTTTGATCTAACATTCTGTGATGCTCACCTTCCCGACATGATCACTGAAGACAACATGGTGAAGAAAGCTGATGGTGCCTGGCTATCAAAAGATATAGTGTCTGGGCTTGAAGATAAGCAAGCAGCCATCTAGCTGATAAGCAGCAAGCCCACATGGAAGAAGCACACCAGCCTGTGTGATCATGAGGTGCCAATGGGATCAGGTACCAGGCATCTAAGACCCAGAACAAAATCATACCCAAGGTGAATGGGGGTGGAGGGCTTGGATTGGAGACCTGATGCCCATATGTAGACAATTGGATATCCCCCTACAGAGGGGTCACAGGGAAGAGATGAGCCAGTCAGGGTGCAGGATAGCACCAATGAAACACACAACTTTCCTCTAGCTCTTTGGTGCTTCCTTCACCCCACTATCATGACCTCAATTCTACCTTCCAAATATGATTAGACCACAACATGCACACTGCTACAGACAAGAGCCCGTAACACAAGGAATCCAGGATAGATAAACCCCTAGGGCCAGCAGTGAGAGTAGAGATACTAGGAGGATTATGGGAGGGTGGGGGGAGAAAGGGGGAATTGATCACAAAGAGAAACCTATAA
>NW_022103968.1:6953136-6957046 GCF_000313985.2 Echinops telfairi
ATCAATACCCTTTGATATGCAGATGACACAAGCTTGCTTGCTGAAAGTGAGGAGGACTTGAAGCGCTGGCTGATGGAGACCAAGGATTGCAGCCTTCAGTGTGGATCACAACTCAGTGTGAGGAAGACCAAGATCCTGACAAGAGGACCGATCGGTAACATCATGAGAAACGGAGAGAAGGCTGAAGTTGTCCAGGATTTTTGTCTTGCTTGGCTCCACGATCAGTGCTCTTGGAAGCAGCAGTCAAGAGGTCAAAAGATGAGTTGCATTGTCTCAGTCTGTTGCACAAGACTTCTTCAGAGTATTGAAAAGCAAGGGCATTACTTTGAGGACTAAGGCGTGCCTGATCCAAGTCATGATATTGTCAGTTGCCTTCTATGCATGTGAAAATTACACAGTGAATAAGGAAGACCAAAAAAGAACCCATGCGTTTGAATTACGGTGACGGAAAAGGACATTGAAAGTAGAATGCATGGCCAAAAGAACAGCAGGTATGTCTGGAAAGAAGTACAGCTGGAGTGCCCCTTAGAAGCAAAGATGGGAGACTTTGTCTCACGTACTTTGGACATGTTGTCAAGAGAGACAAGTCCCTGGAGAAGGACATTGTGTTGACTAAAGCAGAGGGGCAATGAAAAAAGAGGAAGGCCCTTAAGGAGCTGATCGACACCGTGGCTGCAGCATGGCTCAAGCAAAGGACGCATTGTGAGCATGGCTCAGGACCGGGCAGTGTTCCCTTCCATTATACGCGAGGTCAATAGAGCTCGGAACTAGCCCAGTGGCACTTCACAGCAACAGCCCCAACCACCGTCCGTTTACAGCTCAAGCTGTGCATTTCCAAAGCCATCCATCCAGCTAACACATGGCTGCAATTTTGCCTGTGCATTAACACAGTTTAAGGTCAAGCTGACCCAGCCTAGGATTGAAGAGGTCCAACAACTTGGAAAAAGGTGCAATCCTTTAACGTGGTCTCTTGATGACCATAGCTGATCAACGCATATCATTTTTTCCACCCAGTGTCACTGCCCCGAGAATGTGTGTGATAGCCGGGGATTGCCCTCTCCTAATTTGGCCCCTCCCTGCAAGTATCCTTGCTCACTGCCTGTCCCACCACGGGATTGTGTGGCGCCTTTACAAACATAAATTGGTAAGACTCTTCTGCCGCACTGTTCATGCAATGGAGTCCATAGTTCTTGGCATGGTCTCTATGCTCAATCACCTTGAGCTCTAAGGACCATCCACATCTCTACAGCCAGTCTAAAAGAGGAAGAGGTGCTGCAGGTGAAGAGGTCACCACTCACTTGGGGCCCTGCGCACCTGTCACCCGTGGATGAAAGGCCTTCCTCGCTTGGGTCTCCAGATAGGGCTCTTTGGAAGCTCAGAAAGGGTTCTGGGTTCTGCATGAAGGCCGACCCTTTCTGGACTTATTCTCTGAGCTCCACGTGGCCCTGGGTGGGTGAATTGACAGGATGTGATGTTTCATCTATAGGCTTCTCTTCTCCTTTCCAGTCACAGTGATTGGGTGTCAGGTCCAAGGACAAAGCACTCATGCACACACAATCGATCCTATAGAACTCTCTCTCACCACAGGCTCGAGGGGCCAGCGTTGTAGTTTATATTTGAGGGGATGAGGGCTCAGGGAGATGTGGTCACCTTTTAGGTTAGCAGTCGAGAGCAAACAGGATATATATCTCCCAAATATACATGCTTCATGTTAATTAGCATTGCTTTCTATTCTAAGAGCCCCGGCTGTGATGAGCTATTGACGATTGGCTATTGACCTCAAGGTCAGCAGTTCGAAACCACCAGCTGCTCCTCAGGAGAAAGACAGGCTTTCTACTCCTGTAAGGGTTGATAGTCTCAACACCCCCAGGGGCAGATCTACCTCTAGGGTCTCTCTGAGCCGGAGTCGACGGGAAATGCAGTGAGTTTGGTCTGGGTTTTCTCTCCTAATTTAAGACATACATCTCTCTTCATATAAAAGGGACATTTTAAGAGAAAGTTCTCCCACTTCTATGGAAGCACTTAGAACTTATTACTCAGATAGTCCCTATGCCTAGGAACATGATTATATACATCTTCCCCAAATGGATATAGTTGCAATGAGACCTATCCGAGCCACATAATGCACATGAGGAATTACAGCCTGTAGAAATCACAATATGATCTTCATGATTATTATAAAGCAGCCAGAACTACATTTTCTGCAGGAAATGTTTTGTCACAGCATCGCTCCATTATGGATTACAGGAAGCGTTAGGCAGTACTCAGAACAGCTGTAATCCACTTGGAATCGCCAAGTTACAGTTCAGGCAGAACAAACTTTAATCCACCTCCACTTCTTTGGCCTCTAAATCCTTCCTGAAGTCCCATGCTTCTGTGTGATCATTTCCTTACGGCCCCAATTCCCACCAGCATTCCTTGCACTGTTGTTATTCTGGTGAGACATGAATTCTCCTAGCTTTTGCTTTCTCTTTATTTCCCCTCCATGTTTGAAGAACATTTTCACTGGGTATAAAATCCCATCTAGAATCTTCTGAGACTCTGATCTCTCTCTCTCATTCTGCTCTTTGATGACAATGATGGTGGAGTGCTTCCTCTATGAGTGTCAGTCTGAATATATTGATCTGTCTTGTTTGGGGGTTCCGAAAGAAAGAAAAGACCAAAAGGAATGTCATAAGAGATTCAGAAATGTACTCTCGCACCTTGAATAGCTAGAGAAAATGGAAGAAAGGGCGATTCACCAGAAATAAAGAAAAGCTTCCCAAAGATAGCTTGAGAAAACTGAAGAAAGGGCTGTAGTGAGATAGACTAAGACCTGGAGCTAGAAAACCAAAGACAAGCCGACACACAGAAGGAAGGACTCCCAACTGCCGAGGCATTTCCCAAGCGGAAAGAACTGGAGACAAAGCTCAAGCTTTACATTGGCATCTGGAAGGATTCTATGGGCAAACTGTGGAATGATACGGGAAACAGTAGAAGAAGGTTAAAGGAATAGAGAAAGCCACTGTGCTTCAAAGACTTGATTGGCATTCTATTGTTTCAGGAGGTAGACTATATTGAGGCAATGGTATTGGGGGGGAGGGGGAATCCAAGATTGGT
Source organism: Echinops telfairi (assembly GCF_000313985.2). Lineage (NCBI taxonomy): Eukaryota > Metazoa > Chordata > Mammalia > Afrosoricida > Tenrecidae > Echinops > Echinops telfairi. The sequence goes on from NW_022103968.1 coordinate 6,956,236, forward strand.
GCAAAACAAGATGCTAGGAACTGATGGAATACCAATCAATGGAAATGTGTCAACCAAAGGATTCAAGGCTGGAGGAGCTCACTCACTGAGGCCCTCAAATTCAGCAGATAGCTACGAGACCAACTGACTGGAAGAGATCCATTTTTGAGCCCATTATAAAGAAAGGTCATCCAGAAGAATGTAGACCTTACTTAATGATATTATTGAAATCACACACAAGTGACATAAATTGTTGCAGTGTTCCATTGACAAGGAGCTGTCAGAAATGAAAATTGGATCAGAAGACATGGAATGAGGGCTACCTTTGCTGCTGTCAGGTGACTTGGCTAAAAACAGAGAAGACTGGGAGTGGGGGTGTAATTTACTGGTGTTTTATTGACTGCGTAAAGACATTTGACGGTGTGAGTCATAACACATGTATGAATAACAATATGAACAATATGAAGAATGGGAATTTTCGAACACTGAATTGCACTCATGCCCAAGAGGCAGTCTTTCCAACAGAACAAGTGGATATGGCATGGTAGAAAATCAGGAAACGTATGTGTTGGGGTTGTATCCTTTACCACACTTATTCACTCTCTAGGCTGAGCAAGTCACTTGGGCTGCTGGACCATACATGGCATCAGAATGAAAGGAAGACCCATGAGCAACCTGTGATGTGCAGGTGACACGGATTTATTGGATAAAAGTGAAGAGGACTTGAAACACTTACTGATGAAGGTCCAAAACTACAGCCTTCTTTATGGAGGGTAATAAACCCACAAAATCCTCGCAACGACACCGTGATAAACAGAAAAGGATTTCATTT
>NW_022103968.1:6958709-6962963 GCF_000313985.2 Echinops telfairi
CTATTGCCACCAGGGCTCCCAATTATGATTATGTTGCTTTATAAGGGCAGCGATAGTTCAGATTTGTGTGTTATTGCTTTTATTTATGCCAGTGCTTACTCTTGCTTCTGAAAAATCTGTTTCTGTAGAGATGCTTCTTCTTCAATATACTTTTTAAGTTTGCTTCTTTTATTCCCAGCAAGCGTAGATTGGTATTAATTCTCTCAATCTGGATTTTGTGTAAAATGCCTAACCCACTCTTGTGCATGCTGATCTGCTATGATAATCAACTCGTGCAGGATAGTTCTTCCTCCTCCTGATTTGCATATGTGATTCCACAGCTGTCTAATTCCGTTGTTCCCTTTCAGAAGCCCACTGTCTCTCTAATGCTCCTTCCTTTGTAGGTAAGATCATTCCTCGCTGGTGGCGTTATGCTCTGTTTCTTTGCTTTTCTACACTTTCCTGAAGCTGTGTGTAGGTGTAGATTTATTTTCTTTATTCTAACAGGCTTGTGTTTTCAGAATCTGAGGATCGATCGTTTGTATCTATGCTGAAAACTCACAGCTATGCTTCCGCAAATAGTGCATTCCCCTCCCCCAACCCCATGATCTCTTTTCTTCTCTTCTGAAAAATCCCATGGGATCTATGTCAAACATTTGGAAAATGCAACACATTTCCAAATAACCTATGGGGTGGAGGGGGGAAAATGACAATGGAAATTAGGAAATATTTTTAGCATCATGAAGATTTTAAAATATCAAAGTGCGTGGGATGTTGCAGCTCAGGCAGCTGTGAGAGGGAATTTTTCGAGCATTAAATAAATAGAGCAGAAATGAAGAAAGGCCTTTTCGTTTATACAAGGACTCGAGCGTCACTCAACATTGGAAAATAAATCAGTGAAATTCACCAGCTGAACAGACGAGAAAGGAAAACACAAATTATGGTTCTCCATAGTTGTTCGAAAGTCACTTGTTAAAATACAACATTGGTTTAGCGTTTTTCAAAATGTTTTTGAACCAATTAAGCAAACTAGAAGTTGAAGAGAATTTCCTTAACTGGGTCAAAAACCCTGTTAATACCTTTCTTATTGGTGAGAAACGGAGCTGGCCAGTCAGAGCCAGAGCTGTAGGTCAAGGTCTCCACCTTTGCCCTCCAGACGCCCCCTCAGCCTGTTCATGTCCAGTGTCCTGCTGACCATTTGCTGGTGTACAGTGCAGCAGCTGGTCAACCTCCCTCACCTCTGTCTGAAGAATGGGTGAACCTCTATTTGCCTCCATCCCGCCTTCTCTGACCCTGTGGCCTGTACTGAATATGGCACGGGAATGTCTAAGTCACTCAGGCACATCGTCCCCACCCCTGCTTTTCCTAGAAGTTTCTGGGAGATGGTAAATGGTGCTACCATAAAAGGTTTTCAGAAACCTTTAGTTAATGGTCCTACCACCCTGAAGGGCCCCAATCTCATTGTCAGAAGTCTTGCCCCCTTTCCTCACCCAATTATTTTTCACTTTGAATCTTTGGTTGACATCAGGCGTTTTCTTTAAGGGAAGGCGTGCTGACTCAAAGAGCATTTTTGAATTGTGTTAAGAAATAGAGATGTTGATACAGATTATGTGGGACACACACAAAGGGGCTTCAAAAAGACCATGAGAAAATGGAGTTTAAAAATGATAGAAAATTTCCTCAAGCTCTCTGAAGGCCCCACAGGTATCTCACTGGGATCCAGGGGTCAGGTTATATGGAATACTTATGTCTGGGATCGTTTCAAGAAAGGCAATTCCAAATAATGGTTCCAACTCATACTGACCCTACAGGACAGAGTAGAACAGCCCCTCTGGATTTCTGAGACCGTCAGTCTTTACAGGTGTAGAGAATGTCACCTTTCTCCCCAAAGTAATGCCCAGGAACCTGCACATATGTTTAAAAGGCTTATGTCCCAACCAACGAACCAAATGGGGTGAAAGTGTTACACCTCTAGAATGCATCACTTCATACAAGACCTTTGCAGCCAGTGGCCATTTCTTCGGTCTCACAGTTAGCTGGGTGCATACCCCCTTAAGTAGAAAAGCAGCTGCTTCCCAACTGAAAGCCACTGCCCCCGAGTTGACTCGGATACTCGAAGGGCCATACAGGACGGAAGAGAATTCCTCCTTAGGTTTCTGAGGCTGTGCGTCTTTATGGGAACAGAAAACCTCATAGGTCTCCCTCAGTGCAGCTGGTGGGTTTGACCTACTGACCTTGCAGATAACCTGTTACAGTACCAGGACCATCACTCAATAAACTCCAGAGGATGAATATGTAAGTGGGTGCCAGATGTCCCATGAGTCATCAAAAGGTTCATTTTAAACATACCTCAAAAGCACCTTAATTTACATAAAGAGCATATTGTCGTGACAGAAGCAAGTCAACCCCACTACCAAACATAAACCAGATTCCTTAAGGACTCAAGTCAAAACTCTCCTCTGCATGTATACCATGGTGGGCTCTTAACTACAAGGTTAGCGGTTCAAAACCACCAGCCACTCCTTGGGAGAAAGCTGAGGCTTTCTACTTGCGTAGAGTTAGTTTCAGAGCCCCATGGGGGCAGTTCTTTCCTGTCCTATAAGGTCGCTAGGAGTTGGACTCCACTTGATGGCAGTGGTTTGGATTTGGTTTTGAGTATCCATTACTGGGAGCCCTGGTGGTGCCATGAGGGTAGGCATGGGGCAGCTAGTTGCACAGGCAACAGTTCAACGCCCCCAGCCGCTTCATTCCCCCATAAGCATCCACAGTCTAGGAGACTCAGTATTGCGTGAGAATCAGCCCCATGACGGTGTGTGCTTGAGGTCTATACATACATTACACAAATGACATCCTGCCATCGTGGAATGATGGGCATCTCCCCCAAATAGGGTTGGAATCCTAACCTCTAGACTGGTCAGTGCCATCAGATGTAATGAAAATGGGATCACTTTCCACCGTACAACCTAATGTGAGGTAATCAATCCGTGTGATGTAATTCATGTGATGTATTCAATCACCAGTTTAGGTGGATCCTAGACTGAATTACTTCCGGGTTACATAGAGAGCAGAGAGTTGCAGGAGATAGTGGCGGAGTGGAGCAGGGAGAGGCTGAGCCTCAGCAGGAGGGAGAGGGGATGGAGGCCGAGTGACAGGAGTAAAATATCCCACCTCTCTTTAAGCAACCCCATGGATGGCATAAGGACCCTGCTGGCCCACGATTTAAAATAGGATTCGAGCAGAGACAGAGCAATAGGAACCCCACAGCAGTAACGGTGCTCTGGGGAGGGGTCCTGAAACTAACCCAGGGACTTTTCTGTGGGTAGACCTGTACTATTGGCTCCTTTTAAGCCACAAATGTGTTTGCGAGTGGCTGGTATTCATTGAAAGCACTGAAGAAAACAAGATGCTGAAGTGCCTTTGCAGGTCTCTTTCCATCCTCTGACCCTGACCTCCAGATGGACGGCCCGTCCTCCCACCCAGCTCACCTCCAGGGTCCCAGGAGCAGGGCTGTCCCCCGGGAGAGGGCAACAGCCTAGTCTCAGCCCACAGAGTGCGGATGTCTTGGCCCAAGCCAATGTCTAGAGCCCTCCATCTGGGCACAACTGTGAGTTGTCATCACCCCAGCAGCCCCTGCGCCTCAGCACTGTCTGAGCTTTCGATGGGGTGCTGGGCCCACTGCAGCGGGAGGAGTTTTAGCTGAGTGAATAAACACGAGAAGGAAGTGGTAAAATCCAGCTGTTCAGTGCCTTAGAAGCCATGAGAGAAGGGGAGGTTCATGGGAAGAAACAGCTGTGGGAGCCCAGAGCCTGGGGCCCAAGCCTGCGCAACAGGGGAAGGAAGGATGCTTGGGGCTCCAAGGCCCCACCTTGGCTCTGGGACACCGAGCTCAGGGTCTCCTGACAACCAGTTGGGACCTTTCCAAAATGCCTTGAACTGATTCTAGGGAGCAGAGTGACAGTGACCTTTGTATCTCCCCTGCTTGCATCTCTCTGGGCACCTTAAAGGCAAAGCAACACTCGTGGGCAGGAGCAGAGTCGGCTCCAGGTAAGGAGTCCGTTGAAACTGGTGCTGCTTACACATGACTCTTAATGACTTAACGGGCTTTCACTTGATACACCATCATAATTAATTATCAGTTAATGGACCCCTCCACCGCCCCCCCAATCAATCGAGAATTCCTTGGCAGGCTTATTTGAGTTCATTTGATTCTGCTCAGGATTGCTTCTCATAACTTTATATGTATATATATATATGTATATATATATATCCTAGTTC
>NW_022103968.1:6963362-6965051 GCF_000313985.2 Echinops telfairi
GCCACGAACACGCAGGGATTCTTCAGCCTTTTGCTCGAGTGAACCGCGGCTCCAATTGTTTCTATCTGTGGCGTGTGGAGGGGGGGCTTCTCCCGGCTCACCTTGTCCTCAAACCCCAGTGATCAAAACACTCTGGAGCCGAGAAGAAGGAAGAACATCAAAGACACATGGGAACGATTCGGCCTCAGAGCTAACGGCCCCTGCAAACCACAGCCTCCACGACCCTGGGGCCAGACCCTAATGAAAGGGCTCCCACAGAGGAGAAGGAAGACACATGCTGAACAAGCTTCAAGTTCATAAAAAATGGCCAGTCCTACGGCCTGATGGAGACTGATGAAACTGCGTGCAAGCCTGGAACTGAACCCTCCCCAGGGAGTCAACTGTCAACCAAATAATCGGCCTGGAAAGTGGATGGCAAAGGAACCCTGGTGGTAGAGTGGTTACTCCTTGGGCTGTGATGCTCAAGGTCAGCAGTTCGAAACTATCAGCTGCTTTGCAGGAAAGAGACAGGGCTTTCAAATCCTCCAGTTACAGTCTCAGAACCCACAGGGGCAGTTCTACCCTGTCCTGTAGGGTCACTGTGAGCCAGCATTGCCTCCATGGCAGCGGATGTTTTCTTTCTTTAGTGGATACTGATGCTGGTACAAACACCCATCGGGGACCCTTAGAGTGGCATTTGCCCCAAGACAAAGCTCCAAAGGCAGGGAGGGGCAGGAAAGAAAGACAGATGAAAATGGGGTACCTGGGAGGAGAGGGGGGCATTGAAGAGATGGCAACCCTTATCACCAAACAAACTAGGGCTCAATCACGGCACGGAAGACTAATGTGCTCTGTAAGCTTTCACCCAGACCACAGTGAAGCAAAGCCCAAACCTAATCGGGTTGACAGCCCTACCCACACCGGCCACCTGTGAAGCCCAGCATGGGCTCCTGTCCACCCTGGGTTTTCCAGGACTTCCCTGGCCTGGCTGATGGCCCAGGAAGTGGGCCTGGTGCTCCCCAGCCGAGCCACTCCGCTCTGGTCTTCACACCAGAGGCCTCGTTGGTCAACAAGAATGACCTTTCCCCTTCACCATGCCTGCCTCCTGGACAGCGTTGGGTGACAGCTGGGCAGGGGAATATTGATAGTGGCCCCTGCCTCTTACCTTTCAGACCCAAACACTATGAAATGCACCTGCGCCTCCCCTCCCCCACCCCTCCCCCTAATGCCAGGGACATTTCCCAGAGGCTCAGCATCAAGCTTGTTGGGTTTAGTAATTTGACATTTGCATTTCTTCAGCTGCTTCATCTTAAATTGATTGGCCGGATGAAACAATCTAAGTCCACATCTGTTCCACGTCTCCTCCTTTGATATCCACTGGACTCCCGTCAACGCTCGCCTCAGAACCCCCCTGCCCCCTGATTCTTACTTCCCAAAGCCTTACTTAACTCAACAGGCCACACTCATTACAAAGGCAGGGCAGGACTTGACCCCATGTCTCCTGCCCCCATGATCCACAAATCATTCTTTCTCTGAACTTCCAACAGAGACCCTTTCCAGGTCATAAGTGCATTGGCTTCATCTTATTCCATCCACTCATTCATTCGTGGGCATCACTGCCACGTTCCAGGCCCGAGGGACAGAGCCATGAACAAGCCAGCCACAGCTCATTGGGCAAACCACAGGATAAACCAACAAGGTGATGGAGAC
>NW_022103968.1:6966540-6968244 GCF_000313985.2 Echinops telfairi
TTTTCAGAAAAATAAATAATGCAGAGCCCTCCTGGCCATAATAAAACCTTTGTACTATAGCCTGGAATCCAGGTTTAAGCATACCCATCTGCATTTGTAGCCCCCTGGATTGTTCCCGTGCCCCAGGGGACGGTAGCACCCACTTTGGGAACCCTGGCCCTAGAGGAAGTGGCCCTCTGAGAGAAGAACAGATTGCCTGGCCGTCTTCACTGCAGGTTCAGCCATCTGAATCAGGAAGATGGAGCCAGTTGATGCTTTTGGATTATGGTGCTGATGAAAAATATTAACTATAACACCACAGACTCCTAGAACCACATCAGTCTCGGAAGGAAGCCAACCAGAATGCTACCGAGAAGTGAGGGCGGTGTCTTCAGGAGAAATCGGTCCCTGAGCAAGCCACCATGCTTAGTACAGTGATGGTCAGCACGGAAGTCGAAGACCCGCCACAACATGGATTGAGCCAGATGCTCAACAGCGGGACCCTTGTGGGGATGGTGCAGGACTAAGTGGAGAGAGAGTCACGATGAATCAGGACTGACCCGATGGCACCTAACCACCACAGTCTTTAGGGTGGAGGCGTGACCACCTCACTTCCTAGGAAGCCTCTGTAAATGCAGACTGTTGGCTGGAGCGCCAGGGGCAGCTTCTCCACAAGCTCGTGGAACTGTCCGTGGTGCTGACCCCAACCTCACACCATGAGGCCCTTGTGTCCTAGGGAGCTTTGAGTGTAGCAGTTCAAAACTACCAGCTGCTCCTTGGGAGAAAGATGAGGCTTTCTACTCCTGTAAAGAGCAACAGTTTCAGAAACCCACAGGGGAAGTTCTACTCTGTCCTATAGGGTCAATATCAGTCGGAATTGACTCAGGAACAGTACATGTGGTTTGGGTTTTATACTTCTGAACTCTGGGGGCATAATAGGTTAGACATCGGGCTGCTAACTGATAGATCAGCAGTTCAAATCTACGAGTCACGCTGTGGGAGAAAGAGGAGGCCTTCTGCTTCCCATCCAGATCCACAGCCTCAGAAACCCAAAGGGAGAGGTCACCCCTGTCCTAGAGGGTCGCTGGGAGTCGGAATTGACTTGATGGCAGTGAGTTTATTTTGCTTTGGAATACTTCTATTAAGGAGCTTTGGTGGTAAAGTGGGTTACACGCTATGCTAACCACTAGGTCTGCAGTTCAAAGCCACCAGCCACTCAGAGGGAGAAAGACGAGGCTTTCTGCTCCCATCAATATTTTCTGCCTTAGACACCCCAAGGGACAGTACTTCTTCGTCCTAGAGGGTCATTGCCAGTCTGAGTTGACTCAATAGCACTGAGTTGGGGTTAGATTGATGCCGGATCTGGACTGCAGGCAAAGCTTGCTGAAGCAAGTCCTGGCCACCATGCCTGGGTCTAGGCCATCTGGTCTACCCCTGCTCTGAACTTTGGATCAGCTCCTCAGGTGGCTGGCATCACGAACACTGACATTAGAGCAACTTGTTTGCCATCACCTTGATGGTTGTCAGACCCTAGAATGCCACTTTTTGTTTTTCCTTGGATAAATCGTTTAGCTCTCTGGCACTTCATTTCTTTATCTGGAAAATGGAATTACTCCCACGGGTTGAAATAAGATAGCGTGTATGGGAGAAGCAGGCCCATGCAGAGCCCGAACGGAGTAGAAGAGCAACCAGGGCATTTCCGTCTAACCCCCTGCTCAGTCCTGA
>NW_022103968.1:6968945-6974770 GCF_000313985.2 Echinops telfairi
GGAGTGAGTGCATGAGTCAGAGAATGAATGAATGGGCCAGAGAATGAATGGGCCAGGGAGCGAACGCGTGGGCCAGGGAGCGAACGCGTGGGCCAGGGAGCGAACGCGTGGGCCAGGGAGCGAACGCGTGGGCCAGGGAATGGCAGCCCAAGGGAATCCGTGCTCTCATTGTTTCCCATTTCACAGAAATTGAAACTGAGGCGCAGAGTAAAATCATCCCAAGACCAAGACCAACTGCCATTGAGTTGATTCTGACTCATAGGAACCCCGAAAGACAGAACAGAACCCCAAAGGACAGAGTAGAAACCCTGTGGGTTTCTGAGGCTGCGAATCTTTACAAGAGTAGAAAGCCCCATCTTTCTCCTGTGGAGTGGCTGGCGGTTTTGAACTGTGGACCTTGTGGTTAGCAGCCCAATGTGTAACCACTACACCACCAGGGGCTCCCAAATCCATAGCGATTAGGTAGTGAAGCCAGGCTTTCCCCCAGGTGTGTCTAACTGCGAAGTGACTGCAATTCTTCTGAAGGAATCTTGTACCTGTGGCTCTTTGTGGCCGATAGGCAGTTTAACTGAGGGGGTAATTTTTAAAATGTAGGTCACCCAGCTGGTTACATTGGAGAGGGGTGGGGGAGGAGAGGGAGAGAGAGTGGGGAGGAAGAGGGAGAGGAGGGAGAGGGAGAGGAGGAAGGGGAGGGAGGTGGATTAGAAGAGTTCAAAGGCCACTTCCCCATAGAACTATCTAGACTTCCTAGAAGTCCCAGCTGAGCTGGGTTCTGTTGTTGGAGAGAGAATCACTTTCAAAATCTTCCAGCAAGGAAGCAACTGTGAGCCAAGGGTGAGGCAGGAGGGATGGTGCTGGCAGCAGCCATCAGAGGGCTGGCCCCATTAGGAAGGTGCTGGGCAGCTGGGGGATTGATTTTAAATTACACACCCCCCACCCCGCCCCGCCCCGGAGACTTGGCTTGGAGAACCTTCCGTGTTGCTTCTCTGGGATCTTAAGTTAATGGAGCGAATCTTCCCAAGTTTACTTTATTGTAATATCCTAATTGCTCCCTCCCCACTCCTCAAGCTACTGGTTGCTCCTCAGGAGTCAGCCAGGCAAGGGAGAGACCTTCCCTTCCCCTGCTCCAATTCCCACAGATATCCAAGGCCTAGAGGTGGCTTGCATTCCAGGGATCAGACCCCAGCATGGGCTGGGGCCCAGAGCTCCATCCACCCCCAGGCCTGTCTCTCCTCTTGGAGCCTGTCTTCAAGACAGCCTGCCTGGGGACAAGAGGTCACCGCCTCCACTCAGCCAGAGCATGGAGCAAAGAACGGGCACCAGCTCATCTCACGAGCGTCCATCGGTCAAAAGCTCACCGACAGCTGAACGGTTTCTTCTAGTGCTGCCGATCAGTGAGCCACTGTTCACTTTTTAACACCTTCCACTTTAAATAAACGCTGTTACCAGACTCAGGCCAAGTCCCCAGACCTTCCCCTCCCAGGAACAGGGCTTCATTCAGATTGGGGAGACATGCATCCCCGTCTCCGTGCGTGGAGACAACCCCTGCACACGATGGTCGAGTGCATATGTTGGCTGTCCCTCGGAGCTGGTGCGTACAGCCCACCTCACAAAGCAAGGCTTCGGCCCTGGGCTTAAAGCCTCTCACCTGCCAAGGCACGTCTTTCAATTCACTGAAGCCAAACATGAAATCCTTGGTGTGGGTCCTGCTTTCCAAACTCTTAAAAAGACCTAGCTGAATACACGAGGCCCTTTTTCCTCACACATGCCCGTCACAACCCAGGAGTCAACGACAGGGACCACTTCGGGTTTCTTGAGTCAAACGCCCTGTGGGAGGGAGGCGTGGATGGCTGGGTCTTGACAAAGAAGCTGTGAGGAGCAGGGCTGGCCTCCTTCGGAAGCAGCATCCCTCTGGAGACGGCTCTCCTGCCCCCGCCACAGCTGAGTCATCGCCTGACACTGGCCGCCAAGAGGGACCGTGTGGGTGGAAATGAACAGTCACTCATGGGTGCCTCCCAGGGCCATTCTTGGCCAGAACAAAGCTGGGGGGTTGTGGCCAGTGTTCCTCGGGCCTGCTCTAGGGCCTGGGGGCACCAAGACACCCTTCTTGAGGTGACATCAGCTAGGGGGAATCTTGCTTCATGAGGGGCTTAGAGGCCTGGTAGCCATGTGATACTGACCAGGTCGCTATTTCTGGGCTGACTCAGTTTCCACCTTTCCTGGTTGCAGCCTTTGCTCTGTGAGCCTCAAAGCCATCAGTTGGATGAAGTTGGAAGGCAGACTGAGCTGCAGGAATTCACACCTGGAGAAGCCCTCCCCAGGCCTGTGGGCCTCATGCTCAGTGCAGACTGCTGGCTAGAAGCTCTTGGCTCCATCTGGGCGGGTCCAGACTCAAGGGCCAGAGCTTTATGAGGAGCAAACGGCTCAGGGGATGCCAATGCAGGATGGCTTCTGGCTCCGTAGGCTCACCTGCAGAGGGAGGGCTTTCATGGTTGGAAACCAGGTGTGTTCGTCTGGGTACTTTAGAGAAACATCCACAGAAACTCATGTATCAGAGAATTTTAAATGAAGGCTAAGTACACATCAAGAAAACATCCCAACCCAGTGCTGCCCAAGTCCACAAGTCCAACATTAACCCATATGTCCAACACCAATCCACAAAGACCTCCTCCATCTCACAAAACACATACCATGACGCCGACTGCAGAAGGAAAGCCGGATCAGTGAATGTGTAAGCATCTCAGCGCTGGCAGGGGTCTCCACATGGTTGCTCCAGCACCCAGGGCTGCATCGGGGTAGGTCCATGTGGCTTCTCCTTGGGGATGTCTTGCAGGAAGTGAGCCTTGCCAGCAGAAGCAGGGAACTGGCCAAGGCAACTGCACCCTGGTCCGACCACCAGAAAGCAAGAGACCCGAGAACTAGAAAGGCGAGGCTCACTGAGCCATTTATCTCTCCGCCCTTCAATTAACCCCACATGTGTTTATGGGCCGGTTGGCACAATCAACTTTAACCAACTCACCAGGTGAATGCTAACTCCCTGAATCAATCAGCCCAGCCCTGAGAGCCCCAGCATCTCCATCTGTCTTGGTTGGGCAGGAAGGGAGTCTAGGGACCGGACCAGAGACTGGGAGGAAGGCCCACCAGTCCATGCTGTTTGTAGCAGAGTTACGTCATCTTGGAGTCTGACGGGGGCTGAACCATGGGGTGGATTCTCAAATGGGTGGGTTTTGTCCCCAGTCCAGAGTTGACACACTCCTTTCCCTCAATGTTTTATACTCCAAAGATACTTTTAACCTACAGGAAAGTTGGAAACATTGTGTCTTGTACACATATACCCTGTATACCTATGAGATCTTGCTGCCTACCAAAACCAACCTCACTGCCACCGTGTCAATGCTGACTCATAGCGAGCGACCCTACAGAACAGGGTAGACCTGCCCCTGTGGGTTTCCGAGACTGCAGCTCTTTAAGAGAGCAGAAAGTGTCGTCTTTCTCCTGTGGGACTGTTGGTGGTTTTGAACTGCTGCCCTTGTGGTTAGCAGCCCAACACGTAACCACTTAGCCATCCGGGCTCCTGAGGTGTCACTAGAATTATTAGAATTTTCCTTCTCTCCCCCTTTTTATGTGAAAAAAGTACATATAGGTACAGGTATGTGTTTCTATATGATGTGATTGTATGAACATATCCATCATTATGACGATGATTTCCTTTCCTTGGGATCCTGGCACCTCTAGAATCTCAAACTCATTGCCCCCGAGTTGATGCCGCCCCATAGCAATCCCACAGGACAGGGTAGAACTGCCCCTGTGTGCTTCCCAGCCTGCAACTCTTCACAGGAGCAGAACAGCTCCATTTTCTCCTGAGCAGCTGGTCATTTCCAACTGCTGAGTTTGGGGTTCCCAGCTCAAATGGTAACCACTCTGCCACCAGAGCTAGCTGTTGAACTTCAGGGAGGATCATGCAAATCAAGATCAACCCAAGGGCTAAGCTCTGTGAAGTGGAGGTCAGACATACTTCCACTCTTCAACCTTCTCACCCATTCCAACACCAGCAGTTCCTCCGCCGCACTACGTCTCTGCTAGATGCAATGATCGACTGCAGTGGCCAAGAGGAACTCACCAACCATACTTACAGCGCAGCGGGTTCCTAAGGGAACACCAGGGATCGGGATTAGCAGGCTCCGATCAGGATCAGGAAGCATGTAGGTAGAGTCTCCCTCTGTCAGTGCAGGCCAGCTCTCAGCTTCTCTCACATCCCCATCACATCCGTCACTGCCAGCTCTGTGGCAGGGTCCTTCCCTGTTACAAATCCTTCATGACATTTCCTCTCTTTCTCTCTCTCTCCTTTCTGCTCCTGCTTCTCGTCCTGCTTGCCGTCTCAGAGACCTCGGCGGGTTTAGCTGCACACATGTACCGTGTGTCATTCTTTTCAAGGTACGGTCCCTCCCAGCAAGACAACACGTGCACCAATCCCCTCTGCATAGGCCACAAGGCAGGTCACTTACAGAGTGGGTTACGTCACCTCGTTTGTATCGTCCATAGTCACTTCATTTGCATAGTCTATTGCCTGCAGTCCAGGACCAGACGAAAGCACCAATTCATGTGGTTTGCAGCTTGCCGGAAGTGTCCATCACCCCTGGCAAAGGCAACAAGCCCTCTGGATAGAAATGTTGGCAAAGGTAATGCCTTGGGGCTTAGGGTACAAACCTCTCAGGCTGTTTTTCCAAATAACCAAGGCCAAGCCACGCCACAGGATCTCAACAGCAGGACCCCACTGGCCCCTTCACATCTTTTTAGTTGAAACTGTGGTTCTCAATCCTGACTCGAATTCTTGGCAATGCTTGTTTTGCTCAACTGAGTGCCCTTTCTGCTCCAGTTGGCTAGAGCAGCACTCAGTGCCCTGCTGGGAGAAAGGGTAAAACCACAGAGAGAGCGCCGGAGCCGGAGCTGTGGGAGGAGAGCCCTAGGCATTTGGGGTCCGATTGTGTGTGCTCAGGGAGGCGAGAAAACCCCAGAGATGAGGTCACTCTGAAAACATGAACTTCTGACCTGAAGAGACTTTTCTCTGCCCCGACCCTCTCTTTAACCCTTGCCAAGAAGAGCATGGGTCCCAGACGACGGTGACTGGACAGGGGAGTAAGAGAGGCTGAAGATGGACAGAAACCAGCTGCTATGTCATGCAGTGTACGCCACAGGGTTCCCCCAACCTGTCCCCACTGACCCCGACTGAAGCTGGGGGAGGCTTGGTCATGGCTGGAGGTGATGCCCAGAGAGAAGGAGGTGGGATAAGAGGCAGGATTGGTAGAGTGTGGCTCCTTGACTGTCCCCTCCCCACCCTACTCCCACCTGTCCCCAGTCTTCCCCCCAACCAGAGGCTCTCTAATAAATGAGGAGGAGGAGGAGGAGGACCGTATGAAGATAATGAAGGTAATGGCCAGAGATGAGGATGGTAAGAAGATAATGCCCATGGTGGTCATTGTGATGGTGATTTGATCAGAATGACAGTGGCAGTGATGACGATGCTGAAGATGATTCTGGCACCGAGAGGGCGGTGACAGTAAAGAGGGAATGGAATCACCAGGGGAGGGGCCACGGGGGTGGACGGAAACCACCAGGGTGTTGGTAATGGTTTGAACGGCTGCATGCAGAGTTGGTGGTTTGAAATGTAAACCTCCCACCTCCCTCACAATGAAAACTAGATGTTGGTGACCGTGATTGTGAGGAAGCTATGGATGATGGTCTGACGATGATGAAAATAGTACTGGGATGAAGATGGTGGTGGTGGTGGTGGTGGTGGAGGTGGAGGTGGAGGTGGAGGTGGAGGT
>NW_022103968.1:6975594-6980906 GCF_000313985.2 Echinops telfairi
AAAACCTAAACAACAGGCCCAAGGAACAGATACACCGAGGACTTGTCTGACTCAGTGAGATGGTTCTCTGGACATGAAACGTCTCTGAAGATCCACCTGCAGTTTGAAGTGTGACGACCTTGCGTATTTGCTTCCTGCCATTGCTGCTCTAACGACACAGGCAGTGGCTGGAGCAGCAGCGGTTTATCGTCTTGTAGCGGCCACTTCTGCAGGGGAGACGTCAACATGGGCCTCACGAGGCTGCCACCAAGGTACTGGCGGGGCTGGCTTCCTCTCCGGGAGCTCTCGGGGAGGACATGTTCCTGCAGAGTCCCTGGGTGAGTCGTGCAAAGGATGACCATGTTCAGCTGCTCATCTGAAGGCAGGAGGGTCAAGTTCACCCCGGGAGGCCTGGGAAGAAAAGCCTTGCAGTCGACTGCCAAGAAATCATTCGCTGAAAACCCTACGGAGCACAGTTCTATTTGAACACGCACCGGGTCACCACCTGACTCAGAATCAACCTGCGGGCACGGGTAAGGAGGCTGCCTTCATCCTCAGTCTCACATTCCCCTTCCTCCACCTGCCAGCACAGGGGGCAGAGTCCTCCAACCCCATCGCTCTAGTGCTTTCTCTTCTGCCTCCTTCTCTCTCTATCGGGGTCCTTGCCTTGGGGCCATCCAAACAACCCAGAATGAGTTCGCCGTCTCCCCGTCACTGACGAGCAACTTTAACTCCATCTGCAGCCTCTGTGCCCCTTTGCCACATAACCTAACACATTCCAGTTTCCAGGGGGAGGATATGGACTCCATTGGGGGTGGGGGGGAGGGACAATCTGCTTCCCCCACAAAGAATAACTTAGGCAGAAACATACTTGATGTTGACCCTCCCTTTGTGGTCTTTGCTCAACCTCTTCGCGTCTCCACGTGCTCAGCTTTAAAGCTGGGCTGTGTGTTAGTCTGGGTTGACTGGAGAAACAAATTCATAGACACTCATATGTGTATAAGAAAGAGCTTTATGTAAAGAGTAATTGTACATTAAGAAAACATCCCAGCCCAGGCCAGATCAAGTCCCTAAGTCCAATATTAGCCCATATGTCTGATAATAGTCTATAAAGTCCTCTTCAGAGTCACGCAACACACGCAATGACGCCGAAGGCAGGAAGATCACAGGCCAGTGGGTGGGAAGTCTTGTGGATCCAGTGGTGGTAGAAGCATGTCAGTGCTGGCAGGGGTCTCCATGGGGCTCCTCCAGCTCAGGGCACTAGCCTAGCTCCATGTCTTCTCAGCTGGAATGTCTCCCAGGGAGTCTCTCTGTGTCCGACCTCCAGCGGGCTATTTATCTCCGTGGCACCTCCAAATGAGGTCATCAAGCTGCGACCTGATTGACATGCTAGACTCCACCCCTACACGTGTGAATCTCAAATTGACACCAGATGATGTGACCACCACAGGCTGCAAAGTTGTGCTGAGGATCAAACAGAGCAGTCGACGTGAACCCTCTTTCCAGACTCTGGCTCCTCATGGATGTTTTCTCCAGAAGTGAGCCCCCGTCTCTCTTCCCTGACTTCCCCAGAGGACCCTTGTCTCCTCCTCCCCATGCCCCTCCATCAGATACATCTGTACCCCTTTTACCTTCAGCACTCAGCCAGGTATGACCCCCTTCTCCAAGTGCTCCAGAAACTCTTGCCGAGAGCTCCCCAACACAACCCCCGTGACCCTCTAGCACGCTGGCTGGTGCCTGCCACTGAGGCCATCCTCAAGCTGAAGTGCGCTTTCGGAGGGCCCTGGCTTCAGAGTGAGGGACAGAACCCACTCAATCATCTTTGTAATTCAGCTGGTTTCTCTCTCTCTCTCTCTCTCTTCCTCAGCCCCGCATGGCATTTTCTGACCTCATAAGAGAGCCATACAGAATCAGTGCTGTATTGGAAGAAGCTCAGCCTGCCCCTCTCCAGACACAATGCATTCCCAGAGGGTTGTTTGGGCATTTGCTTCTGGGAACCAAAAAGGTCTTTTGAAGGACAAAGCGGGACAATCACCACCTATCAATTGAATGATTGTGTGTGACTTCTCACCGGAGGGGAAAATGGATCCATTTTGGCCCATGAAATCATGCCAGTTTTACAGCTGAAATATTTGATTGAGGAGAATAGATGAGGGACAATGGGTGTTGGAGAGGAGAGAGAGGGCAAGAAAAAGTGTCTTTGGAGCCCCAAGGACCTCCCCGATGAAGGAAGTTCAAGGGGAGCATGAAAAATGATATCCTCTTTATCAAACTCCCAAAGATATGATTTTCCCGTCAGCTTGCCCAGCAGTGAATATCTCTTGCTCAGTGTGAAATAGGATGTTGCCTTGTAATCACATACCAGCCGCAAGTTGCAGAAAATTGCTGCTTTTTTTTTTTTGGTTTCTTACAAGGTGCTCGATATTTCTGGGGAAGTGGAGAAGTGAGTCGATAGCTCTTTGTAATTTCTCAGTTCCCTTCATTCCCTGGAGTTGTTCCTTTCCTTGGGGACTTAATGAAGACATAAAAGAAACTCAGTGAGGTCCCCCCTACGCTAGATCTGTCAAAGACTCCACTTAGCTTTGCCTTGATGGTTAGCCCAAGAGGGGAAGCCAACCTCCCACCAATAGCTTTCTGGAACTCGCTGACTTGGCCAGGGATTCCGCAAGCTAGGAGAGTGTAAAAATCTCAAAGCCATGAATTCTGCTGATGGCAATGAGGAGCCTTGCCAAGCCTTGCTGTAACTGCCCACTTTGGAGAAGTAGTGAGCTTTGTCCCCACCAAGTCCCCTGTCAAGTCAGCCCTCCAAGCTTGGCCATTCCACCTTCCAGAAAGCTGATTTGTCTTCTTCTCTCTTGAGCCCCGGCCATCATCCTGAGTCAGCCACCATCTTCTCGGCCTCTCGATGTTTCTTGCTCTCTCATTTCCTTCCACCTCAATCTCTTCTTTGCTCTACAGCCAATGATCTTCCTAAAAGGAAGATTTTATGATCAAAACCTTCCAATGACCCCAGAGACAATGTTTAGACCATAAGCCAAAAATAGCTCCTGAATTCTTCTTTCAATTTAACAATGCTGGTGTTGGGTCTGGTCCAGCGGGCTCTCACCCACAGCAGCAACAGAAGGAAACCTTGCCCTGTGCTGTGCCCCCCTCACAAGAGCTGCGGGGTTTGAACTCATTGTCTCGGACACGGTGTCGAGCCATCTTGTAGAGACTCTCCATCTCTTTTGAATTATCTTCAGCAATTTTACTTGTGCATGATAGGAATATGGCTTTTTGATAATCGGCCAGGGAGCTGTTTTCCAAATTTCTTGCCACAGAGGAGTGAGCGCTGTCAATGTTGCATCTGTCCATTAGAGCTTCACGGTTGATATTTCATCAATTCACGAAGCCTTGGTTTTTGCTAATGGTTTCAGGGCAGCTTGGATTTCTTTCTTCAATGCCACTGGGTTTGAGTTATATGCTACCCCCTGTAATGACAGAATGTCAACCAGTCGTTTTCTGCTGCAATGACTCTATCTTTGTTTGCTGCTTCCAACCTATTCAGTCTTTGCCCATAGAATCCTTCAATCTTTTACTTGAGGCTTGGAATTTCTTCAGTTCTTTCAGTTCGAGTAATTCCGACCGTGTTATTCCCTTCTGGTTGTCTAACTCCTTGTCTTGGCACACTTCTTTATAAGACTTTACTGTGTCTTCTTAAACTGCCTTTGGACATTTTCTTTGCAGGTTTTTTACTTCATCTTTTTTTATCCTATATGCTTTACCGCTCGATGTTTAAGAGCAAGTCTCAGAGTTTCTTCTGACATCTCTTTTGGCCTTGTCTTTCTTCCTGTTTTTAATGGCCTTTTGCTTTCTACATGTATGACATCTTTGACATCATCCTACACCTCATCTCTGGTCTTTAATGTTGAGTGTGTCAAGTCTGTTCTTTAGATGGTCTCTAAATTCGGAAGATCTGGTGGTGGGGTGGTTCTGCGTTGGGCTGTGATCTGGATGGTCAGTAGTTCAAAACCACCAGCAGCTCCTCGGGAGAAAGACGGGGCTTTCTACTCCCCTGAAAACCACAGGAAGACACTATGAATCAATGGCAGTGAGTTTGTTTGGGGGGGCCTTCATATGGGACATACCCAAGGCTGTCCTTTGGCTGTTGGGTCCTTGTTTACATGCTCTTCTTCAGAGTCCTGCCCAGAAGCACTGTTGTAACTCTCCGTGCCCCCTCGTGTCCTAGTCCCTGCTGGTTGTTGGAAGCAGGCAATTTCCCACCACTGACTCTCACCAGCTCTAACTCCCAAATCGCTCTCTGTTCTGCCTACTCTGCCCTCTTCAGCTTTCATGACTCAGGTAGCCTACCGCTCACCCCAATCACTTTCCTGAGCTCCTTACTTCTGATCCCCCCACGCCCTCTGCAGGGAGCTCCCAATAAACAGAGTGACCTGGAAACCAGGCTCCCCATGTCATGACTCTGCACATTTCTGCAAGGGCTTGACTTTGCTACAGAGAAGAGTTCACCTTGTTTAGGAGCTAGATACGACCCACCGGGCTTTTATGCTTCCACATGGTCATGAAATAATAGTATATGGAACATTTTAACGTCACTTCTTCACCAGGAATTTCCGGTAGGGCCAAGACCTTCTCTTTGCTGGCATTTTCAGTCATTTTTCTCTCATAAACCCACCCCAAACACATTGTCTTTAATTTCCAATGTTCGTTTCTTTCAACTAAGTGAGAACTTAAAGACAATGTCTTTCTAAATGCAGCTCTTTTTAGAGCCACACAATTCTCCCCCAATCTTTTCAAGTCATCTCGCCCACACCTAATTCAACTGCAATTATTTTTAGTGATTTCCCTTTATAGAAAGAGTCCTTTCCAAAGGATTAAGCTTCGTTTTCGTGGAAACAGCGTGCTTTCTCTCTCCGTGTACTCTTATTCTATCGCTTTTTGTAAACCGCTAATTACAATAACAAGTTCAGCTGGTCCTAGGAGGCATTCCATTCTCCCCCACAGCAGCAGTGGGTGGGTCAATGAGGCGGTTCACATTTGGGGAGCTATGGGCATGGCTAGGGCAGGCAGGACGAGCTAGGAGAGCTGCTGGTTGGAAATGCTCAAGTGGGATAGACGCCCTTCTCACCGACCAACTTCCCGGGTTAACCACACTCCCTTTGCTCTTCAGCCCGAAGCCACACCAAGCCAACCATGCTACTCTGGGATACATTTTTCTACCAACTTGTCAAGGACCAGGCTAGCCCCATGCACTAGGAACTTGATGCTCATGTTCATTTTCTAGATTTCAACTCCATTTGCCAACTGAGTTAGTTAATTGTGCCAGCCTGGCC
>NW_022103968.1:6981851-6985131 GCF_000313985.2 Echinops telfairi
TCCAGTGACCACCGGTCCCATCACCGTGGGCTAGTAAGCATCTGCTGTGTCTCACCCCAGGGTGTCTCAACCTCAAGCCTAAGGCAGCGTGTCAGTTCCTTAGATCCTCAACAGGTGAATTTAAGGCAAAGCCCAGTTTGCTTAGTGGGATTTCCACATCAGCTCCTTCCGGTGTGGCCTGTGAAGGATGTTGTGTGTTTCGAAAGGACAGTGTCTAAACTCCCAGTTGTCTCAAGCACATGACCTGGGTCCCCAAGGGCTGGATAGAAACCCAGTCAGGGATGTGAATAGGCTCGCTATCAGATAGAGAGCATGATAAAGTTGATTCCAATAGATATGATTAGGTTAAAATGTCATACATTAGCATCTGACCTCCCTTTTAATCCATTTTCAGATTGTTTTAGTTTTTAATGTTTCTGCTTTCTTTTCTATTGAAGCTTTTCTTTGTTTCGTTTGTTGTTGTTATTGGACTTGTTGGGTTTTTGTTTGTGTTTTGTACGATTTCTATGTATCAGATCCAGGATGGCAAATCTATATCGAGAGTGACTGAACCAATAGTTCCCTGGAAGCATGGCAGGGGAGGTGTCACGGAAATGGGGAGCTAACAACAAGTACCAGGAAAAAAAGAGAATGCTCTGAAATTGATTGTCGGATGATCGCACAACTCTTCTTCATATTATTGAAATATTAAATTGAATGGCATGTGAATTACAGGTCAATGAAACTATTTTCAAAACATAATGTACACAAGGGCTATTGTTGATCTAGCACATGCTCTCAGGTATAGAAATCTTTCTAGAATTAAGACTGGGCTATGAATATGGATTAGGTACAAATCTAACATCAGCAAATATATAACTCTATATTGAAATCATGAGCATGAATTCCAAGTCACTCTGATGTAGCATTCACACACTGCTTTATGATTTTAATAAAAGTTTTGATTCCTGACGGGGAAAAAAGAGATGGACAGTTTCACCAACCCACAGGATGCCCTATCAGGTCGCTATGAGTTAGAACTGACTCAATGGCAGGCGTTGGGTGTGGGTTTCTGGAGATGGAGGGGTCCCTGAGTGATGCCAATGGTTAGCTGAAAGGAGGGTGGTCCCTTGGGTGACAGGTCTCCTCCTGAAAGGTCACCAGCCTTGGCAAGCCCAGCTCATCACACGCACGGGCCCCCAGAGTCGAAACCAATTAGACAACGACAACAGCAACAACGATGTTAAGATGGCTGCCCCTGTCCCGGCTGTCCCCTCCCGAATGTCTTCAAAACTGGCTCCTTGTCTCGACTTCCTCTGGCCCTTCCTCCCTCTCCTCGCCCCATACTCTCACACGTCACCAAACTGGGGCTTCAATCAGTTTTCTGAACAAAATGAAAATGCTCCTTAGATAGTGAAGATCAAAAAGGTGGGTGGGAGGACATAAGGAGGACGAGAAGAAGGACGGAGGGGGAAGGGAGTAAATGGACGTTGGTAGTTTTCCTAAGTCCGGACAGTTTTCACTCGCTGTAAAGATTTTCCTAACCCTCAGTCTTGCATGAGCTAATTCTTGGTAGCAAGTGCTCTTAGCAACATTAGTGGTATTAAAATTGGATTTGGGCAATGGGCATTCCCTGAAGCACTTAACTTGTGCATATTACCTTCAGTGGCTCAGCTGCTTGGAAGGAGGGACTCGGACGCTCTAGTTTCTGGTGCAAACAGACACTAATGGCCCAGGTCAGGTCACTCACCACTCAGCCCCCTCTCAGAGAGCCGAGAAATCAGGTTTATCATCTCTGCTTTCCACCACAGAAAACTGTGCCTCACAGATCCTCCAGAGGTTGAACATGGCCTTGTCATGGTGATGCTGAGTGTGTAGGGTCTCAGAGAGGGGTGTTTGGGAGAAACCAAATTACTGGACACCATGCCCAAGCTGCTAAAGTGGAGCAAAGAGGGAGCCAGGTGGCTCATGTCTAACATGAGACAGCAGCGGACCCAGGTGTCGTTTCCTTCATCCGGATGGGAAACCAGGGCTCCTGCCCCTTCAGGTGATCCTGTGCAGGGGAGACACCTGCTGGGACCCTGGAGACAGAGACACTTTGATGGTTGACCCTGAGGCTGGGCAAGATGCTGAAGATGGGTGATGGGCACATCAAGGAGACTTTCTCTTCGCAGTACTCCAATGGGGCAACCTACCTGTGAGAGCTCATCAAACATGCCAGCATGCTGGCCGTTGGACCACCCACTCTGGGACATAGCAAAGCCCACACTTGACAGAGAACACTTTAATAGATGGAGGATGATAAAGGGTAGCTAGCTAGCTCCATAGATAGATGCCGATGATAGAGGATTAGATCGATAGATGGATTTCATGGTAGAACATCCAGTTGAGACTAGTCTAGCTTGTCTCCCAAAAGCTGTGGTTCTCAGACTAGCCTCCCCTCCTCTCTGAGCCTCCAGTGGCTTATCTGCTGAGTTGAACTCATCCAAGGCTTTGTACCCACCCCCTCCCCAAGTGTACCGGCAGCCAGGCTGGAGGGAGGTCCCTCTGAGCATGATGGAGGTGGAGCCAGTGAAAAGAGAACAAGGTATCAACTCCACGTGTCACGATGGTTGGGGTTGGATGGAATTTCTTCTTAAGGAATGTGGGGAGGGTCTGGCCAGCATCTGCTTAGAGATGGGGCATCCAGCCTAGAGCTGCCAGAGGAGACTTCTGCTGGGAGCTCCCCTACCTGAGCCTTCCTGGGGCTGTGGATGAGGAAGAGAGGAAGAGACAAGTCCGCCTGCCCTGGGAGGTGAGGCGGTCCCTTGGTGGAGGGTTCGATGCCGAGAGAGAGAAGTTATCTGCGGAACATCTCCTCTGTCAGAATCTGCAAGCCTCCTGGTCTGAATGCACGGACTTTGTGCCCCTTGGGGAACAGGCTTTACAAAGTGAGCACCAGCACAGACAGACCCCAGGGCGGAGAAGGAAGGAAGACCTGGGGCTGGCAGAGTTCGGAAAGTCCCTGGAACCAGTCTTCCTGAAGAAGTGGCATTAGGCAGCTTCTAAAGGCGGCTGAGGAGAAACAGGGCTGGGGGTGTAAAAATGAAAGTGGGAGCAGCAGCATTGGGATCTGACACATTTGGGTGGGGTGTGGGGTTGGGTAGGCAGTGAGACTCAAGATCAGCTCAAGGCCGACCCCTCCAAGGCAGGTGAGACATTCCCTTACTCCCCAGCCTGCTTACCAATTCCCACAGCCACCTTCCCACCCGAAGCACTCGCCACTGGCCTGGTGGGTTTGGGGCTCCATTGTGAAGAGCAC
>NW_022103968.1:6986470-6996704 GCF_000313985.2 Echinops telfairi
CATGTCTTAAACTGGAATGTGCATGCAATGCATCCGAAACCCCACCTAGTCCATGTGTCAATTCAGGGGTCCCCGTGTGTGTCCCAGTAGGGCTGCACCATATGGGGTGTTCTGTACTTGGCTTGTTGGGATCGAATGTCAAGCCTTTCTGAGAAGGGTCTCTCAGGGGGCTCCGACCTCCCTTTGCAGCACCCGGTGATTCCCCAGGGGGTCTTGTAAAAATGATTCAGGAGCTCTGGTGGTGTGGTGGCTTACATATGGGGTGCTGACTGCAAGGCCAGCAGTTCAAAACCACCAGCCACTCAGGAGGAAGGGGAGGTTTTTTACTTTTATAAAGAGCAACAGCCTGCCTTGTCCTGTACAGTTGGTCTAAGCTGGAATGGCCCCCAATACAGTGAGAGTCTTTGAGGCTGGATCTGGGGATCTTGTCTCTCTCAATACACACTTCTAGAATGATTCTCCACTGCCATTGAGTCGATGCCAACTCATGGCAACCCTATAGCACAGGGTAGAAGTGTCCCTGTGGGTGTCCCAGGCTGTAACTCTTTATGGGAGCAGAAAGCCTCCTCTTTCTCCCACCGAGCAGCTGGTGGTTTTGAACTGCTGACGTTGTGGTTAGCAGTTCAACACGTAACAACGACACCACCAGGGCTCTTTATTAGAATGGTTAGAACCATTAAAAAGAATTTTTTAATTGAACCGAATTCTGGTAAGACTCTAACTTGTATTCCATGTTAGAGAAAGTCTAATCTAGGACAGACACTTTGGGAGACCCCAGGGCAGGTTTCTACCACAGAGTCCTGGTAGGTTGGGTTGCTAAACTCAAGGTCAACAGCTTGAGCCCACCAGCCACTAAAGGGATAAAGATGAGGCTGACTGCCTTCATAAAGGTTCACAGCCTCGAAAATCCGCAGGGGCAGCTCTACGTTGTTCTGTGGGCCTGTGCTAAGTCAGAATTCACTCAACGGCAGTGCGTCTTGACCCGGTAATCCTGTTGTAGACATGTATCCAATCACATTGAAAATGGATGTCCTCACAGAAGGTGGCCCAAGGTCTGTTGCCGCTTTATCTGTATTTGCTGACGATTGGAAACAGGCACAACATGCCTTGGTAAGCGAGTGGCTAAGCCACCTGTGGAGCCTCTCTACAACAGAATGGGTCACACCCCAAAGAGAAATCAGTTGCCAGCAAGATAATGAACCAGGCAGACACGGCTTCACAGACCCTCCGCGGCAAAGATACAAGAGACCAAATAAGACAGGTACGGATGGGAATCCCAGGATCCGGAACTTCAGATGGAAGGCTAGAAAACCCTGACCCTAACCTTAACCCTAACCCTGACCCTAACCCTAACCCTGACGCTGACCCTAACCCTGATCCTGACTAGGAGAAGAAGCTGAACAAACTCAATGGGGGAAGAGAGACCAGTGACGTGTGAACTGTCCTGACACAGAGCAGCGAACTTGAACTTTTGAAAGCAGTGTTCCTTTGAGACGCAGTCTGGCACAATGCTGGCTGGGGCTGTCACCCCCACATCAGGCATCATCCTGCTCACCTGAGGTGGGAGCTTTGCCCTCCTGGGTCAGGTGCTGGATGTACTACGTTGGCGTCTGGAGGTGAGTGGACTCTCCCAGCTTCAGACCACAACTGTCAGTGGCAGCCTAGCAGCTTGTCCCCGGCCATCCGAGGGAGGCAGACAACTCCTTCCAGAGCCCGTGGCCCTGCCTGCAGATGAAAGACGGCCGTCCAGGAGCAAGAACCCTGACCTCAGCCGCCATCTGAGATGGCACCCACGACATCAAGATCAGGTGTCGACCCCAGACAGCATCTAGGATGGAGTGTCCCACCTCTCACCCCCTTGACCGCAGAGGGTGCTGGCCACGGGCTCTGTTCCTGCCCCAGTTGTCAACTTTTTTTTCCCTTTTTGTTTCCTTCCTTTGCTATTTTCTTACTCCCCCCCCACACCTTTATGCTTCTCTCTCTTTTTACCTGGTTTTTGACTGTTCTCTTTTCTGGTCCCCTTCCTAGTTTTGTTAATTACAGTTTTTCTTTCTGCTTTTCTATTCCCTTCTTTTCATTGTTCTTTTCTTTTTTGTTATTACAAAAATAACTTCTAGCAGAAGGACCAGTACAAGGCTTCCGAAGTCTTTCACTGCCACATTTCACAGAACCCCCCAAAATCACCCAGCAAATGGTTCATGTGCTCGTGGAAGCTAGCACGTCCCAAATCTGTAATTCAGATGTCTGTCTGGAGCAGTGGCTCTCAACCTTCCAAATGCCACAAACCTTTCATATAGCTCCTCATGTTGTGGTGACCCCGCCAACCATACAATTATTTTCATTGCTACTTCATCACTGTCATTTTGCTACTGTTATGAATCATCATGTAAATATCTGATAAGCAGGATGCATTTTCATGTTACAAATTGAACATAATTAAACATAATTAAAGCATAGTGATTCATCACAAAGCAATATGTAATTATGTATTGTGAAATAGTTATTTCTATTGACAAATCAATGAAACGTGTCTTGAAGCATGCTGCAGCATGGATCACAGTCTTCACACTGGGTGTGGGCGTATCTGCATGTGGGTGGACCTGCCTGGAGATAGACAGAGGAGCAGTGTCTCAGTTCCTAAGACCATCAGAAATATGTGTTTTCTGATGGCCTTAGGCGACCCCTGTGAAAGCATTATTCCACCCCAAAGGGGTCGTGACCCACGGGTTTTGAGAACCACTGATCTAGAGGATTCTTCTTGCTCACACTCAACCAGCCTATTGATTTGCAAGGCTGTGGAAGCCAACGAATCACTTCAAGCAGCAGGCTGCTGGCGCAAGTCCTCCAAACCAGAGGTCAGGCAGAGGCAAGCCCAATGCAGGATCCAGAGCAGGGAAGTGAACTTTTCCTGAACTGCTCAGCACAGGACAAGATAGCAGCAGCCTGTGGGTGAAGGGAGACAGCAAACAGTATAAGATATGAAAATAATGATAATTTACAGTTTATCAAGGGTTCACAAGGGTGGGTGGGTGGGGGAAAGAGAGGAGCTGATACCAAGGGCTCAAGTAGAAAGACAACGTTTTGAAAATGATGATGGCAATATATGTACAAACATGCTAGATACAATTGATGCGTGGAATGTGTAAGAGTTGTAAGAGCCCCCAATAAAATGATTTATTTAAATTTAAATAAAGGCTAGTCACCCAAGTCCTGAGCTATCACTAGAATCTGACTGCTGTGTATACACGGTTGGGGGTTTCCCAGTGTTGGCTGCTGTCTATTGATAATTGAGTGGTCCAAGAAGGTGACCAGTAGGTGGGGTTGCAGGAGCTACAAGGGTGGCTGGGCCGTGTGGGGACAATTGATGTCTACCACTACCTGAAGTATTGTTGGCTATGTCTTAGGAGTTGGGAAAATGTCTTTGTCTGACACGATGAAAACATCTTAGACATAACCAAACATCTTGAGGGAAAGAACAGGTGGACCTGGGAGCTCGGGACTGTCATCTCAGGGCCACTTCCCGCAATCAGCTGGCAAAACATAGTCCTACAAGGCCATGCTGGACACCCTATGTTAGTGAGTAACAGCTGGTGTCTTCAAAGCTCTTAAGCGTCCATCTAAGGTGCAAGGATCGGTCTCTCCTTGTCTGGAGGAGAGAAGAGAGATGAAAATCAAAGGCATGTGGAAACAATCCGTCTCATCAACTGACAGACAACTCTAACCTCTTTGTTCTGGTTCTGTCTTTTTGCCATGATCCCAAGACCAGAAGAACTAGATGGTGCCCAGCCACCCCCACCACCAGCTCCAAAAGAGATCACGTTAGAAAATCCTGGACAGAGTGGGAGAAAAGTATGGAACAAAACTCCAGATCACAAAAGACACAAGGCAGCAGGCATGCTGTTCAGATAGAGACAGGTGGGCCCCTGAGAATGTGACACCTTAGTGACCCTTCATGTCCGGAAGTGAACTCACGCACTTGGTTCAATTGTCAGGCAAACAATAGACAGGCCTCTTAGGGGACCAATGGCACCAGCAAGGTGCACACACCTTAGAACAACAGCCATCTGAGACGAAAGGGGTCACTCTGACCCAGGACAAAGGTGGGCCAGAGCCAGGACACGCAGAGAGGAAGCGAGGTGAGAGACCTGACACCACCGAGACAAGGGCAGTAGATGAGAGGAGACACAGTGTGCATCGGACGCTGACCATGAAAGTGATGCTCTGTTCTACAAACCGTCACCCAATTCAAAACAAAAGGTTAAGAACGAAAAGGAAAGAAAGGAGGGAAGGAAGGAGCCACAGGTTATTCAGAACCAGGTATTCGAGGAGCATGTATATTGTGAAGTAACAGAAGCCAGGCTGGAAGGCTTACAAACTGTGGGATTCCATTTCCCTAACACTCAGGGAAAAGCAGAGCAGGGGCTTGCATCCAAGGATAGGTTCATTAGGGAGAACACAGGGGATGTAAGGGAACAAAGCTACCACACACCCCTCTGATAAGGCCACAGTGGATATACACTATGCATTTGCTAAAACCTGCAGAGTTTTGCAGCAGAAGGGCTTAACCTTAATGAATGCAAATGAAAAGAGATCCGCAGGAGGCCCAGGACCCCAGGATGGAAAGCTGGCTGGGATGACCTACCGGATCAGCTGCCTTAACCATGTGGGAGTCAGCACTATGAAAGGGGCCGGAGGGGAGTCAGGGGGCTGGGGGGGGGCGTGGTGAGCTGGCCTGAGTGTCTGTCTGTCCAGCCATAGGCCCGGGGAATAATACATAGCCCTGTACTCTGCTTGGGGCAGTGGCTTCCCACGGGGGCACTGACACCATTTTGAAGCCCCGACCCCTAAGTGCTGGACTTGGTTGAGTAAGTGAATGGTGGAAGGTGGGAGCTGGCTTCCCCACGTGGAGTGGAAGGTGGTGGTAGGGACCACCAAGTCTGAGCCCTGAAGCTCTGGTCCCATCAAGGTGACCACCAAGAAAGCCTTCGGGGGCAGTTTTGCCCCCCACCCCCACCCTGGTGCACCATGAGTCAGAATTGACGGGCCCCAACCCCAACTCTGTGTTGGTATCATTGGAATCTGTGTTTGGGGCTTCCACCCAAAGAAGATACCATGGAAAGAGATCAGAAAGGTCATGTCTCACTGGTCAGACCTGACATGATTGCTGCCGGGGGAAACCATGGGACAGCATGTGTCTTCATATGATGCCATGTGAGCTGACTCGCTATGAAATGCAATCTGACATGGGACATCCTATTACATGATATGACATAGCATGACACGACATGTGGAGTGATCCATGATATGATATGTTAAGCTATGATGAGAAGGACATCCTATCTCTGTGACCATCCAGGAGAAAAACATCAGACAAACCCAGCAAGGGAGCACCTGACACGGTACCTGGCCAGCCCCACTCAAAGCTGCCAAGACCCTCAAAACCCCAGAACATCTGGGGGACCATCACAGCCCAGAGTGGCCCAAGGAGACATGACCAAGTGTGGTCACGGGGTGTCCCAGATGAGATTCTGGGATAGCAAAGGGATACTTGGTGAAAGTGAAGGGTGCTTAAAGCATGAATTTCAGTTGAAAATCACGAATCACTTTTGCTCCAAGAACTAGGCTACAGGGACCAGACCAGTGCCCTTCAAATGCAGTGGCTGTTGGGGACCCCGATAGCAGGTCCTGACTCACAGCGACCCGGGGGACAGAGCAGAAATGCCCCATCGGGTTCTCTTGGTTGTTGTCTTTCTGGGAGAAGATCACCAGGTCTTGCTCTCGATGCACTGCTGCCCCCTCAACCCCCCCATGTCTCCTCAAGGTCTTAATATAAAGCATTAAAACAGGAGGGATGGAGTTTAGGCTATATAGGGAGGCTGAACTATCTTGGTGAGCCTCTGTAAACCTATCCTAAAAGTGAAAAGTTCATTTTTCCCCCGAAAATGGAGCTGCAATGAATGGGGGAGGGGAGCTCTCTCCACCCATCCTGGCGAGACTTTGACGGGTGCTGCAGGAGCTACGCTCACTTCAGGCTCCCAGGGCTTCAGTAATTAATCATGCATAATGAATAGATTTAAAATTAGCCCAGGCATTTGGGTAACAGCTGGTCCCCCTCACCCCCCACTCCCCAGAATCCATAATACACAAGTTCTTTTGACAGGCTGCTCCCAGCAGGAAGAGCCGCCTGGACTCAGGGACCGGTTTTCTGGGTCCGAGGCTGAGGGCGAGGCTGGGGCAGCAGGGGCTGGGCTGCACCCAGTCCCTAGTGCCAGCCGGGGGAGCATCTTCCCGCTTCCCATGGAGGGGGAGTCTGTGGAGCCGGGGACGTGTGCATGTTGCGGGTTCACCCCAGACCGGGGGCAGAGATGGCTCTGCCCTCGCACTGGACACCTGCCTGCCACCACCTGCAGAGGGAAGGACCGCGATACGGCACCTGTGCCTGCTGGGGAGCCGGGCTGGGCACCGGCTAGAGGCTGGCAGAGCAGGGTGGTCACAGCTCTGGGTTAGAAGTCAGAAAGGCCCGGCTGGGATTGAGTCCCTGGGAAATCCACTTCATCTCTTCCAGCCTCAGTTTCTCCATTGGCAAAAACAGGGCATCTGGACCAGCCCACAGAGGAGCTGGCAGGGTTCAGGGAACAACCACCTTAAAGTAGGGTCCTGCCAACTTCCCTGTACTATCCAGGGTGTGGCTACGGCGGGAGGGGCAGCTGGGGGTCTCCTACTCTGGCCCTTTTGAGTCCCAAAATCCACAGCAAAGGCCGCCCACACTGTCCTATTGGGCTGTCTGTGTAGGCAGAGGGTCCCCGGGTTTCTGGCTCACTGCTCCCTCACAGATGGGCCAAGGCTCAAGGGGCCAGGAGAAGCCCTCTCCACCTGTGGGGCCATGGGGGCGGGGGCCCTCTTTCTGAGCAGCTCCTCCTTCTGGAAAACAATAGAATTGATTCAATATCTGATGAAAAGATTCTCTCTCTCTCTCTCCCTCTTTCTCTCAGCATACCCCTCCGCACGGCCCCAACCACTCTCCTCCGAGGGCTGTCGGTCCCAAACAATCGCTGTTCTGAAGCAGGTGCTCTAAACTCAAGGAGATCAACTTGCCTTTATCCTGACTCCTCATCGTCCAGGCCCGGGGAGATGAGCGCTGTGGGTCAGAGTGGACCTCTGAAGCTGGGCTTGCCACTGCTATGCCAGATAGAGGCAGGTGGGCATTGTGACATGCCAACGCCCCCTCCAGACTCAATTCCCATCCTTACAAGCCCTGGGAGCATGCAGCCCGAAGGTTGAGCAGTACCCGGGCCAGTCTTGAAGGTTGAGCAGTACCCAGGCCAGTCCTGAAGGCTCCGGGGAAGTGTCCAGGCAACCTCATACCAAGCCCGTTCTGAACTTGGACCACGGACCTTCCTGGGTCCGGCAGCCGTTTGTCGCCCTGCAGATTGCCTGGCGTGCAATCCCAAGTGTTTCTCAAGGACCAGAGAAGGGCAAAGGACATTCTAATGTTGGGCTGCTAACCAGGAGGTCAGTGGCTCAAAGCCACCCGCTGACCCACAGGAAAAAGATGGGGCAGTCTGTTTCCATAAACATTGGAAGCCCTGTGGGGCCACTCTGGGGGGTCACTAGGAGTCAGAATTGGGTTGGGTTCAAGGAAGTATTGATATTTTCGCTCACGAGGACTTTAGGCTCTCCGTACCTGACCATGTTCTGATTCTGTTCATAAGCTTTTCCACGGCTGATTCCTCAGACGTCGGCTGCCAGGTCCTCCTTCATGGTCTGTCCACTTCGGGTGACATTTGACATACTGATGACATAGCAACACGCAAAGTGTCAGGGCAGCGAATAAGAGGAAGACCCTTGACGAGATGGATCAACCAAGTGGCTGCTCAATGGGCTCTGACTTCAGAACTTCGGATGGTGAGGATGGTGCAGGACCCAGGGCTGCTATGAGCTGGAACCGTCTTGATGGCACTTTAACAATAACTAGTATTTTAGGAGTCCCTGAGGGATGCAGGTAAGGCCTTTAACTAGCCAAGAGGTCAGAGGTTCAAATCCACCAGAGGAAAGATTAGAGCCGGGAGCCCCTGAGAGCAGCTCTGGTCTGCACACACAGGACCTCCTGGAGTAAGAATCAACTCAATGACAATGAACCACACAATAGTCCCTGGGGGTCACAGGATGGGCGTGGGGGTGGTGAGTCTTTTTAAATTTAGTTTAATTTTTTAAAATCATTTTATTGGGGGCTCTTACAGCTCTTATCACAATCCATGTACACATTGATCTATTTCTTTCTCATTATACATAAGTATATTTACATATGTATGTGCCTGTATTTAGACCTCTATAAATGTCCTTTGCCTCCTAGTTCTTTCTTCTATGTCCTTTTACTTCCCCCTTGTCCCACTATCATGTTCAGCCTTCATTCGGTGAGTTAGTTTATTGTGCCAACCGGGCCAATAGACACATGTGGGGTTAATGGAAGGGCGAACAGATTAATGGCTCAGTGAGCCTCACCTTTCTAGTTCTCGGGTCTCTTG
This sequence comes from Echinops telfairi, assembly GCF_000313985.2. Lineage (NCBI taxonomy): Eukaryota > Metazoa > Chordata > Mammalia > Afrosoricida > Tenrecidae > Echinops > Echinops telfairi. Next base: position 6,994,996 of record NW_022103968.1, read on the forward strand.
CTTTGTGATGGTTGGAACAGGGTGAGGCTGCCTTAGCCAGTTCCCTGCTTCAACTGGCAAGGCTCACTTCCTGCAAGACATCCCCAAGGAGAAGCCACATGGACCTACCCCAATGCAGCCCTAGGTGCTGGAGCAGCCATGTGGAGACCCTGCCAGTGCTGAGACGCTTACACATTCACTGATTTGGCTTTCCTCCTGCAGTCGGCATCACAGTGTGTGTTGTGTGAGATGGAGGAGGACTTTGTGGACTGGTGTTGGACATATGGGTTAATGTTGGACTTGTGGGTGTGGGAACCACTAGGTTGGGATGTTTTCTTGATGTGCACTTAACTTTTATATAAAACTCTCTCTTATACATGAGTGTCTATGGATTTGTTTCTCTAAAGTACCCAGACTAACACATTCAAGTTTTAGTAATTCCTCTCAGCTACATTGCCCTTGATCAAGCCCCACTAGGCATCCTATCCCCTCTCGCCATTGATTTTAGATCACTTGATATTCCCTTGTCCCTGGATAATCTGAATATTTATACCTATACAACAATCTAACAAATCCATGTCCAAGGATCTATCCAAAGGAATACTTCACATATCTTCAGAGACACATGTAACAAAGATATTGATTGCATCGTTGTTTATAAATTGGAAACAATCCAAATGCTTGCCACTAGGGGGCGGGTTAAATAAAATATATTGCTTCAATCAGAGAGACTCTAGCCCCATGTTTCCCAAAGAGGGCCATGCTGCCTTCTGGGAGGTGCTGGAAGGATCCCAGGGTGCCAGAAAAGCAGATACCTACACTTTATCCCGGAGCCCTGTGTAGTGGTTACGAGTTGGCTGCTAACTCCGGAGTTAGCAGTTCTAAACCACCAGTGGCTCCACTGGAGAAAGAAGCGTTTTCTACTCTTGCAAAGATTTACGATCTTGGAAACCCCCAAGGGTGCTCTGCTCCGTGCTTCAGGGTGGCAAGAGTCAGCATCCACTGGATGGCAGCAAGATGCCATCTCCTGGACTTAGGGCGAGAGTGTGGGTGCTCTCCTTCCCAGTGGGGCGCTGTATGCCACATGAGCTTGGGAAGCCACGGACTGACTCCACACTGTGGGGCACTGTGCGGTCCCAAGCAGAGGCATGGGCCGGTGTGCACCGGTGGAGACGTCTCCCAGGCATAGCATCGAGTGGAGAAAGCCTGCCCAGTAGCAGAATGATGGCTATGATGGCGGCGGTGCTGGGTGACCTCATGTCCATTCCTCCTCTTAGCAACCCTGTCAATTCCGGAAGCAAACACTGCTCGGTCCTGTGCCCGTCTCCTGCCTTCCCACCCGAGGGACCCATCTTCTGGACATTATTGATCAGACCACTGCCCTTCATAAGGTCAGAAAACAGCATTTGTCACAAGCAGCCCCTCCTCTTCCTTCTTCCTGGTCTGCCTTTATCTGGAAGCTCTGCTGAAACCTGGCCCCCCCTGGGTGGCCCTGCTGGGATTTGAACCACCGAGGGCAGAGCTTCTGGTATCACAGCCACACACAACCACCGCAGTAGGACAAGGAAGATGCGAGATGAAGGGTGGGTGCCTACGATGCAAGCCTGTTTCTCTAAGAAACCGCGTGGATGCGCACATCCCATGCCCGTCAGCACTTGGACACTTGGCCGGAGGACGCACACGAGGCCTCTGGGAGTGGACGGGCAAGGAAGGGGGATGTGAACAAAGAC
>NW_022103968.1:6997549-7004127 GCF_000313985.2 Echinops telfairi
TAGAGGCAGGAATGGTGAGGCGTGTCAGGGGGGCCCAGGCCCTGGAGAGGCGCCGGGAACAGAGGAAGGACCCCAAGGAGGTGGAGGACACAGGAGCTGCAACCATGGGCTCACAGGGAATCCGTGAGGCTCGTGCAGGGCCTAGCGGCATTTCATATTCTCCCCCCTGAGACACCCCGTTCAAACCACTGCGGAAATGAAGACACTGGCTGGGACCCCTGTTTCTTTGGCTCTCAAAGGTGCAGTGGCCTGGTCCCTAGTGTCAGCTGCCTTGAGTTGGCTCAGAGGACCCGTACGGATGAGGACCAGGCAGACCTTTGGGATCCCTAGGGCTTTCACGAGCAGATAGTTTGAAAGGAGATCGCCAGGCCTCTCTTCCTAATGCAGAGGGTGGTGGCAGGGTGAGGGCCGTGTGGCCAGAGTTAGCTCTGCCCCAAGGCGCAGAGCTTTCTACCAGGAAGGCAGGGGCGAGGCCCCAGGCTGTGGTCAGAGGTGAACCCAGAGTTCCACTTGGGGATGAAGAAGAAGACGGGTATCAAGTCCTGGAAGTCCTTGGGACTCAGAGGCCTGCTGCTAAGGGTGATTCAAGTTTTGCAGGAAGCAAGCCTTTCCTCCAGGTGCTGCAGGAAAGCTTTGGCCAGACTGCTGGGACTGAGCAGCCTTTTAAATACAATTCCAGTCCCTGGAACCAGGCTTTCTACCGCCAACCTCCATGCAAACAGGAAAAATCAGACCAGTGAGTTCCAACCAGCTGAGTCAAAGCTTGACCACTGACTAACTAGGATGCCGATTGCCCTCTGGCGGCAGGTTTCTGAAAACACACCCACTTCCCACCTTTCAGTAAATCAAACAACCAAAACCCCAAGCTCACCGCCACAGAGTCCATTCTGACCCCCTAGCAAGCCTACAGGACAGACTTGCACTGCCCCTGCGGATTTCCGAGACCGTAATCTTTTCTGGAGGAAACAATCTCATTCCGTCTCTCACAGAGCAGCCGGGGTTTCAAACCACTGACCTTGAGGTTCTCAGTCCAACACCTAACCACTCCGCCCCAGGACTCACCTTTCCACGTGGAGCATTTGAAAAATAAACACATGTTCTTCTTCGCCTCCTGGGCTTCCTGATTCACTGTCTAATAAAGAACTCAGCCCATCCTGAATCAGGCAGTGGCCTCTACAGAAGTTAAAGCGGTTTGGGAGGGGCCTGCCACTAAACCAGAGGCAAGGAGGTTCCGGAAAACAGATAATCTATTGGCGGGTGTGCTCAGCTGATTGCTGTTTGAACTTCCTCCAGGGCAGAAAGAGGTCAGGCGGAAGGTGCCTAAATTGTAGGGGCCCCGTACTTGGAGGCATGGCATAGATTAAGCCGGAGGTTCTCAACCTGTGGGTCAGGACCCGTTTGGGGATCGAATGACCCTTTCACAGGGTTGCCCGATTCACACAGTCTTTCTCCTACAGAGTTTCTGGTGGTTCCAACTGCTGAGCTTATGGTTAGCTGGAGCCCGATGCATCTTCGGCTGCCTTAAACTTCCTTCCCTGCGCGGAGCCCTCTGCCAAGGCTAACCTGCCAGAGATCGACAGCTCAAAGGCTCCCTCTGGTGGCTGCATTGCAGGTCGCTGAATCCTTAGAGGCCTGGAGGCAGTTGGTGGGATGGGGAGGGGGAGAGGGACCTGTTCCTTGTCCTCTGTCTCCCCAGGAAGATCAGGCAGGGTCAGAGCCGGGAAGTTTGGCCTTGTTTTCCATGCTGACCATTTCCCTAGGCAGGAACTTCCCTTAGACGCCATGTGGGGTTCTGCCTCCGAGGCCCTGCCCACATGCCTCGTGGACACACGCTAACTTGGGCAAAGAAAAAGGCAGTAAATACTGCAAGGAAGGTCAGCCCAGGAAGCTGAGAGGTCAAGGCAATGGAGGCGAATCCTGCTCTCTCCATCATCCCGCACATGCGATAACCTCTGAGCAGATACGCAGGTGGACGCTCAGCTCAAACGGTGTGAGAATGGGACTGGGCTTATCCCAGCAAAGGCATGCGGGTTTGAAAGATGGCATTTCTACCCAACCATTAACCGTGCCGCCAGCATATTCATGAGTAGAATCGAAGACACGCATTCACCCCATCATCGGCTCCTTGCCGACTCACAGCGACCCTGTCGAACAAAGAAGAGCCCTTTCCGAGCTTCCGAGAAAGATCTTTACGGAGCAAGTAGCCTCATCTTTCTCCCGCAGAGCGACAAGTGCTCTCTGGACTGTTGCTCTCCTGAGAATTGAGTGTGGGTCCAAGCAAGATGAACACGCGTTCACTCTTTCCTGCATGTCCCGTGTGATGCCCAGTGGTCCAGCAGGGAGGACCATCTTTGCCTTCGCATTGAGTCCCCATCCTCCCCGGAGCCCGGCATCGCTGGTTTTCATCAGTAAGAGCTTCAGGTCCTCCGCATTTCCAGTAAGCGAGGTTGTGTCATCCGCACATTGCAGGTCGCTAATAAACCTGCCACCGCTCCTGGTGGCTGCTCTTCCTCGTACACCCCAGCTTCTTGGACTATTTGTTCTGCATGCAGATTGAAAAAGCACGGTGAAAAACCGCAATCCTGAAGTGCACCTTTCCTGATTTCAACCATGCAGGATGCCCTGGTTTGGGTTGACGAGGCTGTACTGCCCAGCGGTCGCTGTTCCACACGAGCACGATGAAGTGTCCTGGAATCCCCATTCTTCCCAACGCTGGTCATGGTTTGCTCCGATCCACCTAGTCAAATGCTATTGCAGAGTCAATCAAACACAAGTAACATCTAGCTGGCATCCTCTGCTTTCAGCCAAGACCCATCGACTTCAGCAATGATCGCTCTCATGCCGCAGCCTCTACTGGATCCAACTTGAGTTTCTGACAGTTCTCTGTAGATACATTGCTGCAGCCACTTAAAATGTATCTTCGGTCACATTTTACTCGCATATGTGATTAATAATTGCTCCTCTGCCCGAGTCCATGGTGTGGCCATTGTGTCCATCCATCTTGTTGAGGGTCTTCCCCCCTCCCCTTTGCCAAGCATGACGTCCTTCTCCAGGGACTGGTCTATCCTGACAACCCCCAAAAGTAAATGAGAGGAAGTCTCACCTCTAACAAACACTCTGGCCAGAACTTCTTCAAAGACAGACCCCGGTATTCTCAGTGTTCGTCACCAGAACCGTGATGCAAATGCACCCACTCTTCTTTGTCCTTCCTTCTTCTTTTTAAAACCCCTTTACAGGGGGCTCTTCTAGCATACCATACAGCCACTGTGTCCAGCAGATCCGTACATATGCTGCCATCATGGCCTTCCTTGTTCTGTGTCCCACGTTCGTTTGCATGCCTCTGAGGCATCTTTGCCCCTGACACTGAGACTAGGTCTTGGGCAGCACGCTAACACTCTCACTTTGCCCGTGGCACTGAGCCGCCTCTCCCATTTGATAAGGGATCACAGAATTTGAGCAACTATTCCAGAGCTGCTGAGCTTATCCTAGCCATGAGTGTTTTGAGACTGATTCCTACAGGTCGAAGCAGCCCGACCCAAGTGTGGAGAAACTGCTCCTGGCAGATAGAGCAGAAGTCTCTGAAAGCAGGGCAGCCAACACACGATGGGGCATGCCGAGCTTTGAATGCACATTGCTTGTCATTGGAACTCCCAACGCCATTCTCCTGCCTGCAGGAGCAGCTGCCTCATCCACTGTGGGCCACCTGGGACCTACCAGCTAAGATAGGTGCATAGACCAAGCCATGTGGACACTCCGCCAAGACTCTCAATCTGGACAGAGAGATCCAGACTCTCTCTCAAGATTCTCAGTCTGGGGCAGAGAGCTACAGGCATGGACATTTTGGAGGGTGTCTGAATCCCCTCATCCCTCAGCAGAGATACTGAGTTGTGCTCAGCATGTCACCTGGGACACGCATGACTGTCCACCTGGTGTTCCTGGCTTCTCTTCTTCTTGGGAATGGGCCTAAACCTCATTCCATAGACTCTCTGGCATTTAGATCTGGTCAATGAGGAGTGACAGAAGGAGTGAGTGCCATTTCCTGACCAGGACCCACTGCGAGCTTCCCAGCGAAGGTCCTCCCTCTGTTTTATCATGCATGGGATAAATGGGGAAGCCCCCGAAGGACCTAGATCAGGAAAGAGCCACAAGATGGAAGGAGCCTGGGCCCCTGAATCCCTGCGTGGAGCAGAGAGCTCTTCTACCCAGCACCACCGGCCACGGCATGTCCATCGGCGTGCTCTCAGAGGCATGCTGGGTAATTGCAACAGCTACCACGGTGCTCTCCGCTGATTCATCCTGAGCCTCCAGCCTCCCACAGGCCCCTCCTAACGTGTTCCTTTTGTCCTCACGGCTTGCTAACCGAGTCTATTGTTTCCATGAAAAGAACTCACTTATGAGCTGGCAAGTGCCCACAGAGATCGTGTCCCCAAACTGAGATTCAGAGAGAGGAAGCGGAGAACTCCAAATCGCACGGATGGAAACAGCGGATCCGGGCCTGCACTTTGACCCCCCCCCACCCCACCCCCACCCCCACTCCCTATCTACCTGGGCTCTGTCTTACCCAGAGCACACGCCTGGATGTCTATGGTGGCGCTGAACCGCACAGTCACCTTCGGGCCTTGGCTTTACCTGGACGGTGAGGCACCTGCCTGAGGGCCTCAGAGCAAGTTCGATGACTGGGTGCACACTCCGGACCGCGAATCAGCGAGGGAGAGGCGAGAACAGCTGATCTCCTGCAGTCACCGGCCCCAGCGAGCACCCGTCTGGGCTCCGTCTTTCATGGCTCCCCCTCCCACAGAAGGCAGGGTTTAAGAGCAAGAGGGAGGGCCCACTCCTGACCTGGTTTATTTTCCCTCAACACCTTTTTTCCCCCTGAAACTTTCTATTTTGAAACCATTTTAGATTTACTCAGGAGTTGCAAAGATAGTACAGAGAGGTCCCATAAACCCTTCACCCTGCTCCCCGTAGGGTTAACCCTTCACACCGCAGCACGTTCATCCAAACTAGGACACGAGGCTGTTTTCCGATGTTGCCTGTTTTCCCATGAATGGCTTTGTTGTTTTGTTTGTTCAGATCCAGAACCCAGTCCAAGAGCTCCCGGTGCTCTTGACCGTCAGTATCCTTGATAGTCCCGACCTGTGTCTGCGGGTCCATCTTCCCCTGTGTTGTCGTAAGGGCGATGGTTTGGAAGATACGGGCTCTGCGTGCAGCTGCAGAACGCCCTGCATGGGGATGGTCCGGTGTTGTCTCGCCAACAGTGTGCTCATGGGCCTGGGAGGAAACTAAGGGTGCCCTTTGCACCCACACAGCAGCACGTGACATCCACACAATGGATTTCTGGCGTCGCTCACAGGGCCACCCGGCCAAGGTGGGGCTGGAGGCACTTATCTGCCACCACTTCCCCTTTCCATCCCCTGCTGTCAGATGGCGCCCTGGAGTCCAGCCCACACTCAGGAAAGGGAAGTGCCCTCCCACCCACTTGAAACAGGATCGATGATGGATCTCCCTGGCCTGAGGACCCCTGCTCATACTCCTGTGGGTGAAGGTGGGGTCCAGTTCTCTGGCCCCACCCCTACAGTCACCCCACAGCAGCTCAGACACCCTCTTGCCTCTCAGAGGAAAAGACAGGGGTAGCACCGAGCAGGCTGAGGACCCATCTCTGGTTGAAGACCTGCTGGGGATGCTGAGGCAGTCTGAGGGTGATCAGGTCACTCCTTGGCCTCCCCCTCATGCTTCAGCCCTGCCTCTAGCAGAGGGGAAGGGGGCTCCAGCTTGGCTCTCTGGGTGGCACAGACCTGAGGGGCTAGTTGGGGTTGGGACTGTTTGCACACTGCAGACTGTGGGGTTCTGAGTGGTGGGGCCAATAGACGAAGAACCCTGGCAGCAGGGAAACTCAGGGATGCCCCGGCCAGCACTGGGCTCGGGCCGAGCAGCAGGCCCCTGACGCCGAGCCTCCAGGAGAAGGTGCAGTGGGAGAGGAGTTCGGCTTCATGGCAACCCAGGTCCTTGGGATGCAGGGGCTCAGGGGTGCTGGAAAGACAGGGGTGGGGGACCCACCAGTCATGGGTCAGAAACCATTTTCAGTTTAGACCCCCGCAGGAAACAAATAAAATTCGCTGCCATCAGGTTGTGGCCAACACATAGCATCCCTGTAGGACAAGGCAGAACTGCCCCAGTGAGTTTCCTGGACTGTCACTCTTTAAAACACACACACACAACCTACTGCCACCAAGTCAATGCTGACTCCCAGCAACCGCCTGTGGGTTTGCAAGACTGTAACTGTTCACAGCAGTAGAAAGCCCCATCTTTCTCCCAGAAGCACAGCTGGTGGTTTTGAACTGCTGAACTTGCAGTTAGCAGTCCAACAAGTCACCACTATGCCACCAGGGCTCCTAAGACACCCCACACACACAGGAACATGTCTAAAAGCCCTGTCCTACAGATAGCATCACTTATCCATCCAACTGGGGGTGGGAAGCCATGTCTCACTGAGGCTGGCAGCCATCACTCAGCCCACCGGGTCAGCATCGCCCACCCCAAATGCTCAGGTGGTCCCTGGAAAAAACAAGCCGCGGACT
>NW_022103968.1:7004333-7006481 GCF_000313985.2 Echinops telfairi
TTTGTTTCAGGCCTGGCCCCTCAAGTACCCCTGCCCCAGGAGCCCCGGTGAGAAGGTTCCAGCAGCAGCCTCTCCCTGTTCCCTCTCTTCTGATGGTGGGACTGGCAGCCCTTCCCCTCCACTCCCCCACCTCCTGCTCCCTCCTCTCAGCATGGTTCCATCCACTCCTGCTTCCCAACCTCCGTCAAAGCCACATCTTTAAATGCAGACTGAGTCCAAACCACTGCTATCAGTGACTTTTAGAAGGAAGAAGCAGACCTAAGATGGTGGAGGTGAGTGTCTGACCCCGGCAAGACCCCTGTGCAGTTGTCTGCTAGCTCCAGCCCCCACAAAGAGCTCTAATAGTGTCATGCACAAGATATGGGGCTGCTAATCCAAAGGTCAGTGGTTCAAGACGCAAGGGAGAAAGATGAAGCAGTCGGTGTCTGTAAAGATGTCACTCCTCTCACTGCCAGCCAGTCGATTCTGACTTACAGTGACCCTATAGGACAGGGTGGACCTGCCCGTGGGTTTCCCAGACGGTCACGCTTGATAGGAGTAGAAAGCCTCATCTTCCTTCCGAGGACCTGCTGGCGGTTTCAAACAGCCAACCTTGCGGTTCACAGCCCAACTCCTGGGAAGTCCCCCAGGGAGAGTTCTCCGCTGCCCTACAGGGTCCCTGAGCATTAGAATGGACAGGGTGGTGGTGGGCTTGGGGCGTTCTTCCTCCCCCACGCCTGCACTCCCTGCCCCATGGGAGCATGCGGGGAAGGCGTCACAAAGGCCCTCTATCCAAACCCAAAATAAAATGGACTAAACCACTGCCCAAGAGACGATGCCGACCCACGGCCACCCTACAGGACAGGGTAGAGCAGCCTCTGTGGGTTTCTGAGACTGTGACTCCGTGCAGGTAGAAAGCCTCACTTTTCTCTCTTGGAGCAGGTTGGTGGTTTCAAACCACTGACCTTGGGATTCGCAGCCCAACTCAAGGGCTCCTCCTCCAGGCGCATCAATATCTGCCCCGATGGCCAGCTCCCGATGGGAAGTTCCTTCGTGGGATGGAGGAGGCAGTGGGCGCATAAATCAGGGGTCTCTCTGGGCCTGGCCCTGGCCCACTCTCAGCTGCGGGCACAGCTCCTGATTTGCTAGTTATCTTAACTGCGGCTCAGCTTTAAGGCTTGTTGACATATGGGTGGCTTTTTGTACACGTGGAGGGTCATTTGTGTGACTGATTCCCATCTCCTGCTGCCTGGCCAAAGGACACTGCTGGAAGCCGTGCTCCTGGGGTGAGAACAATGGAGTGGACGCGCGGGCCCAGAAGGACCTCAATCCGTTTTCCCTCCTCAACTGCTTGCACAAGCCAATTGGCTGTGGTTGCCGAAGAAATAAACCAGGGGAAATTGATAGAATCTGGGTCTCCGTCGTTGACATTAAAATCCTTTCGCACGCGCGCGGTGCAGAGTAAATGATGGGACCAGGTAAATAGCCGCTGGTGGCCAAAAGTGACTCAGATAATGGTCTGGCACTGCCTGCTGGAGTCTAAACAGCCGTGAGTCCCTGGGCAGGCTGGCCTGAGGGTGATGGGGGGCAGGCCCCTGGGTCCGGGGTCTGGGCGGGACGGGGGAGACTTCTGAGACCCAAACAGAGCCCACAGCCTGGTCATGGGACTTACTTATTCTCCCCTACCCACTTGGGACAAGTCGGAGTCTGGCAAGTGGCATTCCTAGGTCAGAGGGGATTTGCCCAAGTGTCCAAGTGCCCACTGAGGGTGGACAGGGGCCTGGGCACCCGTCCTTGTGCTTCAGAGAAGAGTCCTCCTCTCTTCCTCCGGGTGAGGCTTGCTGCTCCCGTGAAGAGGTACAGCGCACATTCTAGGGCAGTTCTGCTCTGCCCTGTAGTGTCGTTAGGAGTAGACACAATGTCAAACCCACTGCCCCATGTCGGTTCAAGCCCGTAAGACAGGGCAGAGCTGCCCTGCGGGTTCCTGAGACTAACTCTTGATGGAGCAGAAAGCACATCATCTTTCTCCGGAGAAGCCACTGGTGACTCAGAACTGCTGACCTTGTGACTAGCAGCCAACTCGTAACCTCTAGGCCCCAGGGCTGCTAGATGGCACTGGAGCTGGAGAAGGAGAAGGAGGTGGTGGAGGTGGAGGTGGAGGTGGAGGTG
>NW_022103968.1:7007903-7009083 GCF_000313985.2 Echinops telfairi
GGCTGCCATGTGGCTATTTCGCCAGGATATGAGTTTTATCAATGGTGTCCTGCTTTTGTCCCGCTATACCAATGTTACAATCTGGTCACCTTATTTTAGGAGCATTTTCATAGTGGATCTGTTTCCTTGTTGATGAAGTTTTCTTATCTTTGTGTTATTTGGTTTGTACTTTTGTTGTGGTGGTTCGCCTTGTTCTGAATGACAAGCAATGTCTGTGTATATGTTCTCTGCACCCTCCCTGGGTGCAGGTGCAGGTGGAGGTGGAGGTGGAAATGCAGGTGGAGGTAGAGGCAGCAAACATCACCCTTCTTGGAGCTTCTCAGCGCCCTCTAGGGGCTTCCAGGGACATGCACAGCACCTGGCCTGCCCTGTGCTTTTCTTGGGGGCCCAGAGGGCCTGTGCTGAGCCAGGGGGCAGACCTCTGTGAGTGGAGAGGACACTGGAGAGGTGATGGGCGGAGGGGTGGTCGTGGGGATGCTCAGGGCAAGGGCAGAGTGGGCTGCGATGCTCACGACTGTTTCCGAGTCCTGCAGGTGAGCCACAGGGTTCTGAGCCCAGGGAGCGGGGAGCCGAGCGGAGCAGGCACTGGGCTATGAGGGCAGCTGTGGGCAGCTGTGGACTCAGAGACCTAGACAGGCCGGCCCCACTCTTACCCGGGACGTGCTCAGTCCCCCAGGGCCCAGCTCTGCCTCTGTGTCTCTGAGCAGGTTTGGTCCTCAGCCAGCTCCTGTCTGGAACAGGATTGATGGTGGTCCCAACCAAGGGTGGTGGTGGTGGGGAACAGTGAGGGTCCTGAGGTCACCCTTGGAAAGCTGAGAACAGCACGGGGCTTGCCTCATGGTCCCCCCACTCCCAATCTATTTAGCAACTCTATGCTAAAAGAGGGGGGGTCAGAGGCATCTTTGGGTGGACTCTCCCAGCCAACCCTCAGGCTACCAGGAGAGCAAATTCACCATTTGTACCACCCAGGGGTCCTGCCCAACAAGCAGAGCATAAACCCCAGTGTTCTCAGGACTTGCCAACCACCCTGGCGGCTCTAGAGAGGGGTGTGCCCAGGCCTGTCCTGAAGGAGTTTATGGCCCTGGTAGACCCAGGTGTGAAGTGCTCCAGGTTGGGGCCATGCTTGCTATGGGGAGGGCACCTCCTGCTCTATCCTGGCTGAAGGGGGAGCAGCAGGATG
>NW_022103968.1:7009729-7012343 GCF_000313985.2 Echinops telfairi
CTGGGCCATGAATCAGCGATTGTGCCCAGGCCGGGCAGGAGTGCTAGAAAGGGCCCATTGTTCACACTGAGGTTTCTTGTTCCAGAGGCGGCCTGGGGTGGAGGGGATTGGACGTGGGGTCTGGTGGCTCTCCTGAGGCCACGGGGTAGACTAAGGGACCCTACAGCCCCACGGAGATAGCAGCAGCCGCTTGCCTTTCTTTCTCATCTCCTCAAGGGGTTTCGGGTTCGACGCCGCATCAACCCTGCCTGAGGCAGACGAGTGCCCAGGCCACCAAGTGATGCCCAGTCACGGCAACAGTTTTGGGCAGAGTTGGAAAGGAACCAGGCTCCGGGCCCCAGCGGGCGCCGTTTGCCCTTGTAACCAAACTCACCTGGCCTGAGAGGCAGCTCTGAGGTCAGAGGGAGAGACTCATCAGAGGTTGAAGGCCTGCCGTTAGCCTCAGCGGGCCCTAGTCCCCAATCTGTGGAATGGAACGTAAGAACGTCTACAGCCCAAGGCTAGCAAGTCCACCTACCCAGGACCTGGCCAGGGCCACCAGGCCCAGGGGGATCTGAAGTAAGGGGCAGCAGCAGAAGTGGGTGTCTGAGCTCTCCCCCACCACCTCAGCTCTGCAAATCCCACACCAACCAACCAACCAACCAACCAACACGCTGTCCTTGAGAGTCCTTTCTGACTCACAGCGACCCTACAGCACAGGGTAGAACTGCCCCTGGGGATTTCCAAAGCTGTAACTCTGTACGAGAGTGGGACGCCTCCTCTTTCTCCCCAGGAGTAGCTGCTGGTTTCCAACTGCTGACCTTACGGTTCCCAGTCCAACGTGGAACCACTGGGCCACCGCCCACTTACAATGCCTGAGGGGGCTCGACAGATCTGTGCACTGAACACCCAGTCGGTCCCACAGCCTCTGGACTTCTCTTGCCAGTGGCCAGCCGGGAGCTTCCCGAGGCATCCAAGGACCTTTGAAAAGGCAGGAAGGGAAAAGCAATCGCTGGGCTTTCTGTGCGGCACTTAGCTTCCTGTGGCTGCGCTCTAGGAGGGCCTCTGCCCTGAAACGTCGTGGAAACATTGGCCGTGGCCCCGGGATGAGCCACAGATCAGAACCACCAAGACGAGAGAGAGGTGTCCTCCGAGGAGTCTGGGATGAGCAGGAGGCTCTGACTACCAGCTATGGCTGCCATCAGGAAAACGCTGGCTCGCGGCCGCCCCCACAGGTCTGGGGTAGAACTGCTCCGGGAGCTTTCCGTAGCTGAAGGCCCCCAGGCCTTTCTTCAGCGGCACCTCCGGGTGGCCTGAAGCCTCGACCTCTTGGTAGCAGCCTGCACCACAGGGTTTAAACCCCAGCTTGGCCACCAATGAGAGGGCTGGGAACGCTCTCGGGTCTCCTTTGAAGCTTTGGTTTGCGGCGGAAGGTGCTCCTGCTTAGCGCAGACGTGGAAAGGTCTCCGCTTCCCGGGCTGCTTAGCCAACGTGGTGGTGGTTGTCGCCATTGAGGCAGTGCCGACTCCGAATCCACTGCCCCACCCTCATTCCTGCGTCTGTGCCCCACTGTGGCAGCCACCATGCTGACCCATCCCATCAAAAGGGCTTCTTTCTAAGCCCATCCACGCTTCAAAGGCAGTGGCTCTCTGTGGACACCACTGGACTGCTAACATACGTGGCACAAAGCCGCCAACGACCCTCCCCTGGGATGAACTGTGGCCACAGGCGGCCTCTTCTGAGAGTACCCGTGGACCTGGGAGTGGCCATTCCAGGCAATGAGGAGCCCCGTGGCACTGTGGGTTGTGTCGGGCTGCTAACTGCCACGTCAGTGGTTCAAACCCACCAGCTGCTTCAAGGGAGGAAAGAGAGCCTATGCGCTCCTGTCGGGATTGACAGGCTCAGAAACCCTGTTTGGGTCTGTATGAGTCAGAATCAACTCCCTGGCAGTGGGTTTGGATTTAGGATCAAGACAAACAGCATGTGGACTTCTCCCATGTGTTTACAAGGCAAGGGCGCCAGCTGTCGAAAGCAAGCAGGACAAGTGGCATGAGGACGAGGGAGGGGGAGGGGGCAGAGCACATGGTGCTTCCAGCTCCAGGGCCCGAGAGCAGATGCCAGCCTGAAACTAAGTGCACTCGGCCCCCAGGGCACCCACCCACAAGGTCGTGTAAGCCGCTAGATCCCACCAGCTCAGCACCTTCCTGGGCATCCTCCCTGTGGTCTCTTCCCAGGCAATGGATACGCCTAATCTCAGGGGGTCTCTAATAAACAGGAGGTGAGGGTGCACTGTGCGGTCTAGCTCTTGCTGGCTGCCTTCACCCAGTGGGCAACTGGATCCATCCACGGAACCACTCACACACACACTTTCACACACATTCTCACATACATACGTAGATACACTCAGACACACACACATACATACACACATTCACACACACTCACACACATAGACACACACACACACATACACATATACACACACACACAGACACACACACTCACACACATAGATAGACACTCTCACACACATACATATACACACATTTACAAATACACATACACACACATACATAAAAACACTCACATACACACACACTCACAAATATTTGTGCACCTACATGCACACACACAC
>NW_022103968.1:7012732-7040637 GCF_000313985.2 Echinops telfairi
TCTGCAGCCACCAGTCTAGGAGCTTCCTGCACTCTGTATCCTTGCATGTGCCTGCAAGAATCTAAAGAGGGACTGATGGACTAGAGTTGGACTGGGCTGGGCCCCTTTCTTGTTATAGATCTATTGTTTGATACAAAGCTCTCTCTTATATGAGTCTCACTGCATTTGCTTCTCTCGGCAACCCGGCCTAACCCAGGGGGACTGCCCCAGGGGTTTCCAGGTATGCACACTTTCATGGGAGCAAACAGCCTTATCCTTCTCCCAGCTGAGCAGTTGGTGGGTTTGAACCTCTGACCTTGTGGCTAGCAGCCCAGCGTGTAAGTCAGGGTGCTACCAGAGTTCCTTCCAGATCATACAGCAGATAGTGGGCCCCTGGTGCATTTTGAGAGAACCATCGTGTACCTCCACATCTGCTGACCCAGTCCCTTCAGCCAGGAGGGTCAGCAGGGCCCCGTGTGCTCACACAGACAGGGGTTCGCCCTTACACATCTGGCAAACCATCAGCAGGGCCTTCCCTTCCAAGAGCAGTCGGCCCACTCCGCTTCCTCAACTGCAGCCACTCACATACACGCGTGTCCTGAGTTTCACAAAATAAAGTCCCTCTACCCTTAGAATACATTTGGTGCACCCACGGATGCAATCTTGCACACACGATACTAGCATGAGTAGTGATTTGCTACATGACTAGCATAGGAAACATCAAAAAAACAACGAAAATATCCATAGTTAACCTGAAAAGTGCTCGTTTATGCGTCAGCCCAGTTTCACTTTCTTGGCTGTCTTTTGTGGAACACCGGGCTCAGTCTTGCTCGCAGGACCGTCCACAGCTCTAGCATGTATTCTGAGACCACATCCAAACGGATGCACGGGCCTTGAAAGTAAAACTGGGGGAAGTGCGTCATTCTTTGCAGGACACCCACAGGATTCGGCCTTAGTTGTCGAAACAACCCAGTCGACTGGCTCACTTTCTTTGCTGTGGGACAGGTGGGATGCTCTCCTACAGGAGAGTGAGGGGCTTTCTCCTCCCATAGAGAGTCAGTCTCAGAAACCCACAAGGCGGTTCCACCCTGTCCTCAGGGTCTGTGTGATTTGGCATCGACTCAGTGACAGTGAGTTTGGTTTGGGTTTTGATGATATTCAATAAAAAACCCACATCCACTAACATTTTTATAATCCAGTTCATCTCATTCTTCTAAAAGAGCACGCCCGTGTTTGCATCCAATCACTGATATTATGGTCTTATTTAAAGAGACATGGTAACACGACCAGCTAAGACACACACATACACATTACAAGTATACAAAGCCTGCTGACATCCATCTAACTCACACACCCCATTCAAAGGCTCGAATAAGCAAACGAGGGACCACCAAAGACCATTGCATTCAAGGCCCTCACATGCTTTCAGCCAGCCGTGGGTCCAAGTAGACCACTGAGGCCCAGCACCAGCTCTGTTCCAGGCTGGAAAAGGTACCTGATTCCTGAGTAGTGTTGTTATGTCAGCCTCAGACTCATGGTCACTCCAGGTACAGCAGAAGAAAACACACCCAGTCCTGCGCCATCCCCATGATCAGTCGTCGAAAGAACCATTGTGATCCGTAAGACTGCACTGGCCAGTTCCCGAAGACTCCATTCAAGAGGGCAACCAGTAAGCCCACGCGTGCTAGCTGTCTTCCACAGACCGCCGGAAAGGAGCTTCATTTTCTACAGCTCCGAGCCTCTGTTCACTACAACGGCAGACCAGGAAGCTCCCCGCAGCCGGATGGATAAGCAACATCGCGGTCAAGGGAGGAAGATGTGGAAGCTGCTAGCAATGTCAGCAAGCCTATCTTCTTAGTCTGCCTTAGTCTGGAAGCGCTGCTTAAACCCATTCGGCACTGTGACAACATCCCAGCCTCCGCAGACAGACACGCGGTGGCTGTGAATGAGGTGTGCTGGCCACGAACTGAGCCCAGAGCTCCCTCAGGGTGGGCGAGAATCCCACCACCAGACAACCGAGGTTAGATCGGGTGCTGTGTGAGTCTGGGTACATTAGAGAAGCAAATCCACAGAAATTCATATGTATCAGAGAGTAAAGGGTAAGTGCACATCAAGAAGACATTCCAATCCAGCGCTTCCCAAGCCTACAAGTCCAACATTAGCCCATTTGTCCGACACCAGTCCACAAAGTCCTCCTCCATCTCACAAAACACATGCAATGATGCCGACTACAGGAGGAAAGCCGAGTCAGTGAGCGTGTAAGCATCTCAGCGCTGGCAGGGTCTCCACACAGCTGCTCCAGCACCCAGGCTGCATCAGGGTAGGTCCATGTGGCTTCTCCTTGGAGATGTCTTGCAGGATGTGAACCTTGCCAGCTGAATTGGGGAATTGGCTAAGGCAGCTGTACCCTGGTCCGACCAACAGAAAGCAAGAGACCTGAGAACTAGAAAGGGGAGGCTCACTGAGCCATTTATCCCTCCGCCCTTCAATTAACCCCACATGTGTTTATCGGCCAGGTTGGCACAATAAACTAACTACCTCAGGTGCTGTCTTTATAGTTTTCACTTCTGTTGGAATCTTGCTCCAACAGCTTAACAGGTGAGGACAATGGTGCTTGGCTGGGTGTGCACTTTGCCAGTTTGGAAAGCTCGTGTGCCACAGGTATTTGATTGAATATCCTCAACAAGGCACCCATCAGGAGTGTGGTGCTCAGTGCCCTGCCTGGGGTCCCATAGACCCTGAGACCACCACTCAGAGGACCCGGATTGTGGGCAAGCATGGGTCGGGTCTCTTTCATTCCCCAGGGTGCAGGACCATGCCTGGCACCTGCAGGGGCTCAACAGATATTCCAGGGTTGTATTTAAGGAATTCATGTTGCTGAGTCTTGAGGTTCACACCTGCCTCCACAGAGGGGATACCAAAGCCGATCCCGAGAGGCTGCTGTGAGGATTAAATGAGGTGACTCGGGAAAAGGGAAAAACTCAGGAGTATTGTCAACTCTTGACCATTGGCTCCTGCTTATCTCGGATCATGGGACTATTCAGGTCAACAGAGGAAACAGTAAGCCCACGCAGGTGTGGTGCCTTCAGCCACCACAGGAACGTGACTTCTCCTTCTTAGAAAGCTCCAAACAGCTGCTCACTACAACATGAAGACAGCGAAGACCCCCAGCAGGACAGATAAACAACATCACGGTGACTGGAGGAAGCAGCGGAGGCTGTCAACAATTTTGTTCTACTTGGATCCACAAACAACGCCCCTGTAAGCAGCAGGCAAGAGACCGAGAGATGTAGCCCACTGGATGCCGTCTGCTACAGAAGACCTTTCTGTTGGCTGGAAAAAGCAAAGATGTCGCTTTGGTGAGTAAGGTGCACCTAACCCAAGGCCCGGTCTTCTCATCAGCCCGTGTGCCTGGAACAGCTGGACCATGAACCAGGGAGACGAAGGCAGAATGGATGCGATCTAACTGTCATGCTGGAGAAGAAGGACGATGCTCCCGGAATGCCGGGAGGAGGAACAACGCGGTCTCAGCAGGAGTGCCAGCAGCCCCACTTCCGCTCACCCACGTTAGACATCAGGAAAGACCATCGATCGTCGGAAGAGGACATGATGCTTCCGACTGTAGAGGGCCAGAGAAAACAAGGGCACCCTTGTTTTGATCATCACCCTTGAGATGAATGGTAAGATGGCTGGGTTTTGTGTCAACTTGACGCACCTGTGGGAAGGGATGTGTGGAGTCTAGCCTCTTGATGGAGACACAGAGCGCCTGGGAAATGTGTCCTTGTCCTGAGAGATGCTCTGGAGAATGGGCATGTCTCTTGCCCCTCTTATCTTTCTGCTTTCTTGGATCCTATGTCTGATTCGGGAGCTGGTGGCCCGTGTGGCCCGCTGACCCTGGGAGCTGCTGGCACCCTGCCACATCCCTGCTGACCTTGGATCCCCTCAACTCTGCACCCCCACCCCCTGCCATGTGACCTTCCAGCTCCCCGCTTCATCGGCCCGAAGCCGCGTGAGTCTGGAGGACCTTCCAGCTGGCATCTGACCCATGGCCTTGAGTAGCACTGGGCTGGGTCATTTCCTGGACATACCTTTCTTGATAGCAAGTTCATTCTTACACCTCGATGAGTGTTACTCATTTTGTTTCTCTAGAAAACGGGGCCTACTACAGACGGGTTGACCTATAGCCACAACCAGGAACTCCAGCGATCATGAGCATGGTGGAGGATCAGGCTACATGATGTCTGTTCTCCAAAGATCCCCCCAGCCTGAAAGCACTGGTAATAACCACACCTTGGCAATAACCACATCTACACCTAGAATGAAGAACTGTGGTGAGAATGCAGGGGGAGGTTGATGTGTGCATCCTTTGGGTCAGGTCTGAGTGCCCTGGAGAGGAGCCCCCGGCCTCCCAGTCCTTCACCATGAGGGGACCAAGCTATGGCTGCAGCATCGAGCTCAGACCGATGCTCAGGAAAGGCGAACCCGCCCAGCGCTCCTCTCTCCGCCAATATTGAAATCACTCTCAGACACTTTCCACGGGCTGCTCAGCCAGGTGATAGAAAGAAAATTGCGGGTTTATATATTTCTTAAATAAAGGGATTCTAATTCCAATAAAAAATAATGCCCCTTCCATGGCCAATTGCCACTTCCTCCGTGTCCTTCTTGCCTTTTCAATAAAACATTTTATTGTGCACATTAGGCTAACCAGACCGGAGCACAGTGTGACTGAGCCTCCTGAGCCACTGGAGGGGAACGGCTCTGGCTCCTGCCTGGATTTTGAATCAGGACAGCTCCTGGGAGAAGAGTTGCTCACATGAAACTCCCAGAGTGCACCAGGGCAGCTCTTCTGGCCAGCGCCCAGGACCTGTAGTTAGGCTTTGAAATGAAACTGGTAGCGATTATAGAGGGGCCACTGAATGTATAGGCCCCTGGGCTCTGATTGGATTTCCAAGATCTAATGCGTGGAGGAAGCTTGGGGATTGGGGGTAGACCCCCAAGATATTCTCTGAATGTCCTTTTCATGGGGACAGGCCCTTGATGTGAGTCGGATAGGTGTGGGTTTTAATCCTGGTCCTGTCACTTGTTGTCTTGCGACCTCAGGCAAGGCCCATCAACCCCTCTGTGTCTCAGTTCCACCAGGTGTGTCAGACATGGAAGGATGCCACCTGCTTCTAGGCATGGAGCAGAGGGGTTTCTGTGGACTGCGCATCTGAGAAGGAATCCAGTCAGAACATTCCTGAGAAGCCAGGATGGATGATGGTGCCCGGCTATCAAAAGATATAACGTCTGGGGTCTAAAGGCTTGGAGATAAACAAGCAGCCATCTAGCTGAGACGCAACAAAGTCCACATGGAAGAAACACACCAGCTTATGTGATCATGAGGTGTCAATAGGATCAGGTATCAGGTATCAAAGACCCAGAGCAAAAAAAATCATATCATTGTGAATGAGGGGGAGTGCAGAGTGGAGACCCAAAGCCCATCTGTAGGCAACTGGACATCCCCTTACAGAAGGGTCGTGGGGAGGAGATGAGCCAGTCAGGGTATAGTGTAGCACCAACAAAACACACAACTTTCCTCTAGCTCTTTGATGCTTCCTCCCCCGCCGCCTATTATGATCCCGATTATACATTACAAATCCAGCTAGCCCAGAACATGTACGTGGGTTCAGATAAGAGCTGGAAACACAGGGAATCCAGAACAGATAAACCCCTCAGGACCAACAATCAGAGTAGCAATACCAGGAGGGGAAGGGGAAGGTGGGAGGAGAAATGGGGAACCGATCACAATGATCTACATACAACCCCTTCCCAGGGGGACAGACAACAGAAAGGTAGGTGGAGGGAGATGTTGGCCAGTGTAAGACACGAAAAAACTAACAATTTATAAATTATCAAGGTTTCATGAGGGAGGGAGGATGGAGAAGGAAGGGGGAAAAAAGAGGAGCTGATCCCAAGGGCTCAAGTAGAAAGAAAATGTTTTGAGAATGATGACGGCAACAAATGAACAAATGTGCTTGACACGATGGATGGATGGAAGGATTGTGATAAGAGTTGTAGGAGCCCCAATAGAATGATTAAGAGAAAAAGAAGGAGAAGCCGGGCTGACACTTCAACCTGGTCACTTTGGACATGCCACCTGGAAGACGCAAGGATGGGAGAGGACCGCCTGTTTGGGAAAGTAGCGGGTGAGCCGTCAGTGGACTGAAAGGACATGATGGCCACAACCATGGTTCCAATCATGAGCCCAAGGACGGTCCTGAAGGAGACTTGGGAGCAGGCACTCTGCCGCGCCGTTATGTATAATGCCATCCCTCACCCTCACCCCCCGCCACCCGGCCCACACTCTATGGCGGCTCCGACAGCAGGAGATACGATATCAACCTATCATGAATGTAAATGGTCCAGCTCCAGCCTGAATGAAGTTGATGTTCACTATCTAGTGGTTATAACATGATTACGATAACAGCTAGGATGAAGCGGGTACTTAGAATGTTGTTGTCTGTAGCAAAATCCATCATTCTCTGTCCTGCAGAGCAGCGCTGAGTGTGGGCCTGGAGTGGGTGAGTTCACAGGTGTATCAGTGAGCTGCCACTGTGTCCAATCAGCCCCGAAACCCGGTGCCTGACACAACAACCACTGAGGATTATCGCTCCTGAGCCAAGCCCGGGGGTTGGCTCCTTTGGTCTTGAGGCTGAGTGTTGCTGGCAGCTGACTGGTCTACCTTCCAGTAAGCCAAGAGAGAGGAAGCAGAAATGTGTGAGTCCCTGGGAACTGCAGGCTATGAGCCAAGCACGTCACAAGGCCCGCCCAGGGTCGGGGTGGGGGTTGGGGGTGGGGGGCAGAAATGGGCTCTTCCTCTCTGAAAGAAGCACAGGCACAGAAGGAGATGAAGAACCGGGGCCACGAAGACACGAGGGCTTCCCCAGGTTTGTGGAGAAGTGGAATGCATTAGGCTGGGGCTGCCAGCGCAGTGAATTTAGGACACTCATATATGTTTAAGGAGGACATTTATATCAAGAAAGAAATGCACAGCACAGCCGCAGAGTGGGCAAGCCCAGTCCAACTCCCGTCCGGAGATCAAACGCTAAGTGGAAACCCTTTGCCAGATCATTGTAGCAAGAACATGAAGCAGGAAGCGAGAAGACCTTGGACCCAAAGCAAGGATCAGGACAGGCCACCGACAGCTCCCCAGGGTGGGCAGGCCACGCTGTGGCCGCCAGTCCAAGTCTCCAGAAGCCAAGTGCAGGAATCCAGCCAGCAGGAAGAGAGCGGAGAGAGCGAGTCAGTGGCCACAGTGTCTCTAAGGCAGCCCCGGGCTGTGACTGGATTGAGAGACTGGGCTCACTTGTGTCTTCTGACAGCTGCAGCCCAGGCGACACAAAACACAGCCGTCACAAAACCTGGCTGTCACACAGCATTAAGAGACACTGAGATCTTCCCGCAAACTTTTTGAAAGCCCCTTGTGGTCACAGCACCAGTAAAATAGACAGCGGTTTCCTGGGACACTCTGGTCCTTTGGGGATTGGCTGAGGGGACACCCGCCTGCCTGGGGAGGACCTGCCTGTCTTAGCCTCATTCCCCTCCTGGAAGTCTGGGTGATCCTGGGTCCCCTGAGGCAGGCCTGCAGGATCTAACTTCATAACTCTTTCTCCTGGCGTAGGGGGTACAATTGTGACGGACCCAGAAAGTTGGGGGCAGGCAAGCCAAGAGACCCAGTCTCCTGCCCTCACCCCAAGATTGGCCTTGGGAAGGGGAACAGGGACAGTAACACACACACACACACACACACACACAGGTGGCTTCAGCTGCCTGATCTGATGGCAGTCACACATCAAAACCCTGGAGTCCTTCTAGTCCTGGGCCTCTGTCTCTGCCCCCAGGCTTCGGTTCCAGGTGGCCAGCACCCATCTGACAAGGCCCGTCTGGTTCAGCAGGGAGAGCCTGTGTCATGCTTCCCAAGGATGGCTTCCCCTCCAAGGGACACGCCCCACCCTGAGCCTGGCATGGCGACGCTCACCTGGCCTTAGCTCAGGGCCAGGCTGGCTCATGGGCACCCTGTGAGACCTCAGAGCAGGGATGAGAGGTGCAAACACCATCACAACTGTGAAGAACATCTGAGAGAGGACAGGACTGCAAGGAGAGCAGGGGTGGCTGGCCCCAGGGGTGGGTGACATCATTGTCTGGTCACCGGAGGAAGATGGTTACTGAGGGTCAGGACAGCACAGTGACCAAGTTGGGGTCAGATAGCCCTGGGACCAGGCACAGCCTAGCTCTCTGGCTGTGTGTCTCTGGGTCAATCATCTCTCTGTGTGCCTGGCATCTGAACTGGGGGAGCAGATGGCACCCCCTTTGACAGCAGGCAGAGGGCTGGAGGACGAGCGCACAGCAATGGCACGTGGAGAGGGCACCCTCACACGGTGGACACCACCATCGCCTGCCAACAGGGAGCCTGTCTGTCCATGCTGGGAGCAGTCCAGGGCTTGGGTCCCATAGACCTGCCCTGTTTCGGATCTCCGTGCTCCTACAAAATGGCCTGTGCTAACCCAGCCAACTCACGTCACTCCTGCCCACGATGGCTTCCGGCCCCGGTGCACTTAGAATGGCATTCCCAACTTCGCTGGGGCCAGTGTCCCTGGCTACTCCCCCGGAGCCCCTCCCTGCCTTGCTGTTGGGACCCAGGCACTGGCCTCCGGAAGGGCCAGGCTCATCCTGTTGGCACTACGGTGCCCTCTGCCTTGAATGCCGTTCCCTCGGAACATGTCAGGGCTCACCCATCACTTCCTGCAGGTCTCTGCTGAGAAGCCACTGCTCAGGGACGTCCAAACCACACCTGGCCCCAGCATCACCACTGCCCATAGATAGCTCGCTTTCGGTTCATGACTCTGTATACGTTAACAGTTTCTTATACATTGTCACCTGTAGAATATGTACTTCAGAACTGCTTTCCAGTCCATTCCCACGCATAGTGACCTATAGCACAGGGCAGAATGTCCCTCTGGGTTTCAGAGACTGTAACTATGGGAATAGAAAGCCTCATCTTTTTTTTTGAAAGCCTCATCTTTCTCCCACAGAGTGGCTCCTGGTTTTGAACTGCTGACCTTGTGGTTAGCAGCCCAACGCGTAACCACTATACTGCCAGGGCTCCTACATTTCCTAATGGAAGGGGTTTTCCCTCATTCCCAGGTGCCAGGATGGCATCTGGACACAGGCCAGGCTGGGCACATGAGTCTGTAATACAATGAGGAAGCTCTTGGAAGGCCTGTGGGTTCTAAGTCATCTCATCCTCCCAAGAGTACGCTAAAGCCTCAGATGATGTCCCCACTTGACAGATGAGGACAGTGAGGCTCAGGGAGCACACGGGCAGTGGAACCAAGGCTGGCATCTGTCCTCCCCGGCCCAGGTCCCGTTCTGCCACCAGTTCCTCCAAGCATCTAGGGCTGCACCCTGAGGACCTACAGCCCACAAGCCGAAGACGCTCTGGAGTGGCTGTCTCAAGACCCTGTAAACAAGAAGCACACTGGGGCAGGGTATTCACTGTGGGCCCCTGTGAGAGCCTCTTGGTCACAAAGACCCACACCATTTACATGTTAATGGACAGAGCCTTGGCTCTGGGAAAGTGCCATCAATCACCAGCTTTGTCCCCTAGCACCTCCAGCCCCACCCACCCGGAACTGGGTGCAGGCTCTCCTGGCACTTGGAGCAGATGCTCATTTGCATTGCAGAAGCGTCCACTTGTCGATGATTTTCCATTATCCCTATAATTGCCCCCACATACAGTGCTCGATAAAGTTATAAACCTGTCCGCTGGGAACACCAGGTCAATAACAGGGTTATTGATTAGGTGGTGAGATGGTCTCCGGGCACTCTCTGAGCACAGGCCTATCTGGCTGCCCAGTAGGCAGATGCGCTGTGGCCTCCTCAAGAAGGCTGACCATCTCAGCCCTGAGCCCGAGGCTCCCAAGAAGGAGCGGGGAAGCCGCAGAGACAAGGTGCAGACCAGAGAGGGCTAGGAAGACGAGGCAGACAGATGTGGGGGCCTCGTCCAGGTGTCTGCAGGCGGTCCTGGAGGTGGTTTGGGTTCACCTTGCCCTTACGTGGGTGCCTGAGTCCTGTGTGTCTGCAGAAACCATGTTCCACAAACTGGGTGACTTAAAGAAGAGACCTTTATTCTCTCCGTTCTAGAGCCCCGAAGATCCAAATCGAGGTGTCAGAAAATCAAAAACCCAACTGAGTCAGTTCCGACCCATTGCGAGGACAGAGGAGAGCTGCCTTACTGGAAGCGGGCTGCCTCGTCTCTCTCCCCAGAGTGGTTAGGGGACCAAGGCACCGCTGTTTTAGTTAGCAGCCCAACGCTTAGCCTACTGCTTGGAAGAAGTACTTCTTGGAAGAAGTGCCGCCGGAGTGTTCCATAGAGGCAAGGTTGGCAAAGCTTTGTCTTACAGACTTTAGACAAGGTGTCAGGAGACACTAGTCCCTAGAAAAGGAAACCGTGGCTGATACAGTGAGGGGACAGCACAAAAGAGGTCCCAGTGGCTGCAACAATGGGCTCAAGCACAGGACAGTGAAGATGGCCCAGGGCCAGACAGTGTTCCTGTCAGTTGTACATTGGGTCACTCTGGGTCACAACCAACACGATGTCGCATAACAACAGCAACAAGCCACTAGGGTCCCTCCAGGGTCATTGGGGCAGTGCTTCCTCTGAAGTCCTAAGGAGGAGACTCCTCCCGGTCTCTTCTGACTTCCCATGACTCTCAGCACCCCTTGGGGTTGCTTGGTTTGTGGAAGCATCGCTACAGCCTCCACCTCCAGCTCCATGTGGCTGTCTCCCGCTCTGTCTGTGCCCTTCTTTTCTTGATAAGGACCCCCCAGATCGTGGATTAGGACCCACCTGATTCCAGCATGACCTCATGCTGACAGCCTTCCTCTAAGGCCCTGTTCTCTAGCAAGGTCTCATTCTCTGCTCCAGGGGGCAAGACTTCAGGAGCTTCTTTGGGGGACATTTCAGTCCACGGGAGCAGGCTGTTCTCTAGTTCACAGGAGGTGGAGACAAGCCACCTGGGGTTGGAGGGCTGGCTCCCCTGCTTTCTAGCCGTGTGGTCTTGAGCAGGTCATCGGAACCGTGCCCTCTGCAAGCCTCGGAGGACTTGGCAAAAGGGAGAGGAGCCTGGTACCTTTTCTTTCTCCATGTGGGATTGGCAGGGGTCCCTGGAAGAAGCCATGCAGACTGCCAAAGGCACAGTTGGACGCAACCAGCACAGAGTACCGTGCTTGGGCTGCTATGGACGCTTTGAACACCAAGTGAGATCTCCAGCTTCGGCTCAGTGCAATTGGTCTTCTTCACCCGAGAGGCTGGGAACGGATGTGGAAGCCAAGGTGGATGAGCAGTTGTCACGGTGATCCATGGCAGACTCCTTCCAGCGCCCCTGGGGCTGTGGCTCTGGGTCACCCCGAGAACAGGAGACTTCTGGGACCTGCCCATGAGCGAGGCTTTCCTCTAGGAACAGCCCTTGTTGAGGACAGTGGGAGGAAGGGACAGGGTGGCTGTGGTAGTTACATAATCTGGTGTCAATTTGGGGGTTGAGAAGATAAAGAATGAAGGGGTGGCGTCTAGTCTGTCAATTGGGTCATAGCCAATAAGGCCTCTGTGTGGGCATGGCCTTCTCCTGAGGATTCTGGGAACTCCCGTATTTCCTCCTTGGAGGCAGAGACACCGTCTGTGCTCACTCCCTGAGAGATGCTCTACTGACAAGACACATGATGCTATGCTGACAGACCCCATGCTTACAAAGCCACTGGATCCACAAGACTTCCCACCCACTGGCCTGTGATCTTTCTGCATTCAGTATCATTGCATGGGTTTGGTGAGTCTGAAGAGGACTTTATAGAATGGTATCAGGCATATGGGATAATATCAGACTTAATGGACTTGATCTGGACTGGGCTGGGATTTTTTCTCAATATTCAGTTGCTCTTGTATAGAAACCTCTTTCTCATACACATATGAGTGTCTATGAATTTGTTTTTCTAGTCTACCCAGACTAACTCAATGGCCTAGCCAAGCAGAGTGCCTCTCCACTCAACCCAGAATCCCAGGCCACTGGAACAGGAGCGGATCCTGGCCTCCACCCACATTCAATAGGCAAGAACACAAGAGTCAAGTTCCCAGGACACCCCCAAAACTATAAGGTCGGGGGGCTCTAGAGATGAGGGTGTTGGACAGTCCTGTCTCCATCACCTCTTGGCTACAAGGATGGAACATTACCTGCTAAAGCCCCTTCAGAGCCCACATCACTCACAGCCCCAAGGGGTGACAGAGGAGAAGCAGGTGCCACTGAGGGGTCGGGGCTGAGTGTTCAGAAGTGGATCACCGAGCCTTTCTTCTGAAGTGCTTCTGGATGAACCCCAACCTCCCACATTTTGGTGATCAGCAGAGCTTGGTGAATGCCACACACAAATACACATCCCAGACTTTACTGATGGCTCCAGAGCTGGGTTTTCCAGCGGAAGTGGAGAGAGGGCATGGGAAACACAGAGGACTGGGCCCACCCTTAGCGCTTCTGATCAAGTAGGTCTGGCTGGATGGGCCCTGAGTGCCCAAGGGATGATGATGCAGCTGGTTCTCGGTCCACACTCTGAAACCACTGGCCCGCTCTCTGCCATGACAAGGGGACTTCAGACCCTGGGAGCCTTATTTCCTTCAGCTGTAAAAGTGAGCAGGTCCTGACCCAGCAGCAGCGGGAAATGATATGATAAGAGTTCGAGGGCATCTTCTCTTGCCTGGTGGGGTCTCCAGATCCAGATGCGCTGCTTCTTGCCATCCAGGGGCAAAATAGGGAAGATACCTTCTTCCCCCAATGCTCAACCCTAGTGGGTGGAGAGCTACTTTAAGAACAAAACCAAACAAACGCCCCAAACTAAACTCACTGCCATTGAGGCCATGTGAGCTCATAGCGACCCGGTAAGGACGGAGTGGGACTGCCCCTAGCGTTTCCCAGGCTGTCGATCTCTATGGAGGCAGAGTGTCACAGCCTTCCCCCCAGAGCAACTGAAGCGCTGAACCTGCCGACATGCTGGTGCACAGTCAAGAGTCTTAACCACTGCACCACCAGGGCTCCTGTCTATAGACACTGAACCGAACCGAACTCACCTCCACGGGGTCCATTCTGACTCCTGGCAGCCCTGCAGGACAGGGTGGAACCGCCCCTGTGGGTTTCTGAGACTGTCACTCTTTACGGGAGTAGAAAGCCTCGTCTTTCTCCCCCGGAGCGGCTGGTGAGTTTGAACTGCTGATCTTGCAGTTAGCCCAACCTGTAACTGCTACATCCCCAGGACTCCCCAAACCCTGGGCTTGTCACCATGCTGAGGAGACAGGGAGAACCTGGCACCATTGGCAAGACCATCCCTGAGAGGCAGTAGACCACCCTCTCTGTTCCAGGAGCCCCCCCTGGAAGATGCTGGAAGAAACTGCTATCAGCAAACAGGATCTTCCCACCATGGCCAAGGTGGGGTTAAATGGTGCCGCCGACTAAGCGTCCCACCTCTCTCTCCAGCTTTTTCTTCTCCACTTTCTCTTGTCCCAGCCCCTCCCCACCCTCGCCCATCCCTGCTTTCTTTCCTAGTGCAAGTTTAATAAGCCAATATCAAAACCATCTCGGCCTGGCGCTTCCAAAGATTTAAGACTTTTAAATGTGAAGCACCTCATTATAGCCGACTATTTTCAATAAAAAGGGCCGATAAGCCATTGATATGACACCCGTTATCAGCGGCATGTGCTCGACGCCCATTTGAAATGTGCACTCGCTGGCTTCTCGGGGTAATGGAATCAAGCGTGGCCAGCATGGACCAAGTCGATCGCTTTTCAAGTTGGAGCATTAACATGGAGAGAGGCTCTAGGGATTTATAAAAATAAAGCACTATTGTACAGTGTGGTGTGGAGCGGGGGCTACATGGACAATTGACTTCCTTCCTATTAATCAACAGCCATGTTTACCTTCTTAGCCCGACCATTTCCAAACCATTAAAACGAAGAGGATTAGCATCGCGTTTCTGTTGAGGTGAACTTTCATTTCACCAAATGCCACGGTTGCTCTCCGAGGAGATTAAAACCCTGAAAGAAATGGTTTCTTTATTGGGAGTACTGTGTCACGTAGGCCAAAAAAAGGGGTAAAAAATTGCCTGGTTTAAAAGAAGATAGTGCCCTTGTCCAGCCAAAGGCGATTGGGGAGAGAGTCAGGTTTCATGACAAGCAACATAATTGTGGAGAAATAAGTCAACGTTGGGACAGAGTGGTTCTGGTCATGTAAATAGTGCTGATGAAAGTATCACTTAGAAACCAACAGGAAAGCCCTGGCCTCGGCTTGAAAGAGCCATGTGTGTCTAACAGGGATTTTTAAAAAATTAATCAATATATTCTTACCAGTTGCACCGACGACGTGCCATTCGCATCCCTTCCATTTCAATAGTTGAGTGACGTTCATGAGAGTTGGGCAGCCATCATGACAATCAATCCCAGGACATCTCTTCTTGCTTGTGCTCCTTGTTGTTAACTCTCCATTTCCCGCCCACCTCCACCGCCGAGCCCCTTTGAAACCATGAATCCAAATGCTGTCCTTTTAGGCTCACCTCTCCTGGTTCATCTGCAGAAAAAGACACAAAATCAAAACAAAGTGCCCACAAACAGCACACCCGCCCCGCCCCCCCCCCGCCCCACCGAACGATGACAGACTGAAGCAGAGAAAAGCCTCCATCAAACCCGAGCAGAAAAGAGTAACAACTGCCACAAGCGTGCCGCCTTGGATCAGGACAGAGGTCACATGACCAGGTGCCACCTGGAGATGGAACTACAACTGCAGGACCAGCTGTGACAATGGCTCAGGCATGGGAACAATTGAGGATGGCGCAGGCCCGGGCAGAGGCCTTATTGGCTATGACCCAATTGACAGACTAGATGCCACCCCTTCATTCTTTATCTTCTCAACCCCCTGGTCTTTTATGCATTGAATGCTGAGCATATTCCCAATGGCAGACTGCTCCCCCACCCCCACCCCACCCCAACCCCGTGGCTCCCCCATCAACCGAAGCGTAGCTGCCTTCTCCAAGGCAGACGTGCCCTTCACCCACCACCTGTTGACTTGGGTTTCCAGTAAGGTTCTCTAACCACTCTTGGAGGTGCGTCTTCTAGCAGAGATTTAAGTATACACATGTAAGCACTAGAGTTTGGATAGCGTGGTGAAGAACAGGGATGAACAATTAATTGTGTGTTCGTTTGCCACCTGTACGTGGTCGTTTGAACATAAAAAGCAGGGAAGGTGTGCACCACGGTTGTACCTTTTTGCCGTACTTATTCAACCTATGTACTACACAGGTCATTCAGGAAGCTGAATTATATGAAGAAGAATTGGAGGAAGACTCGCGTTGACTCCTTAGCATACGCAGGTGACACAGTTTGATGAAAGTGATGAGGACTTGAAGCACTTACTGGTCGACATCAAGGGCACCGTCTTCAGGATGGATTATACCGATTAAAACAAAAGAAGGAGAAACTGTTTCACAGCGATTGTGGTGATGATTGTCCAATTCTTTTTAATATGCTTGAACTATTGAATTACATGATATGTGAATTGTATGCCAATAAAACTGTTAAAAAGAAAACAGACATACAGACATCCTCACAACTGGACCAATAAACCACATCACGAGGAATGGAGAAGTGACTGATGCGGTTACGGGTTTTGTTTGACTCGGACCCACAACTAATGCTGATAGCAGCATCAGTCCCGAAACCAGACAACACGGTACATTGGACACATGTGCTGCAAGGGCCTCTTTGAAGCATGAGAAAGCACAGGTGTCGCCTGGAGGACTAACTTGTGCCTGACTCGAGCCAAGGTATGTTCCCTTACCTCATAAGAGGAGTCTTCAAAGGTTCACAGAAAAATCTCATTATGTCTTAAACTCCATTTTCCCTTTCCACAAAACCTTTTGAAGCCCCAATGTGTGCGTGCAAAGGGTGAACCGTAAATAAGCAAGACCAGAGAAGAGCTGATGCATATGGATTTTGGTGTTGGCAAAGAATAGTGAATCTACCATGGCTGTCAGAAGAACAAACAAATCCGTACTGGAAGAAGTACAGCCAGAATGCTCCTTAGAAGCAAGGATGACAAGTCTTCGTCTCGTGTACTTTGGACACGTGATCAGGAGGGACCACCCCTGGAGAAGGACATCACGTGTAGCCAAGTAGAAGAGCAGTAAAAGAAGGATGATCCTCAACCCGATGCACTGACACAGTGGCGGAACCAATGGGCTCAAAATTAAAACTCTGTTAGTGGATCGCACCCCCTCTAGGATGCAGGCTGCACCTGATCCGGTTTCCAAAATTTTCTGTATTTTTGGTTTGTAATGTTTTGTTTGGTTTTTGTTTGTTTGTACCTATTAGGGTGTTTAAGCAGAGGTGGCATGTGAATGGACGACGGCCTCTTGACGTTGTGTTATACGTTTGCCCATTTTTTCAGGATATGAAACCCAGGAGAGATGAGCCTGGGGGGACAGCAAGTAGGATAAGGGTCCCAGGAGGAGGAGGTACAGTGGAGGGAGATGGGGGAAAGGAATGATAGGATAATTGGGAGATGATGTCCAGTAGCCCAGGGATAGAAAGAATGTTTGGAAACGGATTGTGGTAGCAAGCATGCAATTCTACTGGATGTGATGGACCTATAGAAGAACATGATCTAGGAATTAAATCCTAATTTTTTTAAAAAGTAGCAACAACCAGTGAGTCTTTCCTTGTACCCAGGGTCACGGTGAGTCAAAACTGCCAGCCCCGAGCGACCACGGAAGTCACGAGTTAAGCTCAAATGGGTTTGTCTAGAAATGTCATTCCTGAGCAGAGTATGTCTTCTTTCTTCGTTCTTTGAGAAATGTGAGGATGTTCTGTTTAAACTTCTCCCTTTCATCATCCCACCCCCAAAGCACACTTTCGAAATGCTTGTATCTGGTCTCACGCTTATTATTGCACATCTTAGCATCTGAAAGCTCAGGCGTGGTGGCTTTAAAGTTGGGGTCTTTGAGCCAGCACCGTCAACAGCATCTCACAACGTACCTTGTGAGAAATGCAAACTTCCAAGCTCCGCTCTAGACCCGATGCTTTGGGAGCTCAGCTCTGCTGAAATAGAAGCCCACGGTGGGGCCCACAAATCCTCCAGGGGATTCAGATGCGCTTGTCTCTGGTTCATTCTCTGCTGTGACGTCAGCCACAAGCAGGGCGTTGATCCCGACTCATAGCGGCCCTGCAAGGCAGAGTGTTTCCAAGGCTGTGATCTTTACAGAGAAGACTGCCGCATCTTCCTCCCCCAGGTCACCTGAGGGGTTTCAACCTCTGATCTTCCCCTTAGGTGCTTAACCTGTGCACCGCCTGGGTCCCTTGCTCAGAACAGAATCCACGCTAGCAAAGAGAAAACAACATGCAGATGCATCGCATGCTAACAAGAGAGTGAAGATACGGGTGTGCAAAATAAATCAATAAAAATAGGTTAAATTTTATAAAGAAAGACAGTAGGAGAATCTTTTCCTAATAGAGGGATTAACCCCTGCAATAGCTCCAGTCACCAAGCACAATGATCCAATTAACAAAGAAATTGATCTGCATAGAGCTGTTTATGACCATGCTGACACAAGGCAACGTGTGTCCATCCAGGCTCCCACGTGGTCAGTGTGAGGCTGAGCATCTCCATTGACACACCAGCAATCCTTGCCAGAAGGCTACTGCCACGAGTTTTGAAGCAAGAGCCTATGTGATCCCCCCACCCCCACCCCTACCCCCACCCCAGGGTGTCGAATGAGAGTGGTCTGTTCACTGGCGTTTCCCACCCTCACGACTGCTGCTGTTTTTGAGCCCAGGATTGTAGCAGCGACGGCATCCATCTCATTGCTGGTCTTCTTGTTTTGGTCAACCATCTACTTTACCAAACGTGATGGCCTTTTGCAGGGATGGGTCCCTCCTGAGAGCATGTCCCAAGTACGTAAGAGGGAGTCTCCTCCTCCTCGCCTGTGTTTCCTTCGGGACAGATTCGGGTGTTCTTCTTGCAATCTGCTACTTTCAGTACTCTTGGCCAATGCCGTCATTCAGATGTCTCAGTGCTTCTCGTTCTCTGTTCTTCACTGTCCAGCTCTGACACGCATATGAAGAGACCATGGCTGGGGCCAGGTGTCCCTTAGTCCTCAAAGTGACATCTTTCCTCTGGAACACCAGGAGCTCATTGGCAGCAGATGTGCCCCACGCAGTGCATCATGTGATGCCTCCACGGCTGCCGCCATGAATGTTGATGGCAAATCCTCGACAACGCCCATCCTTTGCTCCAAAGGCAAGCACCCATGGCATTGCTTATTGGACCCATTGTGAGGATTCTGGTTTTCTTTACGGTGAGTTGTAATTGATACTCAAAGCCAGGTCTATGCCCTTTGCCAGTAAGAGCTTCAAGTCCTCTTGGCTTTCAGCGAGCAAGGCTGTGCCATCTGCATGGTACAGGTTGCTCACGGGCCTTCCTCCAATCCCATGGCTGAGCTCTTCTTCATACAGCTCAACTTCCTGAAGGATTTGCTCGGCATGCAAAATGAGTGACGATGCGGAAAGCATCCAACCCTGTGCACACCTTTCCTGATTAAACGATGCAGTCTCTTCCATTCTGTTTGAGCATCTGCCTGCTTGTTTATGGACAGGCTCCTCAGGAGCACCATGCAGTCTTCTGGAATTCTCAGTCTTCACAATGACATCCATAGTTTTCTGTTGTCCACACAGTCAAGTGCCTTTACACAATCAATCAAACACAACTGCGCACCTTTCTGGTATTCTCTGCTTTCAGCCAAGATCTATCTAACATCAGCAGTGATATCCCTCGTTGCACCTCATCTTCTGAATCTGGCTTGGATTTCTGGCAACTCAACCACAGTTGAATGGTCTTCTGCTACATTTTACTTGCATGTGTTATTAATGATCGTTTGATAATGTCTGCATTCTGTTGGGTCACTTTTCTTTGGCATGGGCACAAGCATGGATCTTTCCCAATGAGTTGGCCAATTTTTGTGTCACGCACTAGGGAGTGCTTCCAGTGCTCCCCCGTCTGTTGAAACATTCCTAATGGCATTGCATCAATTCCTGGAACATGCTTTTTCACCAGTGTCTTCAGTAAAGCTTGGACTTACAGTATTCCTGCAGAACCATCAGTTCTCGGTCAAGTGCTATCTTTTGAAATGGTTGAATGTCAGCCAATGGCATTGGTGCAGTGACTGTGCATTCTTGTCATCTTCTTTTGATGCTCTTACAGCGCTCGGTACTCTGCCCATCGAGGCCTTCAGCATGACAGCTCAAGGTCTCAATTCTCCTGCAGCTCTTGTTTGAGAAATGCTGAGAGCATTCTTTCTCTTTGGTTTTTTAATCCAAGTCTTTGCATGCTTCATTATAATGCTTCGTTTCCTAAGGTTGCCCTTTGAAATATACCCTCAGCTTTTCACTTAATAATTTCTTCCATTCCCCATAGCTGCCCTACATTCGAAAGCAAGTTTCAGAGTCTCTGCGGCATCTATGCTGATTTTTCCATCCCTTCCTGTCTTTTCTAATGCCTTTTCCTTGCTTTTTGTATGATGTCTTTGATGTCATCCTGAAACTTACCTGGCCCTTGGTCACCAGGGTTCAATGCATCAGATCTGTTCTTCATTGGTCTTTAGAATCAGGTGAGGGAAGCTAAACATTATATGTTGGCTCCCATGGACTTATTTTCTCTTTCTTCAGCTTCAACCTGAAGTTACATATGAGCGATTGATGATCCATTCCACTTGGCTCCTGGCCTTGTTTCAGCCGATTACATTGATCTTCTCCATGGTCTCTCACTACAGATGTCACCATTTAATTCCTTTTGAGGTCCACAAAAATCCTTGTGCATATAGTTGCCATTCATGTTGTTTTAAAAAAGGTATGTGTAAAGAAGACATCATTGGTCTTGTAAAATTCTACCATGTTATCTCCAGCTCCATTTCTATCACCAAAGCCATATTTTCTAGCTACTTGTCTTTGTTTCCAACATTCCCCTATCAATCACCAGTAAGTATCAATGGATCTTGACTTCAGGTTTGATCAATTTCAGACCAGAGAAGTGGTAGAATGATTTAATTTTCACTGGCTTTAGTGGTTTGTGTGTAAATTTGAATCGTTGTATTAACTGCTCTTTCCTGTGGGTGTATACATATTATCACATATAGATGGCATGGCTCTTCATGCTAGATTTTGAAATTTCTTTTTGGCTAGGAATGTGATGCCACTGCTCTTGAACTCCTCATTCCTTGGGAAGGAAACCATAAGCTCGTCTGATTCAAAATGGCCAATAGCCAACTAGTTCAGCTCACTAATGCCTGAGATATCAGTTGTTACGTGTTTCATTTCATTTTTGACAACTTCCAATGTTCCTAGATTCATATTTGTATATTCCATATTCTGGTTATCATTATCACCTCTTTTTCAAAAATGAATCATCTTATTTATACAGTTCTTATAATAATCCATACATAAATTGTATCAAGCACATTTGTATGTAGGTTGCCATCATCGTTTTCAAAACACTTTCTTTCGACTTGAGCCCTCAGTATCAGCTTCTCTTTCTTCCCTCCCTCCCCAACCTTCCCACTTTCATGAGCCCTTAATAAATGATAAATTATTATTATTTTCATACTTTACACCATCTGCTGTCTCCCTTAACCCACGTTTCTGTTGTTCATCCCCTCGGGGGTGGGGGTGTTATATGTCGATCATTGTGATAAGTTCCCCCTTTCACCCCTTTCTCCCTCCACCTTCCCGACCCTCAGGGTATTGCTATTCCTACTACTCTTCCTGAGGAGCTTATCTGTCCTGGATTCATGTGTTGAGAGCTCTTATCTGTGTTGAGAGATTCATGTGTTGAGAGCCCTTGCACATGCTCCATTGCACATGTCTAGCTGGGCTTGTAAGGTAGAACTGGGGTCATGATAGTGGAGGGGGCAGCAGTAAGCATTAAAGAACTAGAGAAATGTGTGTTTCATTGGCACTATACTGCAGGGGTCCTCCAACTTTTTAAACAGGGGGCCAGTTCACTGTCCCTCAGACCGTTGGTGGGCCAGACTATAGTTTAAAAATAACTATGGACAAATTCCTATGCACACTGCACATGTCTTATTTTGAAGTAAAAAAACAAAACGGGAACAGAAACGGGAGCACTGACCATTTGCATTAGCCCTGCCCGCTGACTATTTGTGTTAACTCGGTGATGCAACCCCCCTAGAAACCACAGCCAACCAACTAACCCACTTAAAAAAAGATCTCCCAACTTCAGGGGGAAAAGGCCCCCCCACAAAAAAGGCCCTACTAATTGCAAAATAAAATAAAAAATAGATCTCCCAACTTCAAAAAAATAAATAAATCCTAACTTGTTCTTACCTTGGTCCTCAGGCAGCAGCAGGCTCTGCACAGGCAGGCTCGTGACTCTTGGGATCACACCCGAGAGAGACAGAGAGGAGGAGGGGAGCCAGAGACTGTGGCGCACATTCCACACATGCGCGCTGCGCTCCCTGGATGAGTCAGCTGCTAAGTAGGACAGGCAGTGGCAGCAAAAACACCTGGTGGGCCTGATAAATGTCCTCCGCGGGCCCCTGCTATACTGCATTCTGACTGACTAGTTCCTTCCTTGCGACCCTTCTGTGAGGGGATGTCCGATTGTCTACAGATGGGCTTTGGGTCTCTACTGAAGCCCCACTCATTCGAATCAGTACGATTGTTTTGGATCTTCTGATGCCTGACACCTGATTGCGTCAATACCTCGTAATCACACAGGCTGGTGTGCTTTTTCCATCTGGTCTTGGTTGCTTCCCTGCTAGATGGCCACTTGTTTAACTTCGAGCCTTTAAGAGCTCAGATGCTATATCTTTTAATAGCTTTCTTCACCACATTTGCTTATGCACCCACTTTGTCTTTAGCAATCATGTTCGGGAAAGTGAGCATCACAGAATGCCAGGTCGTTAGAGCAAAGTGTTCTTGTGTTGAGGGAGTAGTTGAGTGGAGGTCCAATGTCTGTCTGCTTCCTTAATAATTAACATATAAATATATGTACATAGACCTGTATCACTATCATTATATATTAATGTAATAATATATTTACATATATACATGCCTATATTTATACTTCCATAAATGTTTTTTGCCTCCTAGTTCTTTCCTCTATTTCCTTTTACTTTCTTTCTGTCCCACTATCATGTTCAATCTTCATTTGGCTCTCAATAATTCCTCTCTGCTAAATTGCCCTTGATTGAGCCCCATCAGGCATTCTATACCCTCCTCGCCATTGATTTTAGGAAAGGGAGAGAGGGACCAGACCTCCACTTGGTATGCCAAAGCAAACCAACAGGGCAAAGCAGCAAATTAACAGAGAGAATGAAGAAGAAGAAAAGGAAGAAACAAGGGCCACTAAATAATGGGACCCCGATGGCTCCGGTGGCGGGGGGAGGAGTGGGAGAAAGGGTGGTGGTGGTGGATCAACAAACCCAGGGACAAGGGAACAACAAGAGATCTAGAATCCATGTTCTAGTTATCTTTGCCACTGTTTCTTCTCATTTTGAGTTATCTGCAAATGAAGGTCCAAAGGCTTTGCTCCATCCCTGCCATTGTGGTTGACCCTATTTTGAGGAGGCGGCTCTTCCCGACCTCAGAGGAGGCTCTAGGTCTGATAGGGGACACTGGACCCCCCCTACTCCACCGTACTGGAAGCATCCTCTATGCCATTCCCTCTGCACCCCAAACCCACGGACACAGAATGGACAGACACACAGGCAGAGGCCCGGGTCCACACAGAATCAAATGTTACAACTCACCATAACCTCAAGTGTAGCTGGAAGGGACTCTGAACCCCAAATCAACCTCACTGCCATCCAGGCCGTTCTGGCTCACGGTGGCCCTGTGTGCAACAGAGAGAAAGAAACCCTGTATCCTTTTCACTGCCCTCTGCTTTCCCAAGCAGGATGTCCTTTCCAGGGACTGACAGCTCCTGATAACATGTCCAAAGTATGTAAGATGAAGTCTTGCCATCTGCCCTTCTAAGAAGAATTCTGGCTGTAGTTTTCCAAGACAGATTTGTTTGCCTTTCAGGCAGTCCATGGTACTGATAAAGATTCCAGCCCACAAAATCCGACGGCGCGATTCTCCTCTGTGACACGAGGTTGCTGTGAATTATAATAGGCTCAATGGCACTCAATGACCACAACAAAGTCCGATGATAAATCCACCATTTGTAGCCACATTTCACAGATGGGAAAGTGGTCCTTGACCAGCCACACAAGGGGTCCACAGAGCAAGTGTCTTGGTGAATCTGGACTCATGCCCAGGAAGCCAGCTCGAAACAAAGGCATTGTGAGCTTTGAACGGTGTGCTGGGGGCTGTGTATCCATGTGTTCGCTCATTCATCTCACTCATTCATGCTAGCTGCCAGGAAGATGAGTCTGAAGGAAACCTAGTCCCAGACTCTTATTATCATGACGTTACCTCCTGGTCCTTCACACTGAGCTGTAATCCAAACCGAAGGCTGTCATCCTGATCTTCATCAGCAGGTGCTTCAAGTCCTCCTCGTGATCAGAGAGCACGGTTGTGTCGTCTGCGTATCGCAGGTTGTTCAGAGCCTTCCTCCAACCCTGATGCCACATTCTTCTTCATATAAGCCAACTTCTCCAATGATTTGCTCAGTGTACAGATTGAGTAAGTATGGTGAGAGGATACACCCTGATGCACACCTTTGCTGATTTTAAACCATGTAGTAGTAGTCCCTTGTCCTGTTCTCACAACAGCCTCTAGATTCATGAACAGGCTCCAAGTGCACACATGTAGTGTTCTGGAATTACCATTCTGCTCAAAGCGATCCATAATTTGTTATGATCCACACAGTCAAATGCCTGTGCATAGGCACTAAAACACAAACACCTTTCTAGTATTCTCTGCTTCCAGCCAAGATCCACTGCTATCAACAGCGCTGCCCCTGGTTCCATGTTCTCTTCTGAATCTGACCTGCATGATCTTCAGCAAAATTTTAGCCACATGTAATATCAGTGATGTTATATTATCCTATAATTTAGGCACTCTGTTGAATCACCTTTCTTTAGAATGGATACAAATATGGATCTCGTTTAGTTAATTGGCCCAAGTAGTTGTCTCCCAAAATTCATGCATCGATGAGTGAGTGCTCCCAGTGCTCCATCAGCTGGCGAAGCATTTTAATGGTTATTCCATCCCTGCCTGGAGCATGCTTTCAGCTAGTGCATTCAGCGCAGCATGAACTTCTTTCTCCGGTGCCACCGGTCCATGCTCACATGCTACCTCTTGACTCGGTGGGGTGTTGACTAGATCCCTGTATCGTGCCGTATTCTGCCCATAGAGTCTTTCAATATCACAACTCGGGACTCGGATCTTTGTCTTGAATTCTTTCCACTTAAGATGCGCTGAGCGTGTCTTCTCCAATCCGAGCTCTTGGCACAAATTGTTGAAATAGTGCACTTTGTCTCCTTGAGGTGCCCTTGGACACTTTCGGTTGAGTCTTGGACTTCATCAGTCCTCCCGCCAGCCTTAGCCAGTCTGGGATTGAGAGGAAACTCCGGGAGTCAGCTCCTCTGACGTCCGCACCGGTCCCTTCTCTGTTCCAAGGGGACTGGAGTTCTGCAAGTGGACCGACTAGAACAACGGAAATGCGGACATGCGGCAAATAAGGAAAGGATCATTCACATGACTGAACTATTGAGAAAACTGCCATACGGAAACATAACACGGTGAACAATTTCACCAAAAACCACAAAGCGCTATCCTGTAAAGACATATGTATGTTCACACACGTAGACTTTTAGCTTTGTTATGTGCTGTCAAGACGGTTCTGAGTCATGGCGTCCTCAGGTGCAACAGAACAAGACCGCCTCATCCTGTGCCATCCTTTCAAGTGCTATGTTTGAACCTATAGTCTGTGTATATACATAAACACACACAGACATGTACACATGTATGTGCATGCATATGCATGTGTGTGCATGCATGTGTATGTTTGTGTGCGCATGTGTGTACATGTGTATGTGTATATGCACATACATGTGCACGTTCTTGCGCATGTGTATGTGTGCAGACTTGTGCATGTGTATGTAGGTGTGCATGTGTGTGTATGTGCATGTGTATGTGTGCATACTTGTGCATGTGCATCTGTGTGTGCATGTGTGCATGTGCATGTGTGTGTATGAGTATGTGTACGTGTATGTGCATGGAAGGAGCCCTGGTGGGATATTTGTTAGGTGGAATATTTGTTACAAACTGGGCTGCTCACCACAAGTCAGCACTTTGAAACCCCCAGCTGCTCCCTGGGAGAAAGACGAGGCTTTCAACTCCCCTAAAGAGCGACAGTCTCAGAAACCCACCGAGGCAGTTCCACCCTGTCCTGGGGCAGTGAGCTTGGTTTTTATATACGGAGTAATGAGGGATCCTGGACCAGTTGGGGCATGGGGATGGCATGCTTAGGGACATTTCTCCAGCAAAGCACCCCTGGGCATCACGAGCCGTGCTCCTGTCCTCTTGTCGGCCAGGAGAGATCTGAGGCCACCTCCTAGCACAGCTGGCTCAGTTTCCTCTGCACGACCATGTCCCAGGGCCGTTCAGGCTGAGCAGGGCGCAGAGAGGGTGTAGGAAGATCCCAGCTGCCAGAGTGCTCGGCCTGACAGGCCCAATTTCCCCCAAATGATAATCTGCTGAAGGAAACGGTCGCCCAGGCCCCAGGCCCTGCTTGTCTAATTGCAAACCACGCAACCTTAGCTGCAGCGAGATCGGCAGATAGCAAGCACTGTCATCGCCTGGTCAGGCTGGGCTGGCACCCGCCCAGTCCGTGCCCTGGCACAGGAGGGCACTGCCTGCTGGGCCTCAGCGCCTGGTTCTTGTGAATGTCAGGGAGGGGCATGGAGTGCGGACATGCAAGTCCAGGGCAGTGGCCGGCCTTGTTACCCACAGGGCTTCAAACTGGTTCATTCTAGCTCAACCCCCTGCTGCGAATTTGCATGCCCACCCCAGAGAGCAGCTGGCCCTGGGTGACCAACAAAGCCTGCTCCTCCGCGTGTCTTTGAGCTGAATTTGTTGGCTCCATTGGAATGGGGGCCGTGGCTCCTAGTTAGCCTTATTTCAGTGCAAGAGAAGGTTGAAAGTCTTTGTGGTGACTTAAAAGCTGCTCAGGCAGCCAGAGAAGGTGGCTGTGATGAAGAATGTGCTATGAGCTGGTGGCTGGCTCAATCCTTTCAAAGGGAGGGCAAATTTGTATAACCTTAAAGGGCAAGTAGGAATGTCCTGTTCTCCATCGGTAAGCCAGACATTTGTAGACGGAATCAGAATGGACACACTGTAGCCAGACCCCCAAGTGATTCTAACAAATAGACAAGAATCCTTCTGATTCTAACACAAGCCTCAGAATCGCCCAGGGATCTTAATAACAGAATCTGACTCAGTATATATGGGGTGGAGAGGCCAGTTCTCCACAGGGGTGCAATGGACAGAGTGTTGGTTACCCCACCTGTGGACCTAGGGGTAGGTCCCCAGAAACGGTGGCAGAAACACTCCCAGCCAGGGAGACACTCAGACAACACTGCCGACAGCGCTGCCTGTCACTCTGCCCCAACTCAACTGCAGATGCTGTGTGTTAGTCTGGGTAGACTAGAGAAACAAATTCACAGACACCCGTATGTGTATAACATAGAGCTTTATATAAAGAGTAATTGTACATTAAGAAACCATCCCAGTCCAGTTCAGATCAAGTCCATAAATTGGATATTAGCCCATATGTCCGATACCAATCTATAAAGTCCTCTTCAGACTCATGAAATCCATGCAATGACACCGAGTGCAGGAGATCACAGGCCAGTGGGTGGGAAGTCTTGTGGATCCAGTGGTGGTGTGAGCATCTCAGCACTAGCAGGGGTCTCCACGTGACTCCTTCAGCTCAAGCCACTATCATGGTTCCATGTGTCCTGTCAGCTGCAAGGTCTCCCAGGGACTGTGTCTGTGTCCCGCCTCCAGCGAGCTATTTATCACCTTAGCGCCTCCAAATGAGGTCATCAAGCTGCGACCTGAGCGACAGGCAGACTCCACCCCTTCACTTGTAAGCCTCAAATTGACAACAGATTATGTCACTACCGCATCCTGCAAGGTACCCTGACTGTCGAGAACCAAGAGGGTCCAAGTGAGGGGGACAAAGGGAAGTGGAGTTGAGAGAGGGCAAGACACTTCCCCCATTCTCACTTCTGGGAGATGGAAAACCAAACCAACCAACCCGTGGATGCAATCCAGTCCATCCTGACCCACACACTGAGCTCCGAGACTCAGCTTTCGAGGACTACAGGCCGTAGTTCTCCTGTGGGGCTAGCTGCTGGTGGGCTTGGCCCAGGTCCCTAAGCCTATCTGCCCAGAGAGGACCCACAGCATCCCCCAGGCTCCTCGGAGAGAGGCAGGTGTAGAACCAGGCCTGGCACTGCCTCTCCATCCCAGTACAATGAGCCCCACTGCCTGTGCTGAGGGACAAGGCCATCGTGGGACTCAGGGGCTATGGTGAGGACCGTGAGTTCTTGATCTCTAACAATTGGTTTGTCCTCTGCAGATGCCCTGGGGCTGGCGGGGGTGTGGGGCTGCGTCTAGGAACAAAACTACCTTCTCCTCTGCACCCTTTTTATAACTGTTCTTTCTTTAATGATATATGTTTTAAAAATGTTTGTTGCAGAAGAGACAAAAACAGCAGCAAAAAGCAGGAAAATAGAACTCCCCCATAATCTCACCCTGAAGGGAATGTGCCTGGAATGTGATGGGTCTCTCTCCACCCCATTGGCTGTGCACGCCCCTGTATGCCCCGACACCGCCT
>NW_022103968.1:7040737-7055209 GCF_000313985.2 Echinops telfairi
CCTATAGGACAGGCTAGAACCGCCCTGGTGAGTTTCTGAGACTGCAAGTCTTTACAGAAGTAGAAAGCCTTGTCTTTCTCCCAGGGTAGTTAGTGGTTTCAAACTGCTGACCTTGTGGTTAGCAGCCCAACGTGTAACCACTATGCCACCAGGACTCCCTGCCATAGAATAGGCATCTGCAGCAGCATCTTAATGCCTGCGTGTGTTTTTCTCAGACAGACCTGGCTGCCACAGTGTGGTCATCTGTTTTCCTTGGACTGGGCATCACCATGTTTACAAAATTTCTTATTGGAAGAACCCTACCAGGCGCATCTGGGAAACGAAAGGTTCCTGTGCACTCTGAGCCCTTCTCTGGGATCCCAAAAGCTTGGCCACCAGCTTTATTCATGGACGATCAGGGGGCACCGATAGAGGGTGGCTGTGAATTGAGTCGCCTCAATGGCAGTGAGTTTGGTTGGGTTGGAGAGCAGCGGGAAAGGATTCTTGGGGTGACGCAAATGAGTTAACGTGCTGATCAGTCCCTGCAAGGCTGGCAGGGGGAGCCCACTCGGAGGCACCTCAGAAGAAAGGCCTGGCGATCCACACCCCAATAATCAGCCCCCAGAAGTGCAGTTCTTCTCTGATACACATGGAGGGACCAGGGGTCAAAGCCGGCCAAGTGGCAACGGGTTTGGGTCTGAGGGGCTGGGGGTTTGTGGCGGTAGTTTTCCTGGGCAGGAGGAGGGCCGTGCCTGTGACTGCATTTACAGTCATAATTGAGGGGCTACCTCAGAGTTTTGCGGGGTGGGGGTGCTCTGATGGAAGAATTCCTCTATCGTGATGAACAACACAGAGTGGTCCTGCAGGGTGTCTCATCGGGCTTTCAGGTGTGCCAGCACATTTCCCTCTCAGAGAACTGCCCTTCATCGGCAGTTTCCACCACCTCCATAAAAAATGGCTAACGATTAACCCCGTGGTGCAGGTGTGAGGAACTATGCAAAACAAAGCCAGTTCAGGCTGAAGTGCACACTCTGAACTGCCTGGACTTGGGGACTGGTAAAATCAGAAATAACAATGGATTAATTGTTTTCATTTAAAAAACAAACCCATTCAAGTTCTCCTAGGCTCCTTTCCCTGGGGTGGGGCCGGAAGCTGTGGAGTGCTGTGGAAAGAGCCTGGGTTTGGCTACTGGTCACCGTTAGTGATCTCTGACAAACCCTGGTCCCTGAGGTTATGCCCCCCAGGAGACAGACTTCCCTCAATTCTGCAGAAGGAATTTTCCAGAATTCTCCGGAAGAGTCCCTGATCGGTTAGGAGGACGGGAAAGAGTTTAGATCCCAAATGTCCATGGTCAGAAGGTGGTAGTGTGTGCACCGGGGCCACAGAGTGTCAAGGAGGGTGGACGGTGGGGTCCAGGCTGCCGCACCTCCCC
Organism: Echinops telfairi; assembly: GCF_000313985.2. Taxonomy (NCBI): domain Eukaryota; kingdom Metazoa; phylum Chordata; class Mammalia; order Afrosoricida; family Tenrecidae; genus Echinops; species Echinops telfairi. Next base: position 7,042,149 of record NW_022103968.1, read on the forward strand.
AGTGGGTTGCACACCCTTGCCCTGACCCACCCCCACCAATAACCCTCCCCCAAACCCGGCCGCAAATGGATCTGTGAGTGAGCTTAAGGTGACCAGACGTCCTGCTTTTGGCGGGACAGTCCTAATTTTTAACAATTTTTCCCCCGTCCCGTGGCATTTTTAAAAAGGCCCGATTTTTGGAAAGAATGCACCACAAGCTAGGGTATACGGTTTTCGGCTGCCATGTGGCTATTTCTCCAGGATATGAGTTTTATCAATGGTGTCCCGCTTTACCAATGCTAAAATCTGGTCACCTTAGTATGGGATTTCGGGGGCAGGGGAGAGGGGTGACATTCTGAGTCTCCTAGAGAAGGACCAACACCAAGCCTACGGCCATTGGGTCAATGCTGACTCCCCGGGACTCTCCAGGACAGAGTGGAACTGCCCCCGGGGTTCCGAGGCTGTGAATGTTTGCGGGAACAGAAAGCCTCCTCTTTCTCCCACCTTGGGAAGCGATGTTGCTCTGGGCTGTGGAGTCTGTTTGGACTCATGGTGAGCAACCTCGGGCACCACAGAAGGGAACACCGCCCGGTCTCCTGCGTCCTCACCATCATTCTCACGTGTGAGTCCCTTGTTGGAGCCACACATCCATCCCGCTCCTTGAGAAAAGCCCTTGGGTCTCTAAAGGTCTACCTCCTGGGGAAAATAACCGGGTCCCAGGAACAAGCAGGCAAGGCGGGAAAGGGAACTGACCCTCTCCGCATGCTGCACCGGCTCAGGCCAGATGTTTAGATGCCGAGCACAGCTCCCTGCTTCCAAAGCCCGGGCCTCTCCCCGAATTCCCCAGAGGTCCTGAGAAGTTAGCAAGGTGGGCACGGCTTAGGGCTGGGGCAAGTGGCAGACTGCCCGGAGACCTTCGGGCTCCCTTGCCATGCTATAATCCCCGTGGCCGATGCTGGGGGGGGAAGGGGGCACGGGGGAGGGGGCGCTGCCAGGACCCTCACTGAAGCAGCATCTAGACCTCAGACAGGTGCGAGTCAGCGAGTCAGGAGCGGTTGGTCTTGGAAAGCACCACAGGTGGCCCCCGGAGAGCTACCCAAAGTGCGGTGGGCACAGAGGACTTTGCCAGGGCCATGCCGCTTGCGCCCTCAGAAGGGAGGGCCCACTTCCAGGCTGCCCACTTGGTGCTTTCCCAAAGGTCTCCCCGGAGGAAAACTGGGTACCCCCTTCAGAGAGACTTGTGTGGGCAGAGACAGTAGATAACTCACCGCCATCCCCAGCCATCAACAGAAGCCAAGGAGCTGCTCTGAGCGTCTGCAGGCAGGACCTTGAACTCCATACTCCCCTAGCCCTGGATGCCAGAGTTCCTGACCCCTCACCTTAGTACATGGGGTGCAGGCAGGCATCAGGGTCCTGGCAGAGCCCTCTTGGGGCCACTCCGGTGGGCTTTTGTCTGCAGTTACCTCTTTGGATGAAAACTTTTCTCCCTCCTCACCTTCCCCTCCCCCCTCACTTCTTTGATTGGACACATGTAATCTATGGGCTGTGATAGACTGCACTTCAGAATTGATTTTTGTGCTCAACGGGTGTAAAACATCTTTGGTGCATGGAATGCCGCTGGGTGAGATATTTTTTCTTTATTGATGTGTGGGTGTGTTTGTGTGTACGTGTGTTGCGGGGGACAGGGGGTGGGGTGGGGGGGGTTGTTCTTGTCCCAACATCGCAGGGTCCTCTGCCCAGGGTCGCTCTCAGGCTCTCCGCAGCGGGGATGCTCTGCCACAAGTGTGGGCAGCCTTTTGAACTAAAGAAAATATTAATTTAAGCCATTGTTTTAGCATGAAATTGCAGGACCCTTCAGAAACCCTCGTTCATTTGGTTTAGGACCGAGTCACAACTAATGTCTTAGGGGCTGAGATGGGCCAACCTGCACACAGTTTACTGCTGGGGGAGCGGGGGAGGGAGGATGGTGACTTAAGACTGGGCCCTGTAAGGTGTCTCTGAGCTTCTAATTCCCCCCACAATCATGTTCCCTTAATTTGCTGGAAAGTCTGTCCTTGGAGAAAGCAAAGCAAAATACCTTCCTGTCTCCTCTTGGGCATCAACCTCAGCAGGCCAGCTGCTGAGCCCATAATTCCTGGAGCCAGAATTGGACCCACGGCCTGCCGCCCATGAGTGCACTTAGGGGACCGGAGGAACAGTGGGCATTTTGGTTGCTGACAAACAAATACCCTGCGTCACCATGCCCAGAGCATCCCAGTGATGACGCCCCCTTGTCCATCCACGCGCCTCAGGAGACCTGGGGCAAGATGGCACTGGTCACACATGACAGATTAGGAATCTGAGGCCCAGCCCAAGGGACTCGCCCAGGGGTTGTGCAGGTAGGAGGGGAGCAATCGAGACAGCGGGGAGATGAAAGCCCACATCTCTTGTTCCCAAAGGATGAGCTGTCTCAGGGCCCCAGGCAACCAGCCCAGCGCTGAGCTAGACTGCAAGGTGGAGACAGGGCTTACCTTCCTTCTCAGCCAAAGTCCTAGGACACAGCTCAGCAGAGACATAACTTAACCAAACAAAACCAAACTCTCACGGTCATCGGGTCTGTTCCAACTCAGAGTCACCCTACAGGAGAAGGTACCCGCCGCCCTGGGGCATTCTGGGACTGCAACTCTTTTTTTGGGGGTGGGGGGGGACTGCAACTCTTGACAGGAGTAGACAGCGCCTCACTTTTCTACAGGGCAGCCTTCTTACAGACTACCGTGAGGAAGGGCCTGCCAAAATACTCCAGTTCACATTTCTCTGAAAACCAGAAGAAATAAGGTGGGTGTAAGAATAATGAATCCAGCCTGGATCCTAAGCATTCTTTCACGGAGGAAAGGGCCCCAGAAGCCACAATGTCCTCCTGATGGTGAGGTCGGGCCAGGAAGAGGCTGGCTGGACGTCCTAGGGAGAACCAGGTGGCAGGACTGGACAAGGGTTTAGGGGGTTGGAGACTTGGTCTTCTGACTCCTGGGTCATACGCTTTCCCCAAGACCTCCCTCTCTCCCCTGAGCTGAAGAGACTTCGCCCATTAGGAGTGAGAGGCTCCTCATCTCCCGGCCTCCCCCTGGAGAACCACCCCAGGAAGAGAGGCCCACGGTGAGGGGAAGGGGGCTCCAGACAGACGCCCCTTAGAGGTCAGGGGTAATCCTCACCCAGCGTCCCATGTGCAACACAGGTACAACTTCGCCCTAACTTGTGGCAACAGACAGCACCTTAGAGATCACCTCACCCCGCTGCCTCCTTAAACCGGTGGGGAAACTGAGCCGGAAGAGGGGGGCGGGGGAGGGGGGGCGGAGAGGTGAGCCAGGTAAAGCCACCTATCCATTTCCAGAGCACCTTCTCCCTCCAGAGCTGGCCTTCCGCTGGGCCCTGTGAGCCATCAGCTGGTCCCCAGGGGAGGTCACAGCCCAAACAAAGGGAGCCTCTGTCTTTGATCCCCTGCCCACGGTCACCTTCTCCCTCCAGGCAGAGCTGGCCGGGGAGGGGGCGCAGGCTGCGGCAATAACATCACCAAGGCGGTGCACCTTCTCCACAGGTGCCTCAGACTGTCAAGCGCTGTCCGGTCCTTGTCCGGGGATGAAAAGCACAATGTCAACTGCCTGCTTCTCGGCTCCACTGGAGGCCACGTGGGCCAGCACATCAAAGCCCTCCACATAGTTACCATTCCTGGCTCAGGCGGTGAGCAAAGACCGCAGACAGGCACACAAAGGCTCCACACAGCCGCCGCCAAGTTCAATCCTAACTCGAAAATTCCCTCGGCCGCAGTATTTTCTTTCCTGGGACCCCGGGAAGGATTATCACTTAGCATCCTCTCCAGAATCAATTTGCGTCCACTTAGCCGTCGCTCTGGTATAAAATAAAGGAGCTTAGGACTCATATCCTCTGGGGTTTAATAAATGACCCCCAGCCGGCTCTGAGAAGACCATCTGGGGGGTGGGGGGGATGGGTGGAGGAAGAGATAATAGACAATACGCTGACTTTGGTCTGACTATTTTTTTTTCAAGAGCAATCAGGCTTTCTCTTTGAAATATAATGGGGAGATCTTAAAATACAGATTCCAGTCTGAAAGGACAAAGGAGAATATTCAAGCCTGGTTATGCCCTGGGTACTTAAGCCGCCTTTGAAAAGTTCGGAGGGAAAGGACAACAATTTGGAACTTTGCGGGGTGGGACTAAGTGGCCATTTGATGACAAAAGGAACGTTGGGACGAGGAGGCCGCTTCAAGCCCAAGAAGCGTTCTCTGGCTTCATGGCAAAAGCTGGGGCCTCCCAGGCCTTGACCGCTGCGTTCTTTTGAAGCACTGGCCGTCTGCCATCAAGTTGACCAGAGTGGAAAGGTTGGGGGGAAGGAATCTTGGGGGGCAGTCAGTTTATGTTAAGGGGGGAGAACCCGTTCCAAAAATGAGAGTCAGGATGATCACACAGCTGGGGAAAGGGGACCCAGGCTCCTGGCTTGGACGTGGCGAAAAGTTAAACGGGTGTGTGTCCTGTGATGCACAGTTTCAATACGGTGGGGATACAGCTGTGTCCTGACGACAGGCAGGTACAGACAGGCTTGCGTTGGAGCTCCAGTCCTAAGTGTGTCTTTAAACCACGTGTGTAGGTTTGCTGGAACAGGTGCACACGATTCCTAGTCCACCGTGCTGCTGCTGCTGCTGCTGCTGCTGCTGCTGTTCAGGATGCCGAGTCTGTTCTGACTCATAGCCACCCGTGCACGGCAGAATGGACCACAGTCCAGGCCTGCGCCGTCTTCACAGTGGTTCTGTGTCTGAGCCCATTGTTGCAGCCACGGTGCCTGTATTAGTCTAGGTACTTTGGAGAAACAAATCCACAACAACTCACGTATAAGAGAGAGTTTTATGCAAAGAAAATGTGCATCACGAAAACATCCCAACCCAATGCTGCCCAAGCCCACAAGTCCAACATTAACCCATACCCAACACCAGTCCACAAAGTCCTCCACCTCACAAAACAGAGGCAATAATGCCGACTGCAGAAGGAAAGCTGAGTCAGTGAACGTGTAAGCATCTCAGCACTGGCAGGGGTCTCCACATGGCTGCTCCAGCACCCAGGGCTGCATCAGGATAGATCCATGCAGCTTCTCCTTGGGGATATCTTGTAGGAAATCCATCTTGCAAGCTGAAGCAGGGAACTGCTAAGGCAGCTGCACCCGATGCAACCATCACAAAACAAGAAACCCGAGAACTAGAAAGGCGAGGCTTCACCACCCATTTATCCCTCTGCCTTTCAACCAGCACCACATGTGATTATTGGCCAGGCTGGCACAATCAACTAACTCAGTGCCCATCCATCCCTTTCGCTTCCCATCCACTTGACCGAGCATGATGTCCTTCTCCAGGGACTGGCCTCTCCTGACAACATGTGCAAAGCACGTGAGAAGAAGTCTCGCCAGCCTTGCCTCGAAGGAGCATTCTGACTGTACTTCTTACAAAGCAGAGTTTTTCCCCCCACACTGCTGTCAATATTCTTCACCGGCACCATAATTCAAATGCATTGATTCCTCTTCAGGCTTCCTGATTCAATGTCCACCGCCTAGGAGGCAATGGAAAACACCAGGGCTTGGGTCAGGTGCTCCTTAGTCCTCAAAGTAACCTTCTTGCTTTTCAACACTTAAAAGAGGTCTCATGCAGGAGAAGGCTGGAAGCCTTCCAAGGATGTAAAAGCTGCTTGTGTAGCCGGTGAAGACTTGCTAAGACTGGGGCTTGGGTCAGTTGCTTCAAAGTGCAAGGAAATCTACATCACATTAAAGGTAAGCTGTTACAAAGCAAAGAGGGAGATGCCCATAGGACAGATGTCCATTGCCCAGGGGCTTGCTGTGTAAATACTGGTTTTCCCTCAATGAGGTGCAGACGAACCTCTCTTAACTTTCAGCATCTTTGCATGCACTGGGGACCCCAGAGAGTACAGCATTGCAGGAGGCAAGAGGCTCCCATCTCGTGAATCGGAGACCTGTCTTCCTGCTCGCTGTTAGGGTGATGCTCAGAGGTTTTCAGGGTAACAGGAGGCTAGCATTTCACAGCAAGGTGCTCGGAGTTTGAAGGAAGTTTGCGCTGCACGAGCCCAGCTGCAGGCTACAGCCAGGACTTCCTCACCCACCCTGCTGATCCTAATACGCTCGGCTTCATTTTAAAGACAAGGAAGGCTCCCCTACTCCTCCAGACCACGGTCCTAGAGAGGGGCACCTGGGATCAGATCCCAAGTCGGCCACTACCTAGCTGAGAAACCTTTGACAAGTTGCTAACGCTCTCTGCTCTTAAAGTCCCACATCTGCAAAATAAGGGAAATTATACTGCCCCGTGGCGCAGTCAGGTAAGCGTTGGATTGTAAAAGGTCAACAGTTCCATCCCACCAACAAGTCTGCTGTCTGAATCCACTCCCTGGCAGTGGGTGTGGTCTGGCTTGGGTGTCTTCAGAGAGAACAACACGGCCATCAGGATGGGAGGAAGACGCGTTAGCCACCTGCGAGATGCAGATGACAAGGCCTTGCTTGCTGAAAGTGGAGAACGATTTGCAGACTTCCCTCAGGAAGATCAGAGACTGCGGCCTCAGGATGGATCACACCTCAGCTGTAAAGAAGGCAAGAGCCCACACAACGGGACCAAAAGAGCAGTGTGGTGATAACCCCAACAAAGATCCAAGTTGTCAGCGTCTTCTTCTCCTTCGATCTGTACTCGACGCCCCTGGTAGAAGCAGGCAAGAAATCACATGACAAACTACAATGATCGAAGATGCCATGTGAGGACTGACGTGCGCCCGACCCGAGTCCAAGTATTTTCCATCGCCTCCTATGCTCATGAAAGCTAACCACGAAATCAGGACGATCGCAGAAGAATCAAGGCCTCTGCACGATGGTGCCGGCGAAGAACGTGGAAACTCCCGAGGGAAAAACAGCCTGCCTTGGAGGAAGCAGAGCCAGAAGCAAGGGTGGCAAGACTTCATCCCACGGACTTCGGTCGTCTTATCAGAGACCAGTCCCTGGGAAAGAGTATCGTGCTTGGGAAAGCAGAGGGGCAGCCAATAAAAGGAAGACCCTTGGCCAGATGGATTGCCACGCTGAAACAATGGGCTCAAACATAACACCAAGAGTAAGGATGTCTCCGGACCGCGCGGTGCTGTGTGCTGTGGAACACAGGCTCGCTGTGCGTTGCAGCCAGACTCACAGCATGAGCTTCTATTCCTAGCCATAGTCATTGCTGATAACTACTTAGCTTCCAGTGTCTTCCACATGCTCCGAAAGACACCCCACCCCATGCACTATTTCAGTGCATCCTCACATCAGATCTCAGGTTGGAAGTACACTAACCCAGATGGAGATATCAGGCACAGAGAGGTCATGCAGCAGGCAGGTTGGATTTGGAACTTGGGCCCTCCAGAGGCAAAGCTGTAGTTCCTTTTGTGTAGTTCCCCTGACCCTGGTGGAGAGGGGGCACTGAAGAGAGAGGCTAAGGTAATGGGGTCTTAGGCCCGAGCTGCACAGTTAGGGATCAGCGCGCTACTTCTCTCGGTCTCAGCCCATCGAAGTCCCATGGCTCTAAGCTGGAGAAGCCTCCTCCCTAAAGACCAGCCAGGAAACCAGGCACTGTCCCTTGGAAGGTCTCAGGAGTGGACTTCTTCACAAGGCACACAAATGACATTGTTCCTCACCCTCACATCAGGCCGCGGGCTCCCACCAAACAAAACCTCTCTCGACCTTCCTCATTTTTCCCGGGCTCCCTTTCCGTCTGCCTCTTTAAAATTTGCAATTACCAATAATTCCCTTTGTTGCGCCCAAATGCTAACCACCATATTAAATTATTAAATATAAGTGTTTCTGAAATATTTTATCTTGACATGTATCTCCGGAGTCAAATGACCCCAGGCAGTGTTCATAATTAATTTCATCAAAAGGGAGGTGGTGGGGGAGGGCTGGCAAGGGGTTCCCTGAATGACCTGTCCTGAAGAAATACAGCTGACTCTGGCTCCCTGCTCTTTCTCCCCACCCCACCCCCGGCCCCCGCCCCGCTGGATGCCAGAGGACAGGAGCCTGCAGGCTTGTTCCATCCACAGGGCCGTAGCCCTTCAGGCCCGGAGAAGAAACCCACCCAGGCATTAAGCCCAGAGTCATGGAGTCGTTAACTACCCCAGGAGGCAGAGGTCGAGAGCAGAGAAGCCACGCACAAAGCCCTCACCACCCTGCGCCCTTGTGTAGCCTCTGTGAAGCCCCACGCATCCTCCTGCATCTACCCTGCCCTGCAAGCCCAGGTGTTGGTGGCTGTGTGTGCTGCCACACTGGAGCTCCATCCCATGGAGGGTCTCTCCTTATGGAGCCTGGTGTCCTCTCCCAGTAAGGGGGGCCTTTGTAGGACCAGCTCGGTGCATTTCAAGGCGCGCGCACAGGGCAGCGGCAACTACTTCCTAACATTCAGTATCCCCAGAAACAAAGAGCTTCTTTCCCCCTCCCCCACTGGGCCCCGAGAGAAAGAGAGATTAAGTTTGAGGAGTCACTTGCAATCAGAAAGCTACCATTTAATTACAATGTGCAGGAAATTACAGAGTGAATAGGCAGACGGCCGATAAGGGAGCGCCCGTCGGATGACAGGCCTGAAACCCAACCACTTCATCACAGGGCTACTTATCACAAGAGCTGTCTGGATGGCTGACAATCTGATTGTACTGTCAACTCAATTCATAATTAATATATTTATCAAATTAATTACTGAAAATATCTCCCCGGCGCTCGCCGTAAAACAGTGGCGAGCTTCACGGAGGGCTGGCTTCGTTTTCTGCTAATCACGGGGCTGTCAGCGTCACGAGGCCGGGAGCGGCCCCTGTTTTGCCTGCCTGACAGACAAATTGCCCTCTTTACAGAGAATGAGCCCGGGAATTTAAGAGAAGAAAAGAAATATGGCATTGTTTGCTGACAGCCGCAATCGCAGCCTTGTCTCAAAAACTGCAGCAACCCGAGCTAGCACACATGAAAGGGAGGGTGGGGGTGCGCTTGCAGCTAAATAAGTACTTTATGGATTCCTGACGGACGGAGCCCCTCGCCGGGGGGTGGGGGTGGGGTGTCCTCTGGCCAGCCGGCCACTCCAAGTCCCGAGTTTGCCCCTGCCTGGCGGGAGTCTGCAGCTCTTGGGTCGATCTGGGGGTTTCAGAAGCAGGAGATTCTTGGTCGGTTATTTTATGCAAGAAGGCCTTCATGGGTTGAGGGGTCCCGGTGGGAGGTGAGGTCCTGAGATGTGCACCCCTGCCCGTTTGATCTCTGTGCAGAGGGCCCCTGTGGGAGCAGACACGCACCCCTCTGAGCACCCTCTGCGGAAAGCCTGGTGCCGGCTGCCATGTTTGCTGCTTGTGCTTTCAGCAGGAGCACCTCTGCGTCGGCAGGTGGGATCACCTGGGCTGCACCAGTCTCTGGCCAAAGCTGCCTGTGGAGATCTTGCCGGCCCCTTGGGGAGCTCACCTGCTCAGGAGAGATGAGACTAGGGGCCCCAGTGTGGTGAGAACTGTGCGTCCAAGTGAGGACGAGACTTGCAGACATGTGTTCCCAGGTGAGGTGTGTGGACCTGTGGGTCCTGGCGAGGTGAGCCTTGGGTACCCAGGTGAGCTGAGACCTGAGGTCCCAGGTGAGGAGGTAACATCTGTGAGTCCAGTGGAGGTGAGTCCCGGCTGCCTCAGTGAGATAAGACCTTTGTGGTCAGATGAGTTGAGACTTGTGATTCAGCTGAAGTGAGACCTGGGTCCAGGTGAGCGGAGACCTGTGAGTTCCTGAGAGCTGAGACATGGGGACCCTAGCAATGTGAAGGCAGTGAGTGCTGGAAGCCCACACTGTTTGCCTGCGGTGGTGGTCCCATAGTGGCAGGTCGAAGCAGATAGTGAACAGAGCAGGAGTGAGGTCCACGCAGATCAGGCGAGCAGCCACCTTCTGGCCAGCCCGGCAGAGGTCCTGAAGGAGGCAGCATTTCTGGGGCACGCTGGCAGGTGGCAAATCACCCAGAGAATAGCAGCCCTGGCACCTTCCAAGCCTCCAGTCCTCCAGCTCTGTCTGTGGGTTCTGGGTGGGCACAGGAGGCATGGGCATAATGCAGATCTAGGCCCAGGCTCCGCATGGGGTGAGGTGTTTCAAAGGCCCACCAGGGCTGGGCCCCAAAGGCTTGAGGCCCCAGCTGACTTCCTCATTCCCTCCCTGCCCCTTCTCCTTGCACCTCTGACCCAAGATGATCAAAGCCTGCGAACTCCTCCCAGTCTCTGCGCTCACGGCTCTCCCGACAAGCCCCAGAGCTTCCAGATGTTGCCCCTCAGCCTGTCCCCTCCCTCTTCTGGACTCCCAGCCGAGCCCCTCCCCACCTTCCCCAGACCCCTTCCTGTGAGCCACCAGGTCAGTGTTCCCACTCTGCAGGGAATAAAAAGCAAAAACCAATCACAGGCTTTCATCACACCTGCAGGGGTGAGGGGCATTCAAAGGCTTCAGCGGTCCCAGTGGCCTCCTGCCCAGCTCCATCCTCTGCAGGGCCTCTAACTGCCCTTCAGACCTGATGAGCATGTCTGGTCACCAACCAGGCTCTTGTCCTCCTCCTGCCCTGGATGGTGCAAGTGCCCAGCCCACTAGCAAGCAACCACATCCCCATAACATCCGCCCTGGTAATTTCCTCTCCCAGTCGAGCTGGCCCTTCCAGAGACAGCAGGCTGGGAAGGTCACTTCCATGCCACGTGGAAAACGGAAGTCCCCGCTATCCAGTCGCTCGCTCCTCACAGTGGTGCTGTGGTCAAGGGTAGAACTAACCCCTAAGGTTTCCGAGGCTGTAAATGTTTGCCTGGTGGGTCCAGCTGGTGGCTTTGAGCTGCTGGCCCTTCTGGTTAGCAGCCCAGCGTGTGGCACCCTGAGCCACCGAGGCTCCTAGTGAAGAAAAGGGTCACCGTGGGCTGAGGTGAGGCCTGAGTCCTCCTCACCTGGGGCAGTTGTCCCTTCCAGCCCACAAGCCCGGCTGGCCTCCAAGAGTCTCCTCTCCCATCCAATGGTGCATGTTGGCTGCTGTGAGTCTGTGCCCAAGGCATGGAACAAAACGCCACTCCCACCAGCAGCCGAGGATCCGTCCCCTGGGATCCTGGGCATTTTCATTGGCTGATTTCTGGAAGGAGATTGTCAGGCCTTTCTTCCTAGTGTGTCCTAGTTTGGAAACTCCGCTGAACGCTGCCTGTATCATGGCAACACAGCAGCCGTCTCTGACGATCGGTGAGGTCTACCCCTGAGACTTGTGATCTTGGAATCAAACCTGGGTCTCCCACAGGACATGAAAACGCAGCCACAGAGCCACTGCTGACCCTGTCGTCTGGTACCATTGCTGTCACTGGGGGAGGCATCCTTACAGGCTCTTCTATAACCCGACATGGGCACAAAAGCAAGTAAACGAAGTCAATGAATTAGAAGCTGTGGGGTTGGCAACTGGGTGTCTGGTGATGCATTCCCTGAAGGCCTTTCGTAGCAAAAGATGCAGGTAATTTATACAATGTTTTACTAGCTCTTAAAAGGTCGGGTTTTCCTGTACTAGCTGTGCCTCCCTAACAGAGAGACAAGGGCTGCTCATTTGGCTCCAACATCTCAGAGGAGCCTGGCTGTAAAGTTAATGCAGTGAGAAATCTACAGCTCGCAGGCATTAAGGTGAATGGGCCGGCTCTCAGCCCAGGCAGCAGGAAAGGAGAGGAGGCATCTTGGAGATGAAAACCTTCGAGGGAATGTGAAAGGGGAAGCCCGTAGCAAGAATACAGGTGGGGTGGGCTGCCCTCCTCCTCTGAGGCCTCTTCCTTGGCCATCAGAGACCCCAATCCTAGCTCTGATGTCTGGGGGAGCTTTGAAAGCGTGCTGCCTGGCCCCGTTCCCGTGCCCTCTCTAGAGCAGGGACATGCATGGTGACCAAAGAGGATGCTGCTGACCGGGGCAGCAGGCAGACACAGAGAGAGATGAGGTGACAGTGCTGAGGCTGTTGGGACCACTGGAAAACTTTGGGGAACAGACAGCGATGATGGTTGCACCCGCAGTGGGTGTAACCCATTGTGCCAACCTGCACACTGAAAAATGGTTCAAGGGGCAAGTGGCTCATGACATACATTTTATCCCAGTGAAAGTATTCAAAACTAAAAGTCCGTCTAATCCACACAAGAACATTAATTACTGTGGGGCCTCCAAAGAAGTGGTGAGAGAAAGAAGGTAAAGACAAACAGGAAGGAGGGGCAGGGGCAGTGGGAATGGAGAGAAAGGAGGAAACTTGGAGCCTGAGACAAAGGCTGCTCCCTGGGGCAAGTGAGCCACCTCTGTGGGCAAAGGGGTCCTTCCTGGCGCAGCAGAACCCAGGGAGGAAGGGAGGGCTCCTAGAGCCAGAGGAACTCAGCCCGGTGCCATGGGCATGGCTCCCGGAAGTGTCTGTTTTCAGAGGAAGTGATGATGTCCCTGCGTCAGGACCTGGGAAGGGCTCTCAGAACTGGGTGCACACAGAGAGAAACTGGCCTGGCTAAGGGTCCTCAGAACCACCTGCCTGCACGGTCCCCAGAGACGGGGACATTTCAGGGGCATAAAGAACAGTGGCATAGGGCTCAGTGGAGGGTGTGGAGAAGTGGGGGCCCACCGCTGGGGGCAAGGAACATTGCGCTGTGAGCAAGAGGGAGTTGTCATCAGTGTGCCACCCCACGTGTGCCCAGGGCACACCAGAGGGAGGTTGTCCCCAAACCAACAGGACCCCTAATGCAGGTTCATCCATTCTCTCTGCAAACAGCTTCTGGTCACCGGATCAGACCGTTGGATGTGGCCAGTCCAAATTAGCACCCAGGAATCTGCAATTTTAAGATGTTCCTGGTGACTCAGATGCAGACCGAGATGCCAGGAGGCTGGCTTGGAGAAACACTGCACTGGGGGGGAGTAGGAAGGGGCACTCACTCACAGAGAGAACGTCAGGAATCCCCAGAGATACTGTATGTAAGGAGCTCCTACTCTGTGCTGTGACATCGTCTTTGCCGTCATCATCGTCATCAACATCATCACCTCCATCAGCATCATCA
>NW_022103968.1:7055462-7060569 GCF_000313985.2 Echinops telfairi
ATCATCACCATCATCACCTCCATCATCACCATCAACATCATCACAATCAAGATCATCATCATCATCATCACCTCCATCAGCATCAGCATCATCACCATCACTATCACCACCACCACTATCATCACCATCATCACACCATCATCATCACCATCACCATCATCATCATCATCATCATCACCTCCATCAGCATCATCAACATCATCACAATCAAGATCATCATCATCACCATCACCATCATCATCACCATCACCATCATCCCCTCCATCAGCATCAGCATCAGCATCACCATCACTATCACCACCATCATCATCATCACCATCATCACACCATCACCATCATCACCATCATCACTATCATCATCATCATCATCACCTCCATCATCACCATCAACATCATCACAATCAAGATCATCATCATCACCATCATCATCACCATCACCATCATCACCATCACTACCACCACCATCATCATCACCATCATCACACCATCACCATCACCACCATCATCACCATTATCACCTCTAGCATCATCATCATCAAAATCATAGCAATCAAGATCATCATCATCATCATCAGGGGAACTGAGCAAATGAGGGTATACTGTCAAGAATCAAGGGAGAGCTGGTGAATCATATCTCAAAGCCTTCAGGGAAACTCAAAATGTCCACAACTCCCCGAGGGCTGCAGAGGGGCTGGGGAAGGCAGCCAGTGACAAATGGGGTCCAGGAAAAGAGGGCAGGGGGTGGGGCCACACTCATCCTCCCTAGTCAAACACTCTACTTAGCAGCTAGCAGGCTCCAGGAGCTGAGTCGGGCTGAGATAGAACCAGGGAGAGCTGACTTGTAGACTACCCCTCCAGGATCCAGGAGAAGCTTGAACAGAGACGTCACAGGCCAGTGTCACGGACCGCCGCCTGGGTGCTCAGGAAACTAGGGAATGATCTGGGCACTGTTCAGAGCGGTGGAGCAGGTGAACCAGTAGCTGATCCCACGGGAGGACCGGCTCCGGAGCTGAGATCAGCAAGCCCTCACCATCATCTCCTCACCTCGTCAAAGAGGAACTGAGAGAAAGAGGGGTTCTGTAAGCCACGCCCCATCTAGGCAGCCACGCGCACACCCACACTCACACCCCTGGACTTCAGTTTCCTCCTTTGTGAAATGCCAAGGCTGGATGAGGTGTGATCCAGGGTCCAGGTGCCTCTGAATACCTATAAAGTTAATAATCTTTTTCCTGAAACGTGTTCATCATAGAGCTTCTCCTTAACATTTGTAATAATTAAGAACATAGAGAAGTGTCAAAAACCCCTGTGGCAGTTACATAATCTCCTGTCAACTTGTGAAGGGGTGGGGTCTAGCCTGTCAACCAGGTCATAGCCAATGAGGTCTTGTGTGGGCGTGGCCTTCTCCTGAGGATTTTGTGACTGCTGTCTTCCTCCCTGGATGTGGGACACACACTCTCTCACACACTCTGTGGCTTGATAGTCCTGTTGACAAGCCACATGGAACTACACTGATGGTAGTCAGAGCCCTGGAGCTGGAGGAGCCATGTGGAGACTCATGCCCATGTTGAGATGTTTCCACTGCCACTGGATCCACAAGACCAGGTGTCCTCAAACTACAGCCTGTGGGCCACATGCGGCCCGCCAAAGATATTTATCCAGCCCGTTGGGAAGTTTTGCCCTGTTTGTTTTTTTTACTTCAAAATAAGATATGTGCAGTGTGCATAGGAATTTGTTCATAGTTTTTTTTACACAGTAGTCCGGCCTTCCAACGGGTCTAGGGGACAGTGAACTGGCGCCCTGTTTAAAAAGTATGAGGGCCCCTGCACAAGACTTTCCACCCTCTCACTTGTGATCTTTCTGTATTTGGCTTCTTTGTATGTATTGTGTGAATCTAAAGAGGAATTTATAGACTGTATCCGAAATATGGGCTACTATTGGACTTTTGGACTTGATCTAGACTGGGATGTTTTCTCAATATTCAATTGCTCTTGTATATAAAGCTCTTTCTTATGCCCACATGAACTTGTTTCTCTGGTCGACCCAGACTAACACAACTCCTTTGGAGTTTTAAAAAAACAGTTGTCATCAAGTTGATTCCAACTCCTGGCCACCCTGCATGTCAGAGCAGAACTGTGCTCCACAAGGTTTACAGGGGCTGATTGTTTGGAAGAAGATAGCCCGGTCTTTATTCCACGTCACCCTCCTCCCCACAACATAGACTTGAAAGGCCAACCTTTCTGTTGGTAGCAAGAATGGTAACTATTTGCACCACCCAGATAAAAAAACCAAACCAAACCATCAAGTTGATTCTGACTGACAGCAACCTTACGGAACAGGGCAGAACTTCTCCTGTGGGTTTCTGAGACTGTGAATCTTTACGGGAGTAGAAAGTCCCATCTTTCTACCACAGAGTGGCTGATGGTTTCAAACTGCTGACCTTACAGTGAGCAGCTAAGCATGTAGCAGGGCTCCTTTGCACCACCTAGTGGTATAAAGATGTCCAATGTAAAATCCAAAGGAAAGTGTGTGCATCCATCAGGAAGCCTAAAACGGAGCTCTGATGAACTCAGGGGGTAGGGGGTGGGGAGAGGTTTACAGCCCCTTATTGAGGAATATAACTCAAGCCAGGGGGCTTCTTTACACAATCAGATTCTGAGGAGTGAACTGGGTTTCCGAGAAAAGACCAGAGTGGACACTGATGCCTGTTAGTCAGCTTCCTAACTCTCTGATGGACAGTGACTTCCTGAGGCTCAAGCCTGGCACCCAGAGATCACAAGTGTTCACCTTTGTGATGCCCAGATCGTCGCGGCCAGGGTGAATTCATTGACAGATGCAGTGCCCCTCAGCACCACGCCGGCTGCCTCCTGCCTTCAGCAAGGACCTAGGCCCAGGGGAGGGAGGAAGCGCAGACCGCAAGTTCCAGGTCCCTTAGCTTTTATGACTTGAGAGTTGGGCCACTAACTGCCAGGTCAGCAGTTCAAAACCACCAGTTGCTCTTCGGGAGTAAGGCGGGGCTTTCGAGTCCAGTAAAGAGTGACAGTCTTGGAAACTCACAGGGGCAGTTCTGCCCTGTCCTGTAGGGTCACTGTGAGTGGGCATTGGCCATCCTATAGGACAGAGGGCTTCCAGGGCTGTACCTGGTTTTGGGGAGCAGGACGCCTCCCCTTTCTCCTGCAGAGGAGCTGGTGGTTCCAAACTGCTGAGCTGGTGGTTAGCAGCCCAACGTGTAATTTGTAATGCCACCAGGGTTCCGTATCGGGTCGCTCTGAGCACTGACTCCTGGATTCCTGTGGGTGTGTCTCCCTGACAGGACACCCAGGGAGAGGGCCAACAGGCACAGTCAATCCACCTACAGTAACAGTCAATCTGCCTACAATGACAGTCAATCCGTCTACAATAACAGCCTCAACTCAGCTCATCAGCTCACCCCATGGAGTCCATGCTGACACATACCCACCCCCTCCACTGTGGGTTTCTAAGACTGCAACTGTTTACTGAAGTACAAAGCCTCATCTTTCTGCTGCAGAGCTGCTGGTGGTTTTGAACTGCCGGCCATGCAGGGCTTAGCAAACTACAGTCCAGGCCCAACTCTGATGTGGTCCCTATAAGTGAAAGGCTGCAAAGACCAGCCGTGCTCATTCTGAGCTGTCGGCGGCCTCTTTTGCTCAGTGGCCAACCAACTGACCCACAAAGCCAAAAATATTTATGGCCTGACCCTGACAGAAACAGTTTGCTCATCCATGCCAATCAAAAGAGAAACCCAGATGCCCTGTCCTGCTGTGGTCCCTGCTTGGAAAGGCCCTGTGGGGCAAGGCATACCATGCCCACGGGCCATGCGATCCCAGGCACCTCCCACATCCCCCTCGGAAACGCCACCGTGGATTTGCGCAGCGCTTGCTCCATGCAAGGCGGAAGCGTGTTGCAAAGGCAACCACGTGTGCCTGTCATGACAGCACAGTGTGGGAGGGAACCCTTGTGGAGGCCCAGCCAGCAGCCTGACAGCCAGGCCCACCCAGAGTGGGTGAACAGGAGGCTCCCTGGAGGAAGGGCAGTGGCATTGAGTCCTGGGGGCTGGGCAGGTGCTGGATGGAGCAGAATGCTGGGCCAGAGAGGAGAGCCTATGCCGATTCAGAATTTGGAAGGCGCGGGGCAGCTAGCAACAGGCATTTGGGGCTGCAGGAGTGCATGCTGGGAGACAGGTGGTGACAGGAGAGAGAAAGGTGGGCCCAGGTGATGGGGACATAGAACTGGGCACAGGAACTATAGCTTTGCCACCGTGAGGGACCCAGAAAGGGCAGTGCCTCTCACCAAGCCCCAGAGGATCTAGTCTGACTGCCTTCCTCCCGGCAGCCCCCTGGCCTCTGTTGACATTGCTACGGGGATGAGTGTTGCTACGTAGCTCCAGCTCCGTAGCTCTGACGCCCAGCTGCAGCACGCAGCCCTTCCTGCCCGGGCTTCTTTCCTCTCAGGTCAGCTTGCAGGCAGGAAGGGAGCGCTGCCAGCTCCATCTGTGGGGGTAGCACACTGCCACCTGCCGTGTGCCATCTTCAGGCAAACTTCGGGGGACTGGTGCCCTTGAAACAGCTCCCTGAAAATGCACACGGTGACCATCTCAGAGCACGTGTCCCCAGGAACAAGCGGGCCTTTGTCCTCAGGCCTGGCATCTGGGAAGCAGCAGGGAACAGGCACTTCAGCTTGGGGCCAACCTGCGCCATTTAAACTTGAAGGCATCCAAGGCGCCAACCCCTGCTGCTGCCTGCCACCCCACCCCCACCTCCACCCCGAGCTCTCCCTCAATTCTGAAACCAAACGCCCCGCCGGAAAGTGGGTGACTTGCAGACCAGAGTCTCCATTAGCTAGAAGCCAGCGCTGTGACGTGACTGCTGTGTCCGCTCCGTTCTAAAGCCAGAAGCATTTCATGGAGACGCCCTCATTCCCACTACAGCGACCACAGCTAAAACCGTCCCCCCTTTTCGGTGGACTGGATGGGTGGTTTGACATGAATTCGTCTGTCACTAAAGACCCCACATCTATTTCCGTTCTATTGTCAGCCCCTCAGACCACTCCCTAGATTGGAGGGACTGTTCTGTTCGCGTTTTGAAAGCGG
>NW_022103968.1:7062244-7087830 GCF_000313985.2 Echinops telfairi
TAACAATGTAACTTCTGAAATAGTAACAATGTAACTTCTGAAATAGTAAAAACGTAACTTCTGAAATAGTAACAATGTAACTTCTGAAATAGTAAAAATGTAACTTCTGAAATAGGGATCCCTTGAAAGCAAGTGAGACGTCTCCGAAGAGCCTCTTCAAATAACTGCTGATTCCCCATCACCAGCCGTCTCTGGGCCTCCGCTTGGTTTCGAGACTTGGCACAGACGGTGTCCATTTGTGATGCTGCAAACTGTTCTTTAAATTATCCAGCTGGATCTCGAGTCCCCATTTTGTGAGCCTCCTACAACCAGTTGGAATGTATGTCCCAAAGTCTACTTGGTTTAAGAAAGAGCTTGGCTTGGTTGATAATCCAAGACATTGGAATGAAAGCAAGGGGGCACTGAATTGAATACAAGGACCAGGCTAAGCCACACAAAAGGGTCATTTCTTGTCAGTCAAACATGGCTGGTCAAAACTCAGCATGTCTCCTGGGATTCAACCGGCATGCCACAGTGGATGCTAGAGTCCAGCTGGAAGCTGATGGGCCCTGCCTCTGTAGGGCTCGTGGAGTAACAGGAAGTTGGTAATGGGGGGCACAGGCCAGACAAGGGCAGAGCAGGCTGCTCAGGAGCAAACCTGGGGAGAAGGGACATGACTTCTCAGAAGAGATGTCCAAGTTGATACAGGAGAGACAGGAGGGAGGGTTTCCCTGCCCGGTGAAGCAGGAAGTGATATACTAGGACAGGAATGGCCCAGGCGAGACCCACAAGGGAGAGCCAGTGCCACTGCTAGAAAGGTCCCCAATGTGTCCTGGTCAAAAGGGGAGGACGAGGCTTTGAGGGGCTTACATGGCCATGACAGAGGGGACGAGCTTCCCTCCCTGGGGTGATGGAGGCCACACAGGGAGCCGGAGCTGAGCAATGGCAGGATGGGATCTGGCAATAGGAAAAGGGCCACGTTGCCGCCAGGGTAAAGGATAGCTCCAACCAGCAGGCACCGGGCAAGAGGGCCGTGGAGGTGAGAAATGGAGGCAGGGTATTCTAAGGAAGCAGCCGCAGAGACAGAGATAAGCAGATGAGACGGAGGACTTGGGAAGACAGAGGCTACAGGATTTCATCAATGATTGGATGTGAGCGAGCAGAGAAAAGGAGGTGTCTGCTCCAGGTGAGGCTGGAGCTCCAGCTCAGATGGGGAGAGAGGGTGGGGATGGAGGGAACCAGTTCTCCCTAGTGATTTGCAGCATGGTGGTCCTCAGAAAGAACTGTGGGTGCAGCGGCCACACCCAGACACGGCCCTCAGGAAGGAGACCTTGGGGTTGACGCAAGGCCCTCAGCTTAATGGGCTGACTTGGATTCCCAGGCTCATGCCTCAGGGTGGGACCCATCTCAGCCCACTAATGAGCACCGTGGGGTGGTTCCTAGGTCCTTTGCCAGATCCTTAGGAAATGGGGGAGCCAGTCTGGGGCTCAAACTTGTGAAAACGGTCGCTGTCAAGTAAGGCGTTAAAAACCCCAAAGTTGGAGAAATGAAGGTCCAGGATTGCAGCCTTCCATAGGGATTACAACTCAAAGAAAAGAAAACCTGTATCCTCAAAAGTGGGCCAGTAGGCAGCACCATCCCGAGTGGAGAAAAGATCGAAGTTGTCAACAATTTCTTCTTGCTGGGATCCACCATCAGTGCTCGCAGATCCCATGGTGGGAAATCAAATGATGCATCACACTGGGTCCATCTGTTCCACAAGACAAGTGTTGCAAAGCAATAAGGTTTCTTTGAGGGCTGAGGTGTGCCTGACCCCAGCCATGGTTCTCTTCAGTTGCCTCATAGGCATGTGATAGTTGGGCATGGAATGAGAAAGACCAAAGAAGAATCAATGCATTTGAACTACGGTGCTGCCAAAGAATATTGAAAGTACTATAGACTCCCAAAGAACCAACAAGTTCAGATACAATGCTCCTGAGACGCAAGGATGATGAGATTTCGCCTCATGTGTTTTGGACGTGTTGTTAGGGGAGACCAGTCCCTGGAGAAGGACATCACGTTCAGTAAAACAGAGGGGCGGTGACAAAGAGGAAGACCTCGGACAAGACAGATGGACCCAGTAGCTGAAACTACGGGCTCAAGCATAAGGACAATGGGAGGACCATGCAGGGCCGGGCGGTGTTTCCTTCTGATGGACAGAGGGTGGTTGTGAGTTGAAACTCACCCGATGGCCCGAAGGACATTTTTTAAGCTGTTTTCTAGAGACTATGAATAAGCAATGTTGGAGACACGTTGAATGTGTAAGCCTACAGATGTCCATAAGGACAAAACTCCCAGGGAAGAGAGAGCCCAGCCCTAAGGTATTGGAAACTACAAAAGGTCTCTTTCCTTCCTAGCAAAATGCCCTGCATGAGCACAGCCAAGTGTCCCCAACTCAACGGGCGCGCGTCCTTTCAGAGATCGTCGCCACAAAGAGCCTTTGTGAGGGCAGCCCAAGTGAAGTGGGAGCCAGGAGAACTGAGCTGGCCCACAACCAAGCCAGACTCACGGCTCTTCCCACTCACAGTGGCCCAGTAGGACAGAGGAGAACTGCCCCTGGGGCGTTCTGAGACGGTTCATCTTGGCAGAAATAGCAAAACAAATAAAAGGCTCGTCTTTCTCCCACAGAGCAACGGATGGTTTTGAACTGCTGACCTTGAATTTAGCAGTCCAACTCATAACCCACCACAGCAGCAGGGCTCCTGCTGCTGCTTTTGTCAGGTGCCATTGCATGAGTTCCGACCCATAGCAACGCTTTGCACAACAGAAGGAAACACTGCACGGTCCTGCACCATCCTCACAATTTGGTCGCGTGCTTGAATAGAGCCCTTGGGTGTAGCCACTGGGCCAGTCCATCTCCCGGAGGGCCTTCCTCTTTTCCGCTGTCCCTCCACTTTACCTTCTCCAGTGACTGGTCTCTCCTGACAGCACGTCCAAAGGATGTAAGACAAAGTCTCCCCATCTTTGCCTCTAAGGAGCCCTCTGTCTGTACTTCTTCCAAGATAGATCTGTTTGTTCTCTTAACAGTCAATAGTCTTCTTCAACACTGCGTTAGACAGGTTGACTAGAGAAATCCAGAGACACTTATATGTATGTATAAGAAAGAGCTTTGTATAAAAGAGTAATAATATATTAAGAAAACACCCCAGCCCAGCTCAGATCAAGTCCATTAGTCCGATATCAGCCCATCTGTATGATCCTAGCCCTTGAATTCCTCTTTAGACTCAGCCAGCACTTGCAATGATGCTGAATGCAGGAGGATCACAGGTCAGAGGTTGGAAAGCCTTACAGATCCATTGGTGGTGGACGCATCTCCATTGCTCGGGCTGTCATCAGCTTGGATCGAAGTGGCTTTTCAACAGGAAGGTGCAGGCAGAGAGAGTGGAAGTGCCCAGAACCCTCATAAGAAGGCTGCGCCCACAGGAGGCATCCTTAGGCTATGACCTGATTGACAGGCTAGACTCCACCCCTTCAGTCTTAAATATCTTCAAGTCGACAGGAGATTGTGTAAGTGCCACAAGCCTCATAATTCAAATGCATGGATTCTTCCTCGGTGACAGTCTCAGAAACTCACAGGGGCAGTTCGACCCTGTCCTATAGGGTCGCTGGGCACCAGGATTGGCTCAATAGCAGTGATTTTGGTTTGCGTTTGGGTCTTCCTGTGTTTTAAAAAGTATAGATCTCTGATGCGGAAAACCGAACGATACTTTGCCTTCCCTCATCCAGAAGGCTGCCTAGAGCATTGTGCTCTCGTAAACTGTAGCTCTGTGAGTAGAGATTGCCAGCAGCAACCGGAAAGACTAGATGGGAACCTGCGAGGTAGACATGCTTGTTTATTGAGCGGAGGAGGCACAGCTCCGAGAAGGAGGGTGAAGTTGGCTGCACTACGTGGGTAGAAAGTGTTGAATCAGTGTTTGCTCTGTGTGCATTTTCAACAGCACAGGAAAAAATAAATAAATTATCCCCCAAAAAGGAAAGAAAAAAAATGGTACCGTAACTTCACCAAGGCCCGCCGTCCCAAACGAAGCCACCGGAACAAAGGGCCGGGAACGGCCGCCCCAAGGCCAAAAGGGAAAAACAAAGGCCTTTCTCACCGCCCCCACCCACATACTCCTGCTCACATTTGCACCTCGCTCTGAGCAATAATCTCTGCTCACCTGTTGTTATTGTTGTTGTTGTCAGTCGTCGTCGGGAGCTGAGAAGTCTGCTTGAACTCCTAGCGACCCCCGCATCCAGCAGAATGAAAACTCTGCCCGCTCCTGCCCCATCCTCACAACTGTAGCTGCGGCTGAGCCCATCGTGGGAGCCACTGTGTCAATCCATCTCAAGGAGGGCCGCCTCCTTTCTCCTCCCTCTCCTTTACCAAGCACGAATGATGTCCTTCTCCAGGGACTGGCCTCTCCACCTGGCCCTACTGACCCTCCACCCACAAAGAGCCCCTTTAGGACAAATACTAGGGCTTTGGCCAGCCATGCTCACCATCCTGGCTGGCACTGGCTCCATCCCCAAGTGTGGCCTTGAACCCTTATCCTCACACAAGGATTCCAGGTCTACGATCATAGTGTCTCTCCATCGATACCACAGCTGGCTCTGGAATTCTCCCTGGAGTCTTCCAACCTTGGGATGCCTTTGAACCTCCAACCAGGAAGTCACAGAAAGAAAGGGGAGCCCACCAAAACTCATAAAGGATGAGGGGTGAGGCTCAGAACAGGTGCCCCAGGACTTAGAGGGGGCAGTGAGCTAGCGAGCTTCTGAGCACCCACATACTTGGGGATTCACAGGCTCCCCCTTCCTCTCCCAGTCCTCTTCTGATAGGCTGCAACATCTCAAACTCCTTATAAAAGGTCAGATAAATCGGCTCGCCTGGGGTGAAGCCAATGAGCAGTGGCCGGGTGCCCACCCAGGTTCCCCATAATTGATGGGCTCTGAATAAGCAGAACCAATCCAGGCTGCCCATGAAGGAAGTGACCACAGCCAGCTAAGTTCACACAAGAAATGGGTGAACTTTAAAGTATTTGAACACAAATAAAGACCATGAGTTTTTATAAAACTCTTTACTAGCTCAGACACGAGGCTCCAAATGCCCTTTCTTCTTGGGCTGAGTAGTTGGGTGGGGAGTGGTGGGACCAGGCAGTCCATGTATCAGGGCAGAGCTGCAGGGACAGGGTAGTAGGGGGAGAGAATGTGTGGGTGGACAGGCATCCCCAGAGTGATTGGTGGTTTCGAACTGCTAACCTTACGATTAGCAGTCCAACAAGTAAGCACCACGCCACCAGGGCTCCTAGGGGAAGGCAGAGGGTCATTGAGATAAAAGGCCAAAGTTCAGTGCGATAGAGCAACACCGTGCCACATCAGTGGGCTCCAACGCGGTCATGAATGTGAGGCAGGACCCGCAGTCTCTTTTTGTCGGGCCCAGGGTCGCTGGGTAGGAACAGGCTCATTGGCACGACCCAAAGACACACAGTGGGAGCAACGAGGGTCTCCCTCAACCCGTCTAGCTCCAGCACTCTTGCCCCTATCCCTGGTGGGGTGCTACTTCAGTGTGAGGAAAAGTGGTTTACCAGAAGAGGAGTCATCATGAGCAAAGACTTGGTGACCCCAAAGGATGGGGGCATGCATAAGAGAGACCCAGCAGCCCTGGGAGACAGAAGCAAATCCCACTGCAAGTCAATAGTGGCTGGAGAGACATCATGTGTGTTGAGCTGGGGATCATACATTCTGTTGACCACTACCCACTGAGCAGCTGCTGAGGGCCAGAGGATCCACAAGGTGCCGGACACAAAGTCAAGGGCCAGTCTCCTGAGAGACACAGGCATCAGAACCCATCGAGGCAGGTGACTCTCCAGGATCTCTGAGACATCTCACACTCAACTCTCACGAAGGGCTACTGAGGGCATCTTCACCCCCTCCTGTGCACGGGAAGCTGGGCAATGAATAAGGAGGACACAATAGAGTCCATGCATTTGAATCCCGGTGTTGCCAAAGAACATGGAACGGAGAAGGCACTGTCTTGGCCCAAACATCTGTCTGGGAAGAAGTCCGGCCTGAATGCTCCTTAGAAGCTGGGGTGGTGAGACTTCATCTCACGCACTTTGGACCTGTTGTCAGGAGAGACCAACGAGTCCCTGCAAAAGGACATCATGCTTGGTGATGCGCTGGGGCAGTGACAAAGAGGAAGGCCCTCAAAGGGCTGGATTGACCCAGGGGGCCGCCATAATGGGCTCACAGATGACAGCGGGGAAGATTGCACAAGACCGGGCAGTGTTTTGCTCGGTCGCTCACGGGGTCCCTACGGGTCAGAACCGACTCCATGGCACCCCACAACCGTAACAAAATCCCACTGCCATCAGGCCGATGCTGATTCATAGTGACCCTAAACAACAGAGTAGAACTGCCTCGTGTGAGTGTCGGAGATGGTAACTCTCCAGGAGTAGAAAGCCTCCTCTCTCTCCCTCAGAGCAGCTGGTGGTTTTGAACTGCTACCAAGGACGACTAAACCCCACTGGCTGCCAAAGCCAGAGATATATCTCTTAACGTGCAGATGCAGAAGCCACTCATGTGGAAGCAACCTCAGCGGGCTGGGAAGATAAAAGACAGGATCCCTAGTTCAATTTGAATTTCACCCCACCAACATTTGGGACATACTTTTACAAAATGCCTTCCATTGGTTAATCCCAAATGAAATTCTAACCGAGCCGTCCTGTATTTTCACTTGCTAGCACTGGCAAGTCTAAGCCCGATGCTCTCTTAAAGGAACCACCCTCATTTACAATGCGGACCAACACAGGGAACAGGACTTCATAGGAGGCCAGGCTGTCAAGGACCCACCCTGAGCTTCCTTCTTCCCCTCAGGGTTGCCTTCTTGGTCCCCAGCTACGGGAGCTGGGAGGCAGGAACCAAGTTCTCCTCTTCCAGGGGGTCCAGAGACCTGCTGGTCCCACCGGCATCTTTTCAGTTCTGTGTCCTGGTGGTGTAGTGGTTACACCTTGGGCTGTGATCCGCATGATCGGCAGTTCAAAACCACCAGCAGCTCCTTGGGAGAAAGACTGGACTTTCTACTCCCGACAGTCCCGACCCCACAGGGGGTCACTAGGAGTCAGCACTGACTTGATGGCAGTCAGTTTGGTGGTAGATTTTCTTTGGTTCCCCACAGCATGTGCTGGAGCGAGGCTGTCACCGTGGTGGGAAAAGCAGAAATTCTGCTTGTGGAATTCCCCAGAAAGCACAGTCTTCTCAGGCCTGGAATCAAAGGTGGGAGTCACAGTAAGAAGCCGTTTAGGCACAGGAGCCCCCTCACCTCCCCACCCCGGGTTGAAATTGCATCCAGGCGTGCACTGACCACAGGGGCTATATTGGCTGACATGTTTTCAAGGAAGTTAAAATGCAATATCGGCTGCAGCTTAGAGGAAACCAAAATTTCCCTCCAAATAGCATCTCAGGAGACTGGCCAAGCTCAAGGTGCCTTTATCTAAGGACATTCCATTGGGAAAGGGGCAGGAAGAAGCCCCGGCCCGCAGGTAACTCAATCAGGCTCAGTGGCATTCACAGGGGTATCAGTTACCGTAAGCCCCGTGGGGCAGCAAGGAGATTAAGACCTGGATTATCTGCCACTTACCATGTGTCATCAAGGGGCCGGCGGCTTCGCCTACAAGCCCCGTCTAATCAGGGTCTGGCCGGCTTTCCTCAAAAGGAGGCCTGGCAGTATCTCCCGGCATGTTTGAAGCTGTTCGTCACAGCCTGATGGGGACTCAGCCCCACGGTGACAGCAGTGTCAACAGTGGTCAGGGGAGGAACCTCTGACAAGTGGCTCTTTGTGAAAAGAGGAGACATTGAGCCAGGGAGGTGCTGGGCAACCTTCGGGAAGCTCGGGGCCGCTTAAGTGCGCCCTGAAAGACGCCTTCTCTGGGCATGTTCAGCTTCATGTGTCCATGGGCATGTTTCAGCTTCATGACAGCCGTGGGCTTGAGACAAGACAGTGTGTCTGTCGAGAGGGACATAATCGGGTTTGACACCAGCTCTGGTGGCAGAGGAAGCGCCAAGTGCCTTCTCAGAGGTTAGGGAGCCAGCAAGAGCTGAGGGCTGGGGTCCCGCCATGTAGTGCCCCCCACCCCCCCACCAGGGACCGGTCAGCCCCCGTTCTTGTAAAGACACAGCGATGCTCGGTCCTTTCTCCCCACGTTGTCCTCGGGGGGGACTGTGGTGGAGGTGAGAACACGGCCTGGGAGATGGTGCTCGGTTCCTGAGCACCACCGCAAAGCCAACGTCCCTATCCAACGAGCCACGTGATCTTTATTTTTAACTTCCCAGTGCATGGGAAGGCCTGTTGACTCCATCATGCAGTCTATTACCCATGCAGCAGCACTCTGGGAAAGCCTGGGGTACTTCGAGCATGGCCAAAACGTGGCACAGAGACACTGCGCGAGCATGTGCTGTGGGAGAACTGGCTCCTGCCGACGTGGTTGATGGGGAGCTGCTGTGGAAGGCTGACTCTGTGGGGAGCAATAGAACGCGGGGTGCCTGAGATGTACGAGGCCCGAGATGTACGAACTCCGGATGCAGCCTTCTCCCCTAGGCTCTCCCACCTCCCACGGAATCTCAGGTTGGCCCAAAGGAATACAGCAGTCACCTTTGGGTCATTTTCTTCCCGCCGAATTGCACTCAGGAGGGGAAGTCCCTGGTGACTTCCCATTGCCAAAGAGAAGTAGTGGAGGCTGCCTTTAGGACCCGCCCCCAGGTCACCTCCACACCCTCTAGGGCCTATCCATTCTGTGCCCGCTGGACGCCCAAATCCCAGATGACCAGGCCAACCTCTCTCCACAGCCAAGTGGAGCAACGAGCTGTTCCGTAGACACCACACAGTCCTGTGCCGAGCCCCCACAGCAAAGCCCGCCTGCGTCTACACCAGCTCGGCCCTGCCTATTCTGCAGGACTGTTCTCAGGCCTCCGAAGGGGTGCGTCACAGAGTTGGGAGGATATGGGATCAAATGATCATGGGGATTTTCCCTGAACTTTTTTTTTAAGTTGAACATGATTGGATAGTTTATTAACTGTTGGAATTGTGAAATATTTTAAGTGAGTTAATGATCCTATGTTACATGATGGGTTTTTTAATTAATCATTTGAGGGGAATCTTACAAATTTAATGACAGTCCATTATTCAATAGTACAAAGCACACTCGTACATAGGTTGCCATCAACATTCCCAAAACAATTTCTTCCTACTTGAGGCCTTGGGATCAGGCTCCTCTTTTTGCCCCTCCCTCCCACCCTCATGAATCTTTGACCAATTATATAGGATTATTGTTATTTTGTGTCTTACGCTGTCCATTGTCTCCATGAACTTTTAAATCCCCTCATATCTGCGATATATTTCCTCACGTCGACAGTTGGATGTTCCTCTCCTTCCCCGGCCTCCAGATCAACTCCTTCCATCGCTCCGTGGGCCTGGTCAGAGTCCACCTCTCCTGGGTGCTGTCCTGTGGTGGGGGGGACCCCTGGCATTCACAAAGGAACGGTCATCACCAGTCTTGGCTGGTGCACAGAGGCAGAGAGGATGATGTGCTTTGTGAAAACTCCACCCATAGGTCCCAGGCTTCCAAGCTGGCGTTGCAAAGTCTGACCGTGGCCCAGGGCTGGGACCAAAGCTCAGCCACACGATGAGACTGGCCTGGATCCCAGGTGGTGGTGCTGAGGTCTGAACTCAGGGCCCTGACCCCCAGGCAGGATGCTCTGTGTAAGGTGACTATCCTAAGGGCTGAGACTTCCACCCGACTGATATGTGATTGGGAGGGGGCCTGAAGGGGTGCTCAAAATCCCTCCAAAGGTCTGGACACCCATGATTGCCCAAAGACCTCCTAAGGTGGGAACAGCATACCCACAACCCAGCACAGGGCCTGGTGCACAGGGAGGGCTCCGGAGGAGTGAATGAGCTCTGGCTTAGTGCTGTGCCCCCAGGGGTCTCCTCTTGCTCTGAGCCTGGGCTTCTTCCTCTCAGAGAAAGTGGTTTCCTTGGCCCTTCAGGGAAAATCCTTTACAAATAAGACCCTGTCTCTTCAGTGGTGATGAATTCGGGTGATGTCCCAGGGCCCACCATCTGGGAGGTTACCTGGTTTCAGATAGGGAGCTTTCTCCCCTGGTCAGACCTGAGGGATGGTGGGGACAGACATGGCATATTCCGGACCAACATGGCCAGTGCTTGGGGGCAGCATCGCAGGCCTGACTCCCAGGGCAGAAGAGGCCTCTGGGGGCCAGGCCTTGCCAGCACTATGCAAACATTTTGTCACATGCTGCTTCAACTTCTGTTCCTGATGACCTGGGAATGTCACTTATGGTTGGTATTCACAACCCAAATGAATAGAAGCGCATGCACTGTTTCAATTGTTCTCTTTCCATCCCTGGGGATGACCCAGGGGAGCCCTGGTGGCATTGTCAGGTAGGCATTGGACTGCTAACAGGCAAGGCCAGGGTTCAAACCCACCAGCTGCTCTGAGGGAGCAAGATGAGACTGTCTATTTTGGCAGCGGCTGGCGGCCGTGGAACCCCGGCAGAGGGTCCCTGTGAGTCAGAACCGATGTGAGGGCAGTGGTTTGGGTTAGGATTTGTGGGGAGAACCAAACCAAACTCTCCCCATATCTTCTTTTTTATTATTTATTAATAAATCATTTTATTGGGGGCCTTTACAGCTCTTATCACAATCCATGCATCCATTGTATCAAACACATTTGAACAGAGGTTGCCATAACCATTTTTCAAACCATTTTCTTTCGGCTTGAGCTCCTCTTGATCCCAGCCCATCCCTCTATTATACGACCAAGATAGAAAGTAATCTTCTCGGGCCGTTTTCATACATAGACGCAGGAGAGGCTAGACAACAAGCTGAATACCATGGTAGGACTGACCACTAAGGGTGAAATTCACTTCTGGAAACATCTTGAGGCCTGGCAGTACCTGCTACCCTGGGACTGCTGGACTTCACTTCCTTGCGGTTGCATGCTGTGTGTGTGTGCATGGGCCCCTGCACCCTGAACCCCTCGGCCTCCAGAGAAACCCAGCAGAGCTGTGTCCTCTCCACCTCCAGGGGGACTTGTCTGGCCAGTTCATCCCCGTGTCCTGATACATTCCCCAGCGACCTTTGCAACTGTTAGCTTCTACTGACCCATTCACAGAAACACAGGAAGCAGACACCCCGAGGCCACCTGCCAATTGGCTGGCAGGAAGGAGGGGATCTCCCCTAGCTCCTGAGGCCGGCGCCTTCTCCCACTATGAGTGCAGAGGGGGGCTGGCGCTGGGCGCTTCAACTCCCGGCCAGGTACCCCAAAGTCACCATCGCTAATCCACCAGAGGCACAGGGATGGCCTGCCTTGCTCTGGGCCTGACTTGGCCTGGAATCCCTCAAGCAGTGCCCCTCCTCTCTCACCCTCCAAGCCAGGCCCGGGGAGCTGGTCTCTGCTCTCAGTGGGGCTGGGAAGTGAGAGGGATTTGTTCCCAAAGAGCACAATTCCCATGGCTCCCTACTGTCCCAATTGCCAACCTCAATCTGGTCCTAGAAGTCCCTTGGCCTGCCCAGAATTCTGGGCCTTGATCATAGTGGTCATCTTCCTCCTCCTCCTCCTCCTCCTCCTCCTCCCCCTCCCTCTGGTCCCCCGCCTTTTCCTCCACCTCCTCCCCACTCCCACCTGCTCTCTCAATTTCCCCTTTCTCTGCCTGGCACAGGTAATTGTGAGCCGGACAGGGAAAGCTCTGGAGGATTCGGTTCCAAACGTAGCCCAGCGGTTCTCAGAAAGCCACAAAGAAGCGCTGAATGTCACATTGAGTCGGCTCCAGCTGCACCTGCCGGCCAGCCCCGTCCCCTCGGTTCACCAGGGGGTCAGCGAGCGCCCGCAGCCTCTCCGATGGCAAGGAGAGCTACTATGTTTTCAGTTCACAGTGAGATTAAATCTACAGCGTTTGACCCGGCTGATTTGTTTTGTGGCTGACGGAGCAAGGCAGGCTGGGCCGAGATCGGGGTCCCTTTCTTCCCCTTAAACAGGACACCGTGGAATTTGTCCGCAGCCTCAGCAGTGTGACGGCTCATCCCAGGCCTGGACATGAAGACAAGGGTGTAATGAGGCTGGCCCCCACGGGCGGGCACGAGTCCAGCAAACTCATCCGTCGCGGCTTGGGGCTGTGGTGGAGTGGATCGCCAGGCCTTTCTTCCTAGGTCTTCTTGGGCTGGTGGCTCTGCTGAAACCGGTTCAGCCTCTCAGTAACCCAGCAGCCTCCCCTGAAAGATAGGCGCTGGTTGCACATGCGATGCATTGACCTGGACCCGAACCCAGATCTCCCCCCATGGAAGGTGGGAATTCTCCAGGCCTGCGTTGATCAAGGTGGGTCACACCTGGCTCAGGGCTGCTGGCCAAAGGAAGGTCTGAGCTTGGGGAAGTTCACGGCTCTGGCCGCATCCTTCTAACTGCTCTTCCCCTCTACCCTAACCCACTTTCCAGTCCAGCCTGCTCCTCCAGTGGACAAAGCCCAAGACGCCTTCCCTCCAGCCACAGGAAGTTCGCTTCCTGATGGCTTCCAGTTTGGGAAGTTCAGCTGCAAGTCCATCCCCACCTGCAGAGCCCCGCAGAGAGGCCTAGCTCTGTGGGTCTGGTCCAGCTGCTTCACCAGCAGCCACAGGTATTTGAGGGGACCTGGAATAGGTGTCCAAGCATGTGCTAACCCAAACACCGCGAGCCAGGCAGTCTGTCAGAACAGAGACCGATGCTCTCAGTCTGGAGGCTGAACTCAACATCGGGGTGTCGGATGGGCCAGACTCGCCCCATGGCACTAGGGGCAGGTCCTTCCTGATCCCTCCTTCTGGGAGGTGGACCCAGCCACTCCTGGGCTTGGAGACGCGTCTGCACATGGCCATCCTTCCTCTGTCTGTCTCTCCGTGTCTCCTTTATGAGGAAGACTCAGATTGGATGGGATTAGGACTCATCGGACCCTACAAAGGGGTCTGCTAACTGCAAGGTCGGAAGTTTGAACTCACCACCTGGTCTGCGGGAGAAGGATGAGGCTTTCTACTCCTGGAAAGATTGATAGTGTCAGAGCAGATCGACTCCATCCCACATGGTTCCTGTGAGTCCGAATAGCGTCGGGGCCGTGACTCCGGTGTAGCTTCACGCTAACTTCTTCCAAAACTCTTTCCAAACAAGGTCACATTCACAGGCACCAGGCGTGAGGACTTCAATGTATCTCTTGTCAGGGAGACACGGCCCATCTGTCACAGAGCCCAGAGTCAATGCAGATGCTGGCCGAGTGGCTGGGTCTGGGCTCCGGGAGAGGTGGGGTGTTGCCCAGGGCCCATCATCCTGGGGACTGGCCAGGCCTCTGTGGGGAACACTGGAGATCCCAGACAGAAACCCAAGCACACATGCATACAGCCAGGCAGCCGTGTGCAGACCAGCTGCTCAGGCCCATGGTCCCATTGGCAGGGGGACAGTGGGTCAGAGGCCTGAGAGGAGGGGGCATGATGGGGTGGGAAGCTGGCGATGAGGCTGGGCCATGCTGGGCCATGCTGGGCATCCCATAGGGAAGGGCAGGGAGAGAGGCCAGTGCTGTCTGTGCTAAAAGGCATTCAGCAAGCGTGTGGACCTGGCAGAGGGCTGAGGGTGAGTGGCCTGACAGCAGAGGAGGGGCCCTAGTGAGCCTCAGACCAGGAGCCCCCTAGGAATCTGGGGGTGGCTGGTGAGGGGTGCAAAGCAGGACATCAGCAGGGCTCCGGCCAGGTCCCCAGACTGCTCTCTGCAGAGACAGAACTCCATGCTGCCTACCTCAAACTCACCGCCATCAAGCAAATGCTAACTCAACGCGACTCCCTGCAGAGAAACTCATCTTTCACAGGACCAAACCCTGGAACAATTTTTGTCACAAAACATTAACGATCCCAAAGTGAAGTGCTGTGTTTTTATACAAATGCTCGCACATGCTGCCATTTATTTGCAAATTCCTGTGTGTTTCTGAGACTGTCACTGCTGACAGGAGTAGAAAGCCCCATCTTTCTCCCTTGGAGCTGCTGGTGGTTTCGAACCACTGACCATGCGGATCACAGCCTATCGCAGAGTGACACAGAATCACTGTGCTACCCGGGCTCCTCTGTGCAAGAGAGAAGCGGGAGCAGAGTCCAGCTTAGTGTGGGCAGGAGGCCGGGGGCAAGTTGGAAGGAGATGGTGATCGTGATGGTGACCGCAACTCTACTTTGTGAACCGAGGACCAGGGAGCCTGCAAAACGCGTTGCCATATTCTTTCTACTCCATAAACCATCCAGGTGACGTTGCTGTCCGGAGCCAGCAAGTTGGTTCTGATCCATAGCGACCTATGCACAACAGAAACACAGCCGGGTCCTGGGCCGTCCTCACGCTGGCTCTGATGCCTCGGCTCATTGTGGCAGCCACGGGGGTCGCTCCATCTCATCAGGGCCTTCCTCTTAATCGCTGCCCCTCCACATTACCAAGCAGGATGGCCTTCTCCAGAGACTGGTCTCGCCCGACATGTCCAAAGTACGTGAGATGAAGGAAGGTCGGTTTGTTTTCTCATCTAGTCTACTGATGAGGACACTAGGGCTCAGAGAGGCAAAGGTGTTTTCCTGGGGTCACACAGCTAAAAGCAAAGGCGGCAGGTCTCAGCTCTGCATCTCTCCAACTCTAGCTCCCAGGTTTGTCATTCAGGGCCCAAAACAGTGACTGGCACGTGGCCCCAGAGCCATGAAGGCGCCAACTGCAAAGGCTACCTGAAATCCGGGTGACCCCAGGGCTCCAGGACCAGCGTAGGAAGCAGTCCTCTCGCTGAGGAATCCGCCACGCCGAGATACGTGCTCCTCTTGGGACCAGGATGCAAATCTCAGCTCGGGCCGGGGAGGCTCTGGTTATTAATGATTACTGCCTGAATCACGACATTTGGGATTACTCAGGATGAGGGCCCACCTCCACGCCATATCTTACTCTCATCTTTCTCCTCTGAAGCCGTGGCTGTGGCCTGGGATTCCAGGCTCTCTCGCTGGTTGGCTCTCTGGGGTGAAGGGAGAAGGGAGAAGCAGGCTGTGAGAAGTGTGTCTCTAACCCTGTGAACAAGAGACGCCCAGCAGAGGAGGGTGGACCAGGCGGCCAGCCAGGAATCCAGAGCATGGTGCTCTCTGGTGGGAGGAAGGCTACAACTAGACCCCCAAACCAAACTCCCTGCCCTCGACTGGATTCCGACTCTTAACAACCCTGTAAGTCAGGGCCGAATGGTCCCTGTGGGTTTCTGGGGACTGGCAACCCTTCACTTAAGTAGAAACCCCCATCGTTCTCAAGGCAAACCCTGTGATAATGTAACAGTCCCAAAGTGAAGGGCTGGGTTTTTATACAAAGACGTGCACACGAGGCTCTTTGGTTTTTTGCAAGCCGTGCAGCCCCCTCAGGCCTTAGTTTCCTGTGGATGCCATGCAGACAACACGTGTGCACTTTATTTCCATGGGCACAGGCCTGGCTCCCCGGCTGGCCAACAGCAGTCTGCAGGCGTCATTGCAAGGGGCCTCTAGGGGTGACGCTGGTATTTTCCAAGGGGGGTTTTGAACTCTCACCGCAGCACCCAAAGACCAGCAAGGCAAGGCTGCGGGGTAGCTTGTCTATGAATGGTGGTGGCACCAATGATAGCAGCTAACGATGATGGGGATCAGGTTCTGGGCCCAATCACCAATATAACGAACCTCTTGCGAGAACAGTGGGGGCACGCTTCCCTGAGGGGCACAATGGCTGCCCGGCTCCAGGCCTCACCCACAAACCCCACAGCGTCCCGGAGATAAAGAGTCACTGGTCTCCGCTTGGGTGACTTTCTCAGGGCAAGAAGCCTGTCCAGCAAAGGTCCTCTCCGATCTCCACCGTAACTGGCCCCCTTGCCCACCACTGACCTACCCTCTTTTTTTTCTTCTAATCATTTTATTGGGGGCTCGTACAACTCTTATCACAATCCATATACACATCAATTGTGTAAAGTGCATTTGTACATTCATTGCCCTCCTCATTCTCAAAACATTTCCTCTCCACTTAAGTCCCCAGCATTAGGTCCTCATTTTTCCCCTCCCTCCCTGCTCCCCACTCCCTCATGAGCCCTCGATAATTTATAAATTATTATTTTGTCATATCTTGCCCTGTCCGACGTCTCCCTTCACCCACTTTTCTGTTGTCCGTCCCCCAGGGAGGAGGTCACATATAGCTCCTCTTGTCTTGATCTGTCTAGGCCATCAGGGTTGTTCTGGAGTTTCCTCGGGGAGGAGTGGACCCCTGACAGAACCGGAACTCAGTCAGAAACAAGAAGGGCAACAGCTGTTTATAGGCACCCAGCAGTGTCTGGTAGACCTGGGCGCTTATTAAAATAACTCCTCATGGTCCGCCCCAGAGCTTTGGATCCAACAGGTCTGTCTGCCCTGGGCTTCACAGTCCTGAATTCCTCAAGGTCAGGTCAGAGTTCAAAACCACCAGCTGGTCTGTGAGAGAAAGCTAAGGGCTTTCTACTCTCGTAAACAGTTACAGTCTCAGAAACTCAACAAGGGGCGATTCTACCCTGTCCTATGGAGCCAGCAGTGACTTAATGGCAGTGAATTTGGTGTGTGTGTGTGTGTGTGTGTGTGTGTGTGCGCGTTTTGGTTTGTGAGCTTAAGAAGAACTCAGGAGCAAACCCCTTCAAGTCCGTGCCAGATGGAGCTTGGGCCACAAGAGGGAAGGAGAGTTTGCCCACAACAGAGTCCAGCCTCCGGGGCAGAATGGCTCTGAGCGCGTATATCGTGTCAAGGTGACTCAGTGGCATTTCCATGAAGTGACATAAAGAATTCACAGAAAGCGGATCGGCATGCGATCCTTCTGTGTTTATACTATCGACATGATGGCCAACCTTCTGCCTAGGGGCCAGGCCTCGCTCAGCTCCTTTAATTAACCTTGTTAGGGCAGAGCAGCAAAGATGGGGAAGTCCTCGGATTAACACCCTGGGCATAAGGCAGTGGTCAGGCAGGAGCCAGCTGATGAGCTGCAGTAAAAAATGTTAATTCTAAAACTTCAAAAGCAATAAAATACAACAACCCCGAGAGTGCAGGGTCCCAGCCTTAAGGATCCTCCGGGTTCCCTGGCCCTCCGGTCAGTTGGGATAATGGTCTGAGCCGACGAAAAGGGAGGCTGAGCACAACTGGAGAGGACTCGGGTCTTCCGAGACCTACGGGGTCATTTCAAACATATGCAGACAAGTTAATTCAAGGGCCTGCAATTAGGGAACTCTCTCCACCTCAAGAGAAAGGAGTGTCCTGGAGAACACCCCCCGCTGCCCCCAAGAATAATAAATAAGTCACCCCCTTAGGGCCACGACTGTCTACCATCACTGGGGGGATCACCAGGACACTTCCAACATGACCAAATTAGGGAGGGAGAGGGATGGACCCCAAACTTGTCACACGCTCCCCCCATTTCCCTGGATCGGACATTCACCCTTCTCCTTAGTAACTGTACATTTGTAAAAGTAAAATCAACATCGCTACGTTGTCTCACCCGGAGCCAGACCTGTTCCTCCTTCTGAAAGTATTTTTGCTCTGAAATAACCTCTCGGATGACTGAGATGCCTTGGGGTGTGGGGCTTTCCTACCACGACTGGTCCACTCGTTCCCATGCTTTGAAAGGAAGCGGAGGGGGAGGCCAAGGACGTCCTGAGAGGAAAACCGCCTGGCTGACACCAGCCCCAAGGGAGGTTCCACTATTATCACCCCATTATACAGATGGACACATGGGTCATAAATTGTGGAAGCAAGTTCTTCATCCGAAGAGCCCAACTCCAGGGCTGTACCTCTTTTTACAAGGCGCTAAATCAATGCTTATTGGATTGACTGTGGATCAATGACCCCTTCCTGTATTGATCCAAATACTCTTCATTAGGGTTGTGACCTCCACCCTGACCTCTCCCCGAGGACCCGAGATGCAGCAGATGCTAATCCAAGAGGAGCTATCATACATCATCGCTCTGAGCGGAGACGCTAAGTGTCTGATGTCTACGTTTGCGTCTCAAGTAGAGATGCGACCGGTCTCCTGTAAGGACTGACTCCCACCAGGCCACCCTGAAAGGGCCGGGCCTGAGCCCTCACCTTAGATCCATGCAAAGGACGCAACTCACTTTGCATGCACTGTTAAACTGTCATCATGGGAAATAAATAAAGTCCCCCTGTGTCGTTTGACAATTAGCAATGACGTCGCAACCCTTTGGCCGCCTGCACGCGGCTCTGTAATTGTGAGATTACAAAGCTATCATTTACATGGTTGGCTATAAGCATGTGGTTACCTTGCGATGACAAAGCAATTACCCGGGGATCATTATCCTCATAAAGTAATCTGCAATGGTAGGTAAATAATGAGTATGCTGCTGCCAAATGCTGTATTATTGACCCTTAAAATAACTATCACGTTTCACCTCTTTCTAGGAGCATATGTAGGCGCTCTGACAGCCCCCCACCCCCAAGACAGGGTGGCTTTGAGTCAATCGGACATGAGATGGCGTTGCAGGTCACTGCAGTGATCGCTGAGTAATGCAAGATGCGTTTTCTCAGCTGGTCTTTGCACCAGTGACATGGTGAAAGCAGGGCGGCAGTCTTTCTCCCGGACGCATGGAGTGGAGCACAGAGAGCAGGGCTCAGAGTGGCTGAGCGGCGATTTCCCCTCCACAGGGATCTTCCAAGGACACTCCCTCCCCCCTCCCCGCAGCCAGCCTGCCCTGGTGGCAACAGGACCTCAGGCCTGCTGAAGGCAGTCCACATGGTTGAAAGCCGAAAACGCAATTACCATGACATTCCCCTCCACCAAAAAATCAAAAGGCACTGGATCCTTCGGTTGTCTTTGCCCGCTTTGTTCAGTGGAGTTGGCCAAAGGTCACCATTCTTTGCTTCAGTCTCCACAAAGCCAAATGTCCCTTGGGGGGTTGGGGGGGGGGCGGGAGAGGTAAAGCTAAAAGCTTCCAACCCAATGGGGCCGAATCAACACCTGCATTTCGATACTTGCCTCAGTTAGACCTGCAGTTGGAAGTGCAGCCGGAGTGCTTGCTCAAGCAGAGAGAAACCATGGCCAGCCAAAGACAGGGCGTCCCTGGGACTCTCAGCCCAGGACCAGGTTCCAGATCTGAACTGCTCCGAGGGGTGTTTTCTGGAACTCGAGCGTGGGAAAACAAGGCGGGCCCCCATTTGTCCTGGGTCATAGAATCTCGGGCTTTGAGAACCGGCTCGTCTTGGAATCCTTCCCTCCACGCGCACACACTGTGCCAGCAAGCACTCCGAGAGCCCAAGGCACAGGCAAACGGTCCCTTGCCCTCAGTGAGCTCGACGGGGGAGGGAGAGAAGGTACCCAGGGCAGCTAACATCCAGCCTCCTCTCAGAGTTCTCCCAGCTCCTTCTCCCGCTCCGCCCCCAGCCGCCTCCCTCTCACAAATGCCCAAGAAAGCTCTCTGGGGACAGAAGGCCCTCCCGAGGAGGGCAGGAGAGAGAAGAGGGTGAGTGAGTCATCAGAGGATGAACCCAGATGAGCATTGTTTCCTTTCCCGTGTAAGTTCACCATCCAGGTCTACGCATTTGGTCATTGAAATAGAGCATCCAAGAGGCTGCCATGGAAGATGGGAGCAGCCGGGCCCTGAAGATCGTGCAGGAGCAAAGCAGGAGCCCCGCGGGGCTGATTGGAGCCAGCACAATATCGGTTTAACACCTGCCTCCATCGGGGTTGTTTCAGGCCATTGTACCTGCCGGTCATCTTGTGGATGTGCCCCCCCCCCTTCTTCCTTTCTAATTGAATTGCCCTACAGGGAAACCCACAGAGCCCATGGCAGGGCAAGCACCCTGCGCGTGGGCATCATCCCTGCCCCCGGGTTCTTTGTGTGCCAAGCGAGAGCCTCTCCAGCCTCACAGTGCCGTCCCAAGGAGTTAATTAAATGAGCTCAAAGGGGCCTTTGTTGCTGCCCTTCTTTCCTCCAGATGGGGCAGAGTGGCCGACAAGTTAGTTCCCCTTATGAGGGTGGCTTCTCAGGTGTCCCTGGTCAGGGACTAGAAATGAGCAGGTGCCATCAAGGACCCTGTGCAAAGAGACTGAGAGGCTCCCGGAGGCTGCCCGCCACCAGGGATGGAGGTGGACCATCGAGCCATGTGTGGGCCCAAGACGGGAACTGGGTCTTCTACAGAGAGAGGTGCTCAGAGTGAGGGGTTACAGGGCTCTGCTCAGGACAGAGATCTGGGAGGAGGGGAGTCCTGGGCCACAGAGACCTTGTTTGAACGAGGCCCAGAGGCACCATGGTTCAAGTTGAGTGGTTGCTTGCTGACAGAGGTTGAAGGTCATGGCCAGGGTTTTCACTGAGACACAGAGCACCAGGGGACTTCCTTCAAGCACCAATGTTCTCGACCCAGCTCATTCCAGGGAAAGCCAAGGGTCTCCCTCTGCCTTGGACCAAGGGTGTTCCATAGGCCTTGGGCAAAGTCCAGTTAATAAAAAGAGAAAGGTCCACAGGCTACAAGCAGGAGGCCTGGTCAACTTGCTTGGCTCTCTACTGCTGCTAGGCACAACTGTCCCCCATGGGTGCTTTCACCAGCAGAAATCTATTCTCTCACAGTTCACTCACTACCATTGAGTGGCATCATAGCATCCCGGTGGGACAGGGAAGAACTATCCCCATGGGTTTCTGAGGCTGTAATTCTTTATAAGAGTAGAAAGCCAAGTCTTTCTCCTGAGGAGCAGTGGGTGGTTTTGAACTGCTAACCTTGCAGGTAGCAGTCCAACACGTAAACACTACACTAGCAGTGTCTCCTTCCTCACAGTTCAGGAGACTAGAAGTCTGTACACAGAGTGCTGACTCCACAGGAGGACTTTCTCTCTGTGTGTGGGCTCTGGAGGCTGGCCTGGTCCCCTGTCAACACCTGTGGGCACAGTGTCCCCTAGAGATCACCTGTCTTGGCATCAGTCTTCTCTGGAGTCTATGAGGTTCTCAGCACAGGACCCTGGGTCCCCAGGACACATTTCACTCGTGGTTTTTCTCTTGATCATAGGAGGGTCCCCTCTCTCTGTTTGCTTCTTGTTCCTCTCATCTATTGTAAGAAAAAAAGGTGATGTGGGGCACACTCCAGGGGCATTCCCCTTCCTCAGGACTGTGGCCTGAGTCAAGGTATTCCAATCCATCCTAATCTCCTGACCGAGGTTGACTGATTACATCAGATCTTATCTTGGGGGAACCCTACATCATTACATAACTGACAATCCACTGTATTGCAGAACTGCCGAACCACAGAGAACCATGGCCCAGTCACTTTGGCCCATACCAGGGGCCTGGGGGGGGGCGTGTGTCACAAATTGATCCATGACATCGACATTTCAATCATCACAAAGGACAGGGACAAATGAGCTGGGACTGAGAGAGCCCGGGACACTGGGAGAAAAAACTGGGCTGGCGTGACTTTATTAATGTTCACAAATCTTGGTAGATCTGTAGAGATCTAACCAAGGAAAACGGGGCACTCTGAGGGGTGCTGTCCTGCCCCACAGCTCAGGGGAGGCCCAGTCCATCCCATTCCACAAGAAATCCCATGGTCTCCTGAAAAAAAACAACAACAAGAAACCACCCTTTGGTGCTTGAAGGATACAGTGTTAGAAACGAGGAGGTTCCGCCTCATCCAGTGGGTAACGAGGTGCCGGGGTTGTTTTCGTGCTAAGAATGAGCATGGGCTGCGAACACATGTCACTTCAAGAATATTTCAAGAAGTGGTTTTTAGGTGGCATTTACATAGCCCCATGGGCCAGAGGGAGAGAGTATGGGGGTGCAGCACCTTAGGGAAGCTGAGGGAGGGAGGGGGTGGCTTGTCTCCTAACCCCAGCCCAGAGTAGCTCTATTATAAGGTCACTTTCCCCATCCAACATCATCTGCAAATTCCACTGCTGAAAAACAAAGCTTAAAAACGTCGGTTTCAGGCAAGTCCATTTTGCCCACTTCATCCTGGACCTAGGATGGGCAGACACAAAGGAAGCACCCAGCTTCCTGCTGGGACCCATGTCTTTCTGCAGCTGCTCTGCAGCCTGGCACCACCCAAAGGGGGCTGTGAGAACCATGGGACATTCAGGGCCCACCAGCTCCATCCAGAATACAGTCTGGTCTCCAGGTGGTTGAAGGGCCAGAGGGCAAGTCCTATTGCTCCACCTACTCACTCGGGTGGTCACAGGAGCTCACCTGGGAGGTGGGGGGGAGGGCTGAGGAGATGCCACCAACTCTGGGGGGCAGTGTTGCAGTCAGTCACTGTCCGGTCCACTAGAACCCAGGGCAAGGCCACGCATGCAGAGCCGCATTGCTCCATGTAGCTTTTCAAGGCTAAGACCTTGGGCATCAGATCACCAGGCCTTTCTTCCAAGGCACCTCTGAGGGGGCTCGAAGCACCCATCTTCAGACAAGCAGTCTAGTGTAACTGATGGCGCCCCCCAGGATGCTGTGAATCTGACGATCACAGGGTCCGACCCTGTGGTCCTGCCCGGAACAGAGCAGATGTGTGGGCTATCGGGACCCAGAGAGCCCATGGACTTGTCCACTTCCACGCAGCCCCAGTGCACATCTCCCGCTCTGGTCTGCTGTGGGCAGCGCTTGGCGATCAGGAGTCCGGCACGTTTGTTGGCATCCCCGCACAACGATGTGCAGGGCTGAAAAGGCAGAGTTCAGAAGACGGTGTTTTCTGGAAGGCAATCCCCGGTGAGACGGGCACTGTGTCGACCAACAACAAACAGATGAAGAGACACCCACACCAACCTCACCCCCTTCCTGGCCACCATCAATGCCAGCTCAGAGGACAAGGGAGAACTGCCCCCTGAGTTTCCAGGGCTGTAACCCACCACTGGAGTAGAAAGCCTGTCTTTCTCCCTCGGATCGGCTAATGGTTTACCCCTCCCTCTGCACCAACACCGTTCTCTTCCAGCCCCAGGCTCCATCCCCCACCACCACTTGGGAATCTCCTGGGAAGCCTCAGGGCTTCCGGTGTCGGTTAGAGATCCATCCCAACATGTCCCCCTACTGACTGCCTGTATGTCCGTGGTGCTGCTCCGCTGTCACTACCTCAGGGCAGGGCCCCCAGCGAGCCCTAATGTCCGTACTAGTGCCTGGACTGAGTAGGCAGGCCCCTAAGGCACCCCTTGAAACCAGTTGTTCCCAAGGCAAGGTCTGAGCGACATTGACTCTCATCTCAGCGGGAATGACCCCCAGGCCACTTCTGGCCTCTTCCCCCCAGAAGAAGGGGCAAGAGAGACTACC
This sequence comes from Echinops telfairi, assembly GCF_000313985.2. Lineage (NCBI taxonomy): Eukaryota > Metazoa > Chordata > Mammalia > Afrosoricida > Tenrecidae > Echinops > Echinops telfairi. Next base: position 7,085,552 of record NW_022103968.1, read on the forward strand.
TCTATGTTCTTCCAAGTCCAGGGGGAGTCTTTGGAGTGGAACAGTTCGAAACCACTCTGTGGGAGAAAGAAGAGGCTTTCTACTCCTATAAAGAGTTACAGTCTCAGAAACCCACAGTGCCAATTCTACCCTGTCGTCCGGGGTCACTAAGAGTTGGAATCAACTGAAGGGCAGTGAGTTGTTTGTTTGTTTGTTTTCCAAGACCCTTAGGTGGCGATGACATCTCCATTATGAACTTTCTAGAAAATCCTGGTCTTGGCCTAAATGGTCTGAGCTTCTGGTCCACCCCACTGTACCCAGCCCTCGCCTTCCCTCCTGCCCCCTCTCCCCCCAGGCCTCTGGGACATGACGGAATTGTGGCTGAGTGTCTCAGAGACATTTGTCACAGAATTACGGCCCCAGGACCGGCTCCTGCACTGCTGCGGGACCTGATGACTGCGTATTTCACGCCTTTCAGCTCCCCAGCTGGGATTCGGAGATTTAAAGACACGGGGTATGTATTTTTAAATTTATGAGAAGGCCATTCATGTAATTAATTGTGCCGGATGCGTGCAGTCAGTCATCCTGAGGACCCTTCCAGGCAAAGGGGATTCGAGGCAGAGGGAGGCGCCTCCGATGGCGGGGGGTGTCGGCCACAGCTGTGTCTCCTGGCTGAAGCCAGGGCTGGTTAGGGTCTGGGCGGACATACATTCTTCAAAAGAACTGCCACTAAGCGTGTGGGGAGAAGCATCCAGTTGCACATAGCCACGTAGCTTTTCTTTGTGCGTCATCTCCATGTACTGAGGCCCTTCACAAAGGACGATACCAGCCCACCAGCGGGAAGTAGCCTCCCCTGACATGACTTCTGCCGGCACTTGGCTGGGTGTGACCCCCGCTCTCTGAGTTACGGTTCTCCCTGCCACACGGGAGCGTGTTCTCCTGTCCGCTGGCCCAGCCCACAGGCACCCCTCAAAGAAACAGACAGCCTGCCCTGCCCTGTCCAAGCCATTGATTTCACACACAGGGAAACCGAGTCCTAGCAGCCCCCCTTGTGAGGGGGCATCTCTGGTCCCTGTCCCCTTTGCTCTATGGCCTGGGAGGCCTGGGCCAGTCTTTCTCTCTTTTTTTCTCTTTCTTTCTTTTGCACAAGTGTGGACTATCTTCTTTCATTCGATATTATTATTTTAAAATCCATTCACCTGGTGGTATGTATCAATAATTTTTTTCCACTTAAAAAACAAACCCAAACTCACTGCCGTTAACAGTCCATTCCGACTCTCCGTGACCCTATAGGACAGGGAAGAGCTGTCCCTGTGGGTCTCTGGGACTGTAGTGCTTTGCGGGCCAAAAAAACCTCATCTTTCTGCCGGGGAGCGGCTGGCTGTTTCGAGCCGCTAACCCTGTGGTTTGCAGCCACTCCACCACCAGGGAGCTCCGATTTCTCTGTGTCTGGTGGCTTTATGTTCAACCTCTCACCCTTGCGTGGATTGTCTTTTTATGGAATTTAGCATATTTCCCCCAGAGCGACATCCCATCAGCCTTCTCATGGTTAGGCCACCGAGTCCGTCTGGACTCATCGTGAGCCCACGTGACGCCGTGGTGGGGTTCCAACAGGGTCACCTGCCAGGCCTTTCTCCCACAGAGCTGGGGGCGGAGGGGGTTTGCACCAAGCGAGTGATGAACTAAGGACCCTCTAGCGCTCCTCCCGTGGGGAGCTGGTGTAGAATCAATGCCCCTGCCAGCCGGGCCCCCTTGTTCTGGATGGCAAATTGGGGGAGTGGGCAGCTTTCCTCGGGCCCCTGACGAGGAGGGGCCACTCTCCCGGCCACTGAGCCCATGTCCACTCACAGCTACCGTATAAGGACAGGGGAGAATGGTCCTTGTGGGTTTCTGAGGCGGTATCTCTTTGCGGGAAAAGAAAGCTTCATCTTGCCCCCAAAGTGCAGCTGTTGGGTTCGAAGAGCTGACCTTGCAGTGAGCCACCGGACGCGTCACTCACTACATCACTAAGTGTCCTTCTGTGCCGGGTGGAGCGGCCCTAATCCTAATGTGAATTTGGAATGCTCTGCCGGCCTCTGGCCAAGGGCATGTCTGAGTCAGAGAAACCAGGCTTGTTCTCTGGCTCTGAGTCCAGGTTGCTGGTCCTAACAGGGGCAGCCAGGAGAGGACGCAGCTGAAGGAGCCCCTCAGCCGGCTCTCACCCACCCCACCCTCAGGCACTGCACCTGAACTTGCCAAGGGCTCTACTGAGGGCTGAGGCTTCCCCGGGGCGGGCTTTCTCTCCCAGCAGAGCTCCTGGC
>NW_022103968.1:7088353-7129422 GCF_000313985.2 Echinops telfairi
CTCCCAGGCCACCAGGGCAGGGCTTATTGACCACGGGGAGCTCAATTGCTCTCCACCCAGTCCCTGGGCACCCAGGACACCCTCAAACTGACAAGAGCCTCATACAGTGGAGAGGGAAGGCACAGTCATTTGCCACCTGCAGAGACCCCGAGGCACCTGGGAAAGAGCCCCTTTGCCAAGTGTGTCATCTCTAAATACTGAGATGAGATTTTTATCATCCACAATCCCAACCTACTTGGTTCCTCGGGATAGCCCAAGGGTGGCCCCCTGAGTGCAGGGAGATCACCTCAGATTAAACTTTACACTGCAGACAGAGCACCAGCTTCCCCCCATCCTACCCCTATCCCAGGAAGACAAGGGTCTTACTGCTGGAGTGGGGGACCCCTTTGGACTCCTGAGTCTAGCAGGCCAGTGGGAGCCATGTACCTCTCTAAGCAGAACTCGCATGATGACGGATGCACTGTGTGGCCCAGCAATTCCACTCCGGTGTCCAAGGCTTGTTCACCGATATTCCGAGGGCTTTTGTTGCCATGAATTAGGACGTGGGGTTGCCTGTTGCTGTTTCAGTCAAAGAATAAACTCTCAGTTTATCCTGGAAACATAAGACTGAAGGAAACAGGGAGCTTTGTTACCTCCAAACTGCGTCAAAACTCCAGTGAAAGTCAAGCAAGTGTTATCCCCAAAACGATGTGACCGAAAAGCAGGCTTTGCAATGATCACAGGAAACAATTGTCTATGCCTACATTTCTCCAGGGGTTACCAGACCACCATCCCCAGAAGCCTCATGCTCCACTGTTTCTCTAAGGGGAGGATGCGTGGTGCTGTGCCTGGCTTCTTACCTGAACTGGGCTTTTTACTGCCCTCCTGAGTTGGCACCTCCCTACTGAGTAAGGGCTGCAACATTTTGGATTTCCAACAAACTCAATCTTTGATGTTGTTACATCTCCAGTACTTTGACTGACAGCAGGCTAGCGTTTTCACACACCTCTGTCACTTTCATGCATCCATGGAGAAAACACAGATGTCCATTCACAGAGGGATGGGCACACAAACCGTAGGACACCCAAACAATGGGAGAACTCACCAGAAACGTTGTCATCCAGTCCATTATAACTCACGGAGGCCGACAGGACAGGGTAGAACTGCCCCTGTGGGTTTCGGAGTAGAAAGCCCCATCTTTCTCCCGAGGAGCAACTGGTGATCTTGAACTGCTGACCATGCGGTTAGCAGCTCAACGTGTAACCACGACACCCTCAGGGCTCCCAACCAGCGGAAGTCTGCTCAGCCATAGTGGCAGTAGGGGTTCTGTGGGCAAATTCTCACCTGCCCTGTGGGAGGCAGGTTTGACTCTCAGCCGGTGCCCATCTCTCAGTGGAGGCCCGTGTGTTGCTAGGATTGCTGGTGAGATGGCCACGGAGCTTCCAGACTAAGATGGGCAGAAAGAAAAACCTGCAGCTCTACCTCTGGACATTAGCCAGTGTAGACCACGTGGGTCACCGCCGTCTGTCCCCTGCCTGTCCTGCAAATGCAGCAGGGCAGCTCGGGATTGTGCCCCCTTGAAGGTAGGGCCGCCATGCCTCAAGGACCAAATTGGCAGTGGCTAACGAGCGCTGGTGGGGTTTGGTGATGTGTCGGGCTGCAGTCCACAGGTATGAAGTTCTAAACGACCCGCTGCTCCTCAGAAGAAAGACGAGGTTTTCCTCTCTCATAAACAGTTAGTCTCAGAAACCTGCAGGGGCAGTTCTGCCCTGTCCTACCGGGGCACTGTGAGTAGGTACCACCTCGATGGCAGTGAACTTGGTTTTGGGGTGGGAACAGCAACTTGACAGTAAAAGGGAATAAACTACTGAGGCCTGCCACATGGGGGACTCTAGAACGCATTATGCGAAAGAAAGAAGCCAGGGGCCGGGTGGAGGAGGAAGTGGCCACCAGAGGGTGAAGGAGGACGTTTTGACGGGAGCATGTTTTCTGTCTGCACGGTGGAGGTGGCTGCACCATTGTATAGACACGTGGAATCGCAGAGCCCTGGTGGAGCAGTGGGTTCCGAGCTGGGCTGCTAGCCACAAGGTCAGAGGTTCGAAACAACCAAGCAACTCCTAGGGAGAAAGAGGAACCATTCTGCTCCCGGCCAGAGTGACCGTCTCAGAAACCCACCGGGGCAGCCCTCTCCTGTCCTCCAGGCTCAATATGAGCCTGGCTTGATAGTAGTTGCTGCGAGGGGCCATCGGGTCAGATCCAACACGTTGCGACCGTGTGCACAGCAGAACGAAAGGCAGCCGGTCCGTGTCATACATGCCATTGCTCTTAGGTCTGCGCTTGTTGCGGCCCCTGGCGGCAACAGTCCATCTCAGGGAGGGTCTTCCTCTTCCTCGCTGCCCCTCTCCTTTACCCAACAGGATGCCCTGCTCCAGGGCCTGGTCTCTCCGGACAGCGTGTCCGGAGTCCGGCCCTCCGGTTGAACGCCTTCTGAGTCAGAGGTGATTGTTCTTCTACGGCAGTAGGTGGCAGAATTCATCAAACTGAGCCCTTACAACGGATGAGTTTCATTGTGTGCGATTTCCGTCTATGTGAACATGATTGACACGAGAAAGAAATCTCCTGGCCCGGTTGCTTGGCCTGAACCGGGGCTGTGCCTTCCGCATGCTCTCAGCACAGGAAGTCACGGCACCACGTCCACCCCACTGATGGCCGTGTGATGTCACCGAGCCTTCCTTCCAGGGGCTCTGAACCTGGCCAACTCATCTGCTCCCCAGCCCCCACGCCACGCTTCGGAGGCAACAGCAGGTCCTGACGGAGAGGAGGTGACCGCCTTCTTCTCACTGGCCCAGATCAGCGTCTCTGGACACCTGTGCCTGCTGCCCCCATGGACAGTCCCCTTCCCTGAGTCCAGACCCGGACTGGAAGATGAGCCACTCAGGAAAACAGCATCACTGTGTCCTGGGCCCCAAAGGCTGACATCTGATCTGTGCTCTGTGACCTCAGCTGTGACCTGTGCCTTATCCCGTGGCCCATGCCCCAGAGGGGCAAGACTGTCCGGGAGGCCCACAGGGAGCCTGGGCTCTCCAGAGCGCTGCCTCTCCCAGTGCAAAGTGAAGGATAGCTTGGGGGGGAGGGGGGAGGGGTGTCTGCAGGCCAGTGACCGTGAGTTTGTGATTAGCGAGTATCTAATCAGAACCTCACCAGTACAGAGATCTTTGGCATCTATGGGACTGAGCCTTCTAATGGAGATCAATGAGGGGCACCCCTGGCAGATTTCTGAGACTGCTCCCAGCCCAGGTTTGTAGACAGGCTGGGACAATGTGTGTTAGGGGTGGGGGCAGCGAGTGGTGGAGGTTTCTACCTGAGTGTTCCTGGAGCCCTGCTTTGGGCCCTTTCCCAGTTTCTGAAACCATCTCTCTTCATGGGAATAGAAAGCCTTACTTTTCTGCTGCAGGACAGCTGGTGGTTTCGAACGGCTGACCCTTTGGTTTAGCAGCCCAATACATAACCCACTAGACCAGGAACCCCCACCCCCACCCCACCGCTGTGGATTTTCCTGAAAGATGTCCTTCTGCAGAAAAGGAAAGGACTTTGCGGGTTGCCACTTAACCTCCAGGAGGCCCGGGCTTCTCCTCTTCAAAGCAAAAGGCTTGTTCCAGTCGACCTGTCCTGGGAGCCCTGAGCTCTCTGGGATTCTCAGCGGCCATCAGAGAAAGGGTGAGGGAATGGGACTTGCTTCCTGAGGGAAGGTCTCCGAGCCAGAGCCTGGGAGGCAGTAAAAGCAGATCACTGGGCCTGCCCGCAGTGTTCCCATTATAGGGGGGCCTGGGGGGGACCATGAACCTGCATTTCTAACAGGCTTCCAGGTGCTGCTGCCCTGGAGAACCACTGACCTGGAAACTTTGGTGATACAGGTGGCTAAGTGCTCCATCGCCAGTGAAAGGTTGGGGGTTCAAACCCACCCAGGGGCTCCTAGCAAGAAGGGCTTGGCGGTTTGCTTCCAAAGGGCCACGTGGAGGGCAGTCCTACTCCGCACTCAGGGTGCCCATGCATCCAACTCATCGGCAACTGGGGTGTGTGTCTGCATGTCTGTGTCTGTGTGTCTGTGTGTGCATGCCGGTGTGTCTGTCTGCCTGCCTTTGTCTGGTCTGTGTGTGTGTGACTGCGTGTGCATGCGCGAGTCTGTGTGTGTGCATGTCTGTGTGTCTGTGTGTATGTCTGTGTGTGCATGTCTGTGTGCATGTGTGCATGTCTGTGTATCTGTCTGCCTTTGTCTTGTCTGTATGTATGTGTATATGTCTGTCTGTGTGCCTGTGTGTGTATGTCTGTGTGTGTGTGTCTGTATGTCTGTGTGTGTGACAGTGTGTATCTGGTCTATCTGTGTGTGTGCCTGTGTGTGTGTGCATGCCTCTATGTGTGTGTGTCTGTCTCTGTGTGTATGTCTGTGTGTGGGTCCGTCTGTATCTGGTCTGTGTGTGTGTGTTGTGTGTATGTGTCTGTGTATGTATATGTCTGTGTGTCTGTCTCTGTGTGTATATCTATGTGTGACTTCTGTGTCTAATCTGTGTGTGGGTCTCTGTGTGTATGTGTCTGTGTATGTATATGTCTGTGTCTGTGTGTCTGTCTGTGTGTGACTGTGTCTGATCTGTGTGTGTGTGTCTTGTGTGTATGTGTCTGTGTACGTATAAGTCTGTGTCTGTGTGTCTGTCTCCGTGTGTATATCTGTGTGTGACTGTCTGTGTCTGATCTGTGTGTGGGTCTCTGTGTGTCTGTGTCTGTGTATGTATATGTCTGTGTGTCTGTGTGCATGTCTCTCTGTGTGTCTGTGTCTGTGTGTCAGTGTCCAAGAAGGAAGTAAGGGCGTGTCCCCTGTGGAGAGGGGAAGCCACCTTACGGCGACTGAGAGGAAACTGGGGTTGGAGGGAAGCGAGGAACTGCCAGATGAGCGTGGTGGTCCTGCAGGAGTGACCAGAACTCCAGTGGGGTCAACACCACAGAGGTCGAGCAAGAGGAAGCTGGGGACCTTGCTCAGCAGCGAGAGGCCATGCTGGGGGCCAGATGTGGGGCTGAGGCAGGAAGTGGGAGGCGGGCGGAGGTGTCCACTCATCAAAGAAAGCCTGCCTCGTTGGACTCAGGTCTGTCACTGGGGACCTTCACCCCCTCCAGAGGCCTTTAGGGCTCAGGTCCCCACTTCCTCTTGGGTGGCCTTGGAAGGCGAGGTCATCTTCACCTCCTTGGCCTCCTATGCTAACTGGGCGTGCCGCCTCCTTGCGCAGGGCCTGAGTCAGCTCCTGGAGGACGGCCCCTCTGTGAACTCACTGACTCTCGGTGACCCCACGTGAGTGACACCTCCCCCACCCCACCCCCACCCGCCTGTCCAGTGTCATCCGTTGCCGGTTGTAACAGCGTGACCCATTGGGTTTTCATTGGTTGATTTCAGAAGAAGATCACCAGGCCTTTCTTCCTAGACTCACTAATAAAATCCATTGCCGTCAAATCAATTCTAACTCATAGCAACGCCATAGAACTGCACCCATAGGTGTCCCAAGGCTGTGGTCTTTATGGAAGCAGACTGCCACACCCTTTTCCCATGGAGCAACGAGAGGGCTTTGAACGACTCACCTTTCGGTTAGCACCCATGCCCTTTAACCAATGGGCCGCCAGGACTCCACATGAACTAAGATCATTGCGGTTGTTCCAGCCAAACCAAACTCCCTGCCACCCCTCGACGCCGATGCCAAGCGACCCTGTGGGACAAGGTAGACCTGCCTCTGCCAGTTTCTGAGACGCGCACTCTTGACAGGAGCAGGAATCCCGTCTTTCTCTTGAACTCAAATTGCTGACCTTCCAGTTAGCAGCCCCGTGCACGGCCACTAGTTCTCCAGGGTCAGCTCTGGCTCACAGCCACCCTCCCTGTCCTGTGGAATGAAACATGCCCAGGCCCAACATCCTCCACACCGGGGTGCTAGGGCCCATGGCTGCAGCCACCGCGACTCCATCCCATGGGGGGTCTTCTTCTGTTCTGCTGATCTTCCTTGACCTTGACCAAGCAGGGTGTCTGTCTCCTTTTCCAGGGACTGGTCTCTCCTGAGAGCAAGACCAGAGAACGCGCAACACGTCTTGCCCTTCTCCCTTCGGAGGAGAATGCTGGCGGTCCTTCTTCCGAGACAGATGTGTTGGTTGTTCTGGCAAGTTCCTGCACGTGAATGCTTTTCATCACCACCACCCCCACCCCCGACCCCCACCCCGAGATTCATGGGCACCGTTCTCGGGTCTTCCTGAGGCATTAGCCCCACCCAGCAATGAGTAAGGTCCATGTCAGACGCTGCAACAGTGAGGGTTGGGAATTTACCGGTCGTTTCTTAAAGCTGTACTCCTTCCTGCCAAGTGCCATAGATAGGCACTAGCACGGCCATGGCGGCTGAATGGACTGTCCTTGGCAAACGGAGCCAGGTAGAGCCCCGGGGCAGGACACTGCAGGAGTGTTGTCTGAAGGAGACAGTCTGCCAGGGAGGGGCCAGGAAGCTGGGCTTCTCCGGAGTCTCTGAGGATCAGCAAAGAGTGCTTGTCAGCTACCGAGCCAGGCAACTTTCCCTGCAGACTGCCAGGCACCAGGGAGCCTAAGAGGTCACTGGCCTAGGACCCCAAGAGCCAGATGTTATCACAGGCTGACGGGTGAAACCCGAGCTGGACACTGCAGGTCCCTCAAGGCACAGATGACAGCCTGGGGCAGGCGCCAGGCCCTGGTCAAGGCAGGGAGCTGGTCCTTGGTGCTGGGGTGCTGGGTCCAGGACCCCGGGCAATGAGGAGTGCTTCCTTCCCCACCCGCTGCCCTCGGTCCTGGGTACATTTGGGTGTACAGGGATGATGCTGGCTTCCTCTGCCTCTGAACCCGAGAGAATTTGTCCAGCTGCCTCTGGTGGGCGAGATGTGAGCCGTTCATCGCCCACCCCAGCCCACCCCCGAATGCTCTGGCCTGCTCTCCTCCAGCCCCCCACATCCTTCCTGCCCCTCAAATGGAAAACTAGGGAAGGATGACAGCTCTGTGCAGAGCTCGGGTCAGCTGAAGCACCAAACACCAAACACCAAACCCAGGCCCGCCCCCCCCACCCCCCCCCCCCCACGGCAGGCTCTTCTGATTCCAAGTGAATCCACAGGCTGGAGAAAAACTGCCTCTGTGTGTCTCTGAGCCTGCCCCTCTTTCCAGCAGCCAGCTGTGCCTCTTTGTCGTTCTCTCGTGGCCCTGGAGGGTGCTGAACCCGGGACCTTTGGGTTAGCAGCTGAGCACATGAGCTCCACAACCACCAGAGCTGCTTCCAGCAGGACTCTCAGCACTTGGTTCACGGGGTGCAGAGAGAGTATGCTCAGGATGTGTGAGGGATGCGCCCCAGAGAGGGCAAATAAGTTGCCCAAGGTCACAGAGCCAGGATGAAAGTGCTATCCGCCTAACTCCAGGTCACTTGCTGGGCACCAGGGTCAGTTGCTGAGGCCAATGGCCCCCGGGACCATTAGAAATGCAAATGAGCCCATTGGCCCCCACAGTCAGTCAGGACCCAAAATGACGCTCCATCTGGCAGGCCATGTGACCTCTGCTCTCCCACTGTCCTCATTACCGTGACCTTCGTTTTTTGGGGGTTTGAAAATCATTTTATTAGGGTTCATACAACTCTTATCACAATCCATACATACATCAATTTTGTAAAGCACATTTGTACATTCATTTCCCTCATCATTCTCAAACCATTTTCTCTCTACCTAAACCCCAGGCATCAGCTCCTCATTTTCCCCCTCCCCACCCCCAAGAACCCTTGATAATTTATAAATTATTATTTTGTCATATCTTGCACCTTCCGACGTCTCCCCCTCACCCACTCTTCTGTTGTCCATCCCCCAGGGAGGAGGTTATATGTAGATCCTTGTAATGGGTTCCCCCTTTCCAACCCACCTTCCCTCCAACCTCCCAGTATCGCCACTCATACCACTGGTCCTGAAGGGATCATCTGCCCTGGATTCCCTGTGTTTCCAGTTCCTATCTGTACCAGTGTGCATCCTCTGGTCTAGCCAGATTTGTAAGGTAGAATTGGGATCATGATAGTGAGGGGAGGTGGGGAGGAAGCATTTAGGAACCAGAGGAAAGTTGTGTGTTTCATCGTTGCCACATCGCACCCTGACTGGCTCATCTCCTCCCTGAGACCCTTCTGTGAGGAGATGCCATGACCTGGTTTTTCTGGACATCTCTTGTCCGGCTCAATGGTGTGATGGTTCCTTAGAAGTCCTTCCCAGAAGACACTGCAGCTCTGCAATGGCAGCATCAATGGGCAACTTTCAAACTCTATGGCTCCCTCACCTGGCTGTTTCCACCCATCCTGGACTGTTGTGTCATGACCTTTACCCTGTCCCAACCAAGTCCTTCCCCACCTCCACCCCCACTTACATGGAAAGATTCAACTGAAACCCCACTCGACGTTCTCACTAAGTTCCAATCCCGACACTCCATCCCTATTCTACCTTCACTCTACTCCAAACCAAATCCCCTGACACTGCGTCAATTCTGACTCATAGAAATCTTATCTACAGGGTTTCCAAGGCTGTACATCTTTAGGGGAGTCTCATCTTTCTCTCATGGAGCTGCTGATAGGTTTGAACCAACGACCATGAGGTTAGCAGTCCAACACTTAACCCGATAGCACCATGAGGACACCTCACACTTTCCCCAGACACTACCAAAGCTCTATGCTAATCAATCCACTTTACTTTGTCTTATCAACAGAATCTATTTACAATATTAATGGAGCCAGCCTTCAAAGTATTCAATGCAAACCATAACATCACTTCATATACATGTGAATGTTGGATATGGAATAAGGAAGACTGAAGGAAAATAGATGCACTTGAACTATGGTGTTGGCGAAGAATTATTGAAAGTACCATGAACTGCCAGAAGAACAAACAAACCTGCCTTGGAAGAAGTACAGCCAAAATGCTCCTCAGAGGCAAGGATGGTGAGACGTTGTCTCCCATACTTTAGACATGTTCTCAGGAGAGACCAGTCCCTTGAGAAGGGAATCATGCTAGGTAAAGTAGAGGGGCAGTGAGAAAGGAAGACCCTCAACAAGATGGAGTGACACCGGGCCGCAACAATGGCCCAAACATAAGAACAATTGTGAGGCCGGTGCTGGGCGGAGCAGTGGTGTGTTCTGCTGTGCACAGGGCCACTGGGGGTCAGAGCCACCTCGATGGTACACAGCAGCAGCAGCAGCAGCAGCAGCATTCTACAGAAGCAGTGATGTGTAGAATGATGAGTGGATGGGTGGGTGGGTGGATGGGTGGATGGGTGAATGAATAGGTGGTGCGTGGGTAACTGGATGAGTGGATGGGTGGGTGGGTAGATAAGTGGGTAGATAAATGGGTGGAGATGTAGGTGGGTGGGCAGGTGGGTGGATGGCTGTGTGAGTGAATATATGAATGGATAGATAGGTAGGCGGATGGGTGGGTGGGTGGATGATGGGTGGATGAGTGGGTAACTAGATAGGTGAGTGGGTAGGTGAATGGATGGTGGATAATAGGTAGATGGGTGGATGGGTGGGTAGGTAGTTGGATATGTAAGTAGCTAGATATATGACTGGGTGGACTTGTGAGTGGATAGATGGGTGGGTAGATGTATGAGTGGAAATATGGATAGATAGGTAGATGAATGGGTGGGTGGGTGAGTGAGTAGGTAGGTGGATGGATGAGTGCTTGGATGGATGAGTGGATATGCGGATACATGAGTAGATGGGTGGATGGCAGGTGGATGGATGGATGGATGGATAAATGGGTAGATGGATGGTTGGATAGGTGGGTGAGTGAATGAGTTACTATATTTCGACCAATGCTAATGAAGCTTTCAGGCTTGGGCTGAGCCTAGTCTGGGCAAGGCCCCAACCTGGTCTCATTGGGACTGAAATCTTGTCTGATCTGAGAATAACCCTTTCCTGTGCACGGAAGTCTCTTGAATTTATAAAAGTACAATTTCAAACGGCACACATGGGTGATTTTTGTTGAAATCGGCGACTCCATAGCAGTCTTTAACAAACAGCCCTGGGGAGCCAGCTGCCTGCCCAGGCCTGACTTAGAGCAGCAGCAAATGAAATTCCCTGGAGTTGAGCTGTCTCTGTGGGAGACACAGCACAGGGGTGTAACTTCCCCACCCCCCTCTTCAGGACACCCTTTTCAGCTTAAACTATAAAGAAGCAAATCACTACCAGGGCATTCTGTTTATCCTCTTTAGAAGGTTTAATTTATCCCTATAAACATGGAGAGATGGACCTTTCGGGTTTGAAATGACATATAATTTCCTTCTCACAAACACTGGGGTCCCAGAGAAAGCCCATTCACAAGCCCATCTGAATCACAGGCAGCTCACCAAAAGCACCTCTTGTTTAATTGTTTCCCGTCGCAAACAACACCGAGGAGGAGATTGAGGCACTATTTCCAAACACTGGAAGCCACATAATGACCGTCCTTAGCAAACCTGGTGATCGTGCTATAGAATCACCATAGTCACTTACCTGCCTAATCCCCCCTTCCCTGGGGCACCGCGCAAGTGGCTTGTGGTTGAGGAGGCATTTAATCACATTCATTTCAAAGCCCTAGATTTAAATAACATTAACGTGGTGACCTGGGCCCAACAAAACCCAGACCGACCAAAGAGGGCTGGGGTCTGTCCTTGATGGCTGGCATGGGGCCAAGGGTGTCTGGCTGGTGGGGGTGGGCACTGGGAGATTCTCTCTGCTCTGAACCAGGCACAAAAGACATGTCTGGCCAGCATCAGGGACTGGGCTCCGTGCCACCCAACCTGCCTGTCGGGTACCACCCGTGACGTCCCGCCTGTATTCTGCCCTTTTCCATTCTCTATTTTAAGCAGCTGGAGTGTGGCTTCAACACTTCCCTCTGGGCCTAGCTCCGGGCTACGCCCCACATCACTGTACTCGGCTCCCTGTGCCAGGACTCCTTGACACATCAGGCAGAGCCATCCAAAGTTCAACTCCTCCCCTGTCCCCAACCTGCTTCCCAACAAATGGCCTAGTCAACCCACTCAGCTGCCCACACCCCAAATCTGGGATCCGGCATCTCTCTTCACTGCCATCGAGGCGACGCCAACTCACCAAGGCCCTACAAGACACAGTGGCACTGCCCCTGAGGGTTTCTGAGACCGCAACTCTTTACAGGGGTAGACAGCCTCATCTTTCCCCTGGTGGTTTCAAACTGCTGACCTTGTGGTTAGCAGTCCAACACATCACCCACAATGTCGCCAGGGTCCTCCTGTCAGACGATGCATTTTTAGCTCACTAGCAAGCCCAGCTGTTGCCAGCTTCTTCCTATGTTTCCAGGCCACCCCCTCTTGAGTCTGCACCCCAGATCACTGCCCTGCTGCAGGAGCTCATCTTTGACCTGGGACTCCTCCGAAGTGGTCTCCCTGCCTCCAGGTCTCTGTCTTCCTGGCCCGCTCTCCCCAAGCAGCAGGTGAAAAACCAGACGCTCTGAAGAGCAATCAAGGCCGATTCGATGCCATCTAGGCATCAAAGACAGCACGGGCCAAGCAGCCTTGGGGGCTCTGTCCATTCTGCTATCACATGGCATCAGCTCACTATCTCCTTGGGGAACTTGCAAAGACATCCTCATACATGCAGGATCGACTCCAAAAAGCCCAATCCCACCTGCCCTGCTGCACCCTGAAGTCCTCCTGGGCCCTGGGGTCGCATCCAGGGGGGGTTTGCCTCTCTGCTCTCTGCAAGGGGCTCACCGATCCACAGCCCATCCCAACAGCTGCTAGAGAACGCCCAAGGCCCTCCCAGACCTGGCTCTGTTTTTAAAACTCCACTGTTGACATAGGAGGGGCCCTGGCGTGTAGTGGGAAATGCATTGGCTACTAAGCACAAGGTCAGCAATTCAAAACCACCAGCAGCTCCATGGGGAGACAAGAGATGAGGCTGTCTGTTCCCATAAAGAGACACATAGGCGCAGTTCCACCCTACTCTGTAAGGCTGCTACGAATCAGAATCGACTCATCGGTCAGTTTTGTTTTGCTGTTGTTGTTGTTGTTGTTGTCCTTTGGGTTGACAAAGGAGACTCAGACGCCCCCACTCCCAACATGCCAGATTGGGGGCCAGCAGAGAGAGGTCATGGGGCTGGGGCTGGGGTCAGACAGCCATCTATTGCCTGAGTATGTGAGGGGGGGGGAGGGGGGTCAGAAGAGCAAGACCCCCTCTCTGCTTCTGCCTTTTGTGCTTCTTTGGGGAAAAGCCAAATGACTAATAACAAATCTCAAACCAAATAACCACGCCACCCCCACCCCATCCCCGCATCTATGTTCCTCACCCTGGAGTTACCAGGTCTGAGACTCGCACCCCTTCCATTTTCTGAATAACATGGGGGGGGGGCTCTTGGGGGAGGCCCAGGGGGGCCTGAGCTTCCTGAATCCTGAGCTCAGAAGGGTGGCCTTCATTTCCATTCTCCCGTGAAGAGAGCCACCAGGGGCATCGTGAGAGTGTGCAGTGGGGGGAACAAGACGGCACGCATCGCTAAGCCCTCGGTGGGCAGGACTCAGACGTTTGCTTTCCATGCAGGAAGGCTAATGGCATGCAATAGGAGAGAGGAAATCAAAAAATCATGGCTGGCAGCCACTCTTTTACAGCGGATTTCGAGCACAACCCCCAAGGGCTGCTCCCACCAAGTTTCCCATAAATCAGGCCCTGACTTTTAGAAGAGACAGATCCTTAATTTTCACTGAGCACCAAAGGGCCGGATCCAAAGGCTGTGGTCCCAAAGGCCCACCCTCTCCTTACACCATCCCGGGAGCCACCCTTTTATGGACTTCCTCTCCTAGGACCCTGAGGGGCAGAGAGGTCCAGCGTCCTGCAGGAATCCTTGTGAGAGCAGGCTGCCACATCTTCCCCCCTCGGTGACTAATGGCCTCAAACCGTTGGCCTTGGGGTGAGCGGCCAGGCGCTTAACTACGGCCCCACCTGGAGTGGTCCTTTCACAGAAGGAATACAAACATGGGAAGTCAAGACACAGGCAGGAGGGACGGATCAAGGTTCAAGACCCAAGGTTCTGTCCTGTTTGAAGCCCCCAATTCTCCTCTTGTGCTGCAGTGAGTGGGTTATTGGGTAATTCAATACTGCAAAGCGTGGGTCTGTCCGGAAGTGGGAACAAGCAGGTAAGGACCCACAGCACCTAGCCTGGTTCCCTCCCACACAGCGTCACCCCTGCTGTCAGATGGAACTCAAGAGACTCTCTAGCCCAACAGTTCTCAACCTGTGGGTGTGACCTCTTTCACAGGGGTTGCCCGGTTCGTCACAGTAGCAAAATGACAGTGATGAAATAGCAACAAAAATAATTTTATGGTTGGGGGTGGGTCCCCACCACATGAAGAACTGTATTGAAGGGTCCCAGCCTTAGGAAGGTGGAGAACCACTGCTCTAGACTGTGTCCAGCAGGGCGGGTGGCCAAGGAAGCTCGGGGACACCAGGGCTGGAATTTGGGGCAACATTCATAGGGACAGAAAGTGCTGAGCAGGGGACACACACACTCCACGCATCTACTCATCGGCCACTTGCCAGACACTTGTTTGGTCCAGACCACGTGGTGGGGGTCAATCCCACAGAGTCCCGGCCCTCAGTGGAGGGGCCTAAAGTCCGTGCTAGGGACGGGAGAGGGGAGACAGGAATGGAACATCCCCGCCCCTGCACCCACTTTCAAGCAGCAGAGAGGAGAGGATGGACATCCGTCCTCACATTTCCTGAGATGTGTGTATGTGGTCCCCCCACCCCCACCCCCACCGTCCTCTTCATGCCAAATGAGCCTCCACCGATCCGGGAGGCAACCGCAGACCTGGTCTCCAAGGCCCAGCCCAGAGTTGGGTACATCTCGGGAGACCCAGACCACCCACCAGAAGAGAGGATCCGTCCCTTCTGAATGCCCAACCCCAACAGCTTCCACTGACCTCTGTGCCCACCCACCTCACACCACCAGTGTGGACATGCCCACCTCCCACCAGGGCCCTCATGGTGCAGCAGGTGAAGCATTGGGCTGCTGACCAGAAGGCCAGGGTTTCAGATCCAGCAGGCCCTCCAGGGGAGAAAGAAGGGGCAGCCTGTCCCTGTGCAGCGGGGCAGCCAGGAAAGGCCGTGGGGCTATCTCCTCTGTCCCACAGGTCTCTATGAGACAAAAGGCAGAAACGGCTCCCACCAGACCACTCACCTGTCAAGGGTCTGCCTCACTTTGGCTGGCTGCATGAGGGGAGTTTGCTAGGTGGCGGTCAGGGTGAGGGGTGAGGGTTTCCTTGCCCTCAATAGCCCTGCTCTTAGGAAATTAGTGTCCAGGGCACAGGAGCGGGGATGGGCCACCCTGAGAGAACCCAGTACTGTACCTCAGGAAGCTAGGGCTTAATCAAGGCCATCCCCAGGGCCAAGGGGTGGCCAGAGCCAGCCTTCCACCCCAGCGTGGCCACTACCTGTCTCAGTAGCAGCTGTCCCACCTGGGGGATCTCTGAGACCTGGCTGGGGGCAGATGGGGGCTCCCCTGGAATCTGCACCATCATAAAAGAGAGGATGGACAGGTTTTGCTTCATTTCGGGGGAGAGCGAGAGTGCTTGCCCTGCAATGGCAATGAGGCAAAGCCCCACAGCTAAGAGAGCCCACAGCAACGCCTCTGAGATGGCCATTGTGTCCGACTGACTCAAGCGAGTTTGCCTGTCCCCACGTGTCCGGGGACAATAGCTCAAGTATTCATCAGATGGCCCCAAACCAAAGCCACTGCCATTAAAACCCAAGAGGTGCTATCCATTAAAGTGCCGCTCGCCCATTATACGGAGAGCACTGAGACTACTAGTTGGATCTCTGCTTCCATGAGAACAAAAAGCCCATTCGGAGGTTCAGTTCAGCACACACGTGCTTTGGGGCTCAAGGCTCAGCCGCTCAGCCATCGATACACACGCTTGGTTTCTGCCCACAGGCTTATACTAAAGTCTGCCATCTGCCTACGTCTGCCTTCGAAGGCAGGCCGGGCTGCAGAGCCGATGAGCACGTCACAAGTCAGTCCTTAGAAACGGCATTCTTTCCTTCTTCTGATCATTCTCCCCGTGGAGTGTGAGCACCTGCCCTGGGGCTGGAAAGCAGAGCCAGACACAGCAGCGGTTTGGCTGATCAATAAGACCTGTGTTCCGGCCCCAGGAGGCTGCCGGGGTCCCTGAAATCCCAGCAAAGAAAGCAGGGATGAGGGCGACCTCCCTGTTCCACCAAACCAACCTGGTCAGTGATGCCCCACTCCTGGTGACCCCTGCTGTGTGTGTGTGTGTGTGTGTGTGTGTGTGTGTGTGTGTGTGTAGGACTAATCTTTCAGTAGATCACCAGGCCTTTCTTCCAAGGAGCCAGGAAGAACCCCTCACCTTTTTCAGAGCAGCCATGCCTGTCACCCGTCTCCACCACCCAGAGACTCCATGGAGGGTGTCACTGCCACGAGACGATGCTGTACCTGTGAAGGTCTGAGACGCTGACTCCTTACGGGATTGGAAAGCCTCACCTTTCTCCCGAAGAACAGCCCGTGTTTTCAAACTGCTGATCTTGCTGTGAGAAGCTCAACATGTAACCGCTATGCCACCAGGGCTCCTGTCATGGGTGGGTGGGGCGGCAGGGGATAGAAACACAGAAATCTCCAGACAGTGCTAACGACCAGCAGTCCAGAACTGCGGTCACTGAAAGCGGGCCAAGGGAAGGAAGGGAGGGAGGGGCAGGAGGACATGGTGTAGTCCATGCGATTCAGACTCGAGGCTGCGGCTTGACACAGAGTATCTATTTGTCGTGGATTGCACTGTGTCCCTGTCCTTGCCTCCTTGTCCACGCCAAAAAAAAAAGTGTCAACTTGGCTGGGCCATGTGGCTCAGTGATCTGACAGTGATGTACAGATGCCATTTTGCAGCCATGGACTAATGGCATCTGCCCTGGGATGTGATCTGATACAGTGGGATGAAGCAAGTTCAAGTCGCAGCCCTGACCTGACAAAAGGGGAGCTGCCTATATCCCTTTTCTCTTTCCAGAGATCCAAGGAGAGGGAAGGACCTGACTACCACAAGGAAGAAGAGCTGGGGTGGTCTCTATCCTACGGACCCAGGGCCACTGCTGAGAAAGCCCCAGACTCAGGGGCAGACTGATGGCAAGCCACAGGGAGATCCCACGGAATGCTGCACCCCCAGATGTTGAAAGAGGCAAAACCTTTCCCCCAGCCGCACAGAGAAAGAGCCTTCCCCTAAAGCAGTGGTTCTCAACCCGGGGGTGGCAACCTCCTTGAGGGTCAAATGACCCATTCACAGGGGTCGCCTGATGCATAAGAGTAGCAAAACGACAGTGATGAAGTAGCAATGAAAATAATTGTATGGTTGGGGGGGTCACCACAACATGAGGGACTGTATGAAAGGGTCGCAGCATGAGGAAGGTTGAGAACCGCTGCCCTACAGCCAGCACCCGGAATGTAGGCTCCTAACCTCCTCTGTGGTGGTGGGAGGATAGATTTCTATTTGCTACAGGCACCCATGCGTGGTATGTCTGTGCCAGAGGCAAGCAGTACCAGAGAAGCGCAGTCGGTGTTTTTAGAGGAGCCGTGGACGGAGTCAACAAATGAGCCCAAGGTTCCTGGAGGAGTCCAGGAAGAAAGCGGACTATGGTAGCTCTTGTACAGTTCTGCTTGGTGTGACTCAACTATGGAATGATACGATGCACGTACTAACTCCTGATTCATAATAAATTATTTTTTCAGAAGGTCAAGGTTTCTCTGACCCCGCCGTATGATTCCTTTTCAGCAGAGTGCGTGCACCCTGCAGACTCATGGGTGGACTGGTCTTGTCCCCGAGGACAAATACTTGCTGAGAATAGCCATGCAGGTGACAGAGGGACTGCAGCCGCAGACGCCGCCAGCTCTGGGTGTGGAAGCAGCTGCGTCCTTAATTACACCGTCTGATTTATACTCTATTAAATCTGTATATAAGTAACCCATTTCTCTGAAAGCATTTAAACCTCTTCTGTTCCACCAAACACGGTTCTTTTATTTGAAATAAATGTATCCAGCTCTTTGGGGAACATATGGTATATTTCTCTCTTATTAATAATTCAGTTCAAATGAGCAAAAATTAGTTGGTGCAGTTAGGGCTGATTTTGTCCTGAAAAGATCTGCATTAATTTTAGACGTTTTGTAAATTGGGCTATTAAATAAAAGCATTATATGTGAATTACCCTTTAAATTTTAAGCAACTTGGTAGTTTAATGGTATTTTCTAGTCAGATTCATTTTCAATCTTTAAAAAATTATAGTCATTATGGTAAGACAAATTTTTGAAACCTGCTCCTTCTATCCAATTACATATTGTACTAATAAGTAAACTGGAAAACTTGTATGTTCTCATTCCCAGTGTTGCATCCTGCTTGGCTTCCTCCTTGAAGACGTTCCTCAGAGGGCAGCCTGTCTGAGCCGAGCACGTCTGATGGCGCAGAACCCATGGGGAGCCCAGGGTTCCCCTGGGAGGAGATCGCTCTTGGGGCTCTGCAGTTAGAAAATGACAGCGTTAGCTCTTGGCCAGTATGTCCCCTCTCTGGAAAGAGACCTAACCCAACCACTGGCTGGAGCCTGAGTCCAGGGAGGTCCTCCCTCTGAGAGGAAATCCAAGGGCCGGGGCAGCACCCGTTATACAGAAGGGGAGAATAAAGCCAACCAAAGTGAGCAAGACTCACCAAGGTCACGCTGCTGAGCCTGGAGGAGTGTGCATGCCACAAATCACCCTGCACTTAGGCTCTGGTCACCTAGGGCGGGACCTAGTCATGGGACAAGCTCTGGGATCCGTTGGGCCGGTGCCACCTCATAGCAGCCCCGCAGGCTCCAGAATGAAATGTCCGGGGCTCAAAGCCAGACCCTGCTAATAAAGTCTACCCGTGGGCCGCCCACTAAACCTCCCTGTACCTCAGGTCCCGTCTGTAAAGTGGGGTCCCAGGCACTCATGTTCATGTCCTGTGGTGCTGATGGCAATGTCCGAAGAATCCTTTCTAAGCACGACCTCACACTTCCACTCTTGCTTCCCACCAGCCAACCAGACTTGAGGTCCCTGGCTGCCCAGGACTCGCCCGCTCTGAGGACAGAGCCCAGTGTGCCCAACAGCACGCTCACTGAATGTTTGAGATGGTGCCCCACTGGGAATTCTGACAAGGCCATCCTGATGGGTCCAGAAGAGACAGTGCCTTCCAAGGAGGAACGATAAAGGCAGCTCACGTAGGCGTACACGTCGCTTGGATGTGCAAAAAGCCTGTCTCCACCCGGGTCCCATGTCATCCCTCCATCAGTCTGCAGCATTCTCTTCCCAGCGATAAGGATTTCCAAGGAGTCCCCGAGGCACAGTGTAAGTGTGGGTCTTCAAAGGTTCAAACCCACCAGCTGCTCTCTGGGGGAACAATGAGGCTGCCTACAGTCTTGGAAAATATCACAGAGCCATTCTCGTCTGTCCTGTGGCGTCGCTGTGAGAGAATGCGCTCAATGGCAGTGGGTTCGGCAGTGGGGTTGATCCTGATTGCCCATTAACAGTGATCTCACCGGATGTGCATGAAGGAATCAGGGTTCTAATGTGCGCTACTTACAATGGCACACAGGTGACCAAATGTCTTCTTGGACAAAGTCCCCAAATCGAGCAAAAGAGCTTGATGGAAATTGGCATCATCCACCCACCCCCTGTACGCAAAGCTTCAAGATTTGCGGCACCAAGAAAGTGGAGTTTGGTTTGGGGCATATCTTCCTTCGACTACAAACACTGGGCACTGCCAAGCCCCACAGCAGGTGTGCACCTGGGCACCGCCCTCAGGACTGGGCTTCTGGGCACACAGGTCTGGGGTCAGGAAGTGGCCCTGGTGGCGCAGTGCTTACCTTTTGGGCCACTCACCGCAAGGCCAGCAGTGGGCACCGCCAGCCCAGCAGAGAAAGAGGAGGCTTTCTACTCCCGTAGAGTGACCGTCTCGGAAACTCATGGGCCGTCTTACCCTGTCCTGTAGGGTCGCGATGAGTCAGAATGGACCGGGTGGCAGTAGGTTCTTTTGGTTTCGTGACATTTGAGCTTGATCCTGCCAGGGGGATCAGTTCCTTTCTCTGCCAAATGGAGATCGCAGGCTCTATCTACCTCGCAGCGTGGACGGTGACGACTAAGGAGAAAATCTGTGCCGAACACCGAATCCAGCCCCTGGCCCCGGTGTTGCCTTCTGCCACCTCTGAGGGGCCCCCAGGGCAACAGCATGCAGCACAGAAGCAAGCGTCCACCCTCCCTGGTCTCGCCTGATAGCCGTCACAGGTCCGCCGGCGGGCCCGTGGGGCCTTCGCTGCCGGCATTCAGAAATAGGTCACCAGGCCTGTCCACCACGTCCGCCTTGATCAGGAATCTCTGCCGGAACCTGGGAAGCCTCATAAAAATCCACGGCCCTCTCGCCATAGCGACCCCGTAGGACGGAGGAGAACTGGCCCTTTGGATTTCTGAGACTATAGATCAAATCTTGCCCGGAGTGGACAGCCTCATCTTTCTCCCTCAGAGCACCTGGGGTGTTCCCTCTGCTGGCATGGGGTCAGCAGCTCCATTCGCAGTGACCACCCAGAGAAGGCTCCATAAGGGCGGTTGTTACTGAGCTGGACAAATGGACCTCAGGATTGCACCGAAATTTCAGAGCCGAAAGTCCCCAAAGAATGGCTGTGCCCGGAGGGAGTAAGAGGACGAGGCATGTGGTCTGGAAGAGGGCAGGGCCGGAGGACATGCACCACTGAGACGATTCTGAGAGCTGGGGACCCGGGGCTCCCCATTCTCTGATGACATAGGCAACGGAGGAGACACTTGATGCGATTAAAATGCAAAAAGAAAGACTGGGAAAGTTTCAAAAAGAAATATTATGGGCGTGCCATGTAACTGATCTGTCATTCGTTCAGGACCACAGGTGAAAGCCTGGGAGGGAGTCGGTGCATCCAGAACAGCAGCCTGGCTCTGTCGGCATCAAGTGGTCCAGGTGGTAACAGGCAGCCAGCTGCTCGGATGCTGAAGTGCAGGGAGCTTGCATCTCATCGCGGCGACTGCCAATGACGCAGCCTGGCAATCTAACACCACCTTCCACAGGGACGCCCTTAGGGGATGGCACACCCAGGGCCTGCCATCAGGACAGGAAGGATGGATGTGGCCTGAGACTGAAGGAAGAAATCATCCAGGGAGCAGGCTGCCCATCCGCAGGTACACCCTGCATATCCCCACAATGTGACTGGTGAGAACCGTACAGGGAACCTCCACAACCCACCACCATGGAATTGATTCTGACCCGCAGTGACCCTGGAGGACAGAGTAGAACTGCCCCCATGTATTTCTGAGACTGTAACCCTTCAGGGGAGTAGAAAGCCTCGTCTGTCTCTCACGAGGCGGCTGGTAGTTTCAAACGACTATCCTGGTGGTTAGGAGCCCAACAAATAGGCACTATGCCACCAGGGCTCAATATAGCAAGATGAGAATAACATGGCAGTGACCATTGACATCATGCTACAGGTGTGCTCCGTGCAAATGGCATGAGAGGAAGGCATGTGCGCTGCTAAGACAAACCCCCAGATCTCCAAGGCTTGTCCCAGTCGGAGTTTCTTTTGAGTTCAGGTCAACTTTACAGTTGACATATTCGATGGTTGGAAGTCCCTTCGTCCAACATAAGAAGAGAGAGAGAAAGAGCAAGGACCGGGCATTAGGGGTTTTGGTGGGCCAGACCCAGGACCCATCCACGAACACATTGGTGCAGAACACGATCCTTATCCAGCAGTAAGGAAGGCTATGAAATGTAGTCTGGCAGTGCCGCCCAGATGGGCTCAGAGCATGGTGCGGGTGAGCATGAGCACTTTGCAATGCAACCCCACCAACAGCACACCTGTAAAGCAATCGATTATGCAGCCGCAACGATATCTTAGGAAAACGTTTGCTTTCATCCTGATCCAAGTCGGAATTTGTCCTTTCCCAAGCTAGCTGAGATCCATCCGCTCCGCTGCCCCAGTCTGGAGGACCATGACCCACGTGGCCCTGGAGACCTGATATAGGCCATCAATCAGTACATTTGGCTGTAAAACTCTGCACCGAGCAAATGCTCCCATGGAGGGAGAGCTGATGTGGGCAGGTGGGACCGGCCCGCTCACAGGACACATCCACCCCACCCCCCATGAATGCCCTTTGGCCGCCCCCCAGAAATGTGCAAATGCACCCTGCTTGCGGTCATCTTGACCGGGTTGTCGACACTGGGTAGAACCCACCACGCTTCGCCCAAGGATTTCACTTTGCTCAAAATCATCATTGGCCAAAGAAATCCATTCTCTTGACATCCGCTTGGAAATGCCAGAGCCCCCACCACCACCACCACCACCACCGGTCCCCGGCCAGGTCAGGCTTATGCGCCAAGGTGCACAGCGGACCAAGCTTGCGCCAACCCAACAGCAGCCTGCTGGCTGCTGGCTTCGCCAGAAAACAGATGAGGCAGGCAAGGAGCTCTCCGACCCAGCCATGCCTCACGCTGCGGGAGCGACCGCATCATTTCTCCATGCCGGCGTCTTTGGGGCTACTTAGATGAAGATGCATTACCACGCGCTCGCGGGGTGACAGCTGGGAGAAGAGGGCAAAGCCTGCGTGATTATGGCTAATCATTGTCTGCTGTCCCTGGGTGGTTGATACTTATCAATGAGCTGCACCGAATGCGGTATAAAACCCCAGCTCATTAACTGGGGCACAGGGAGAACTTGTCTCAGGCCCATTCATTCGCATTTTAGGAGGGGCCAAGAGGAAACAAGGACACCCGCCACCTGCCACCTTCGCACCGACACCAAGTTTGCTAAGGGAGCGGAGTCAGTTTTCGTCACACTCCAAGGCTGGCGACGGAAAGAACCCGCATGCCCCTGGGGACACACGGCGAGACACCCAACCGGACCCGAGGGAAAGCAAATTTGCTTTGCTCCCCTTTTCTCCTTCGCCGAAGTGATTACCACGGGGAATTCGTGAGATTGGGCTAGAAGGGTGGGAACGGTTCTTCGGAGACTCGT
Organism: Echinops telfairi; assembly: GCF_000313985.2. NCBI lineage: Eukaryota > Metazoa > Chordata > Mammalia > Afrosoricida > Tenrecidae > Echinops > Echinops telfairi. The sequence continues at coordinate 7,110,436 of NW_022103968.1, forward strand.
CAATCACAGCCAACCGCTACCAGAATCGAAATTACATCTGCATTTGAATTAGCAACATTACTCGCCAATTTAGATGAGAGTGAACATTTTTCCATTGAAGATGGAATTAAATTAGAAAATGAGTGAGTCTTTAATTTCCAGATTATAAATCACTGAAAATAATTCAACTCCTGTACCTTAAGGCCAATTACATTATCCTAAGCGACATTTTATCTCCCAACCTTCCAGGGATTCGGTGACGGGAACCTTCACAGGAATCAGTCTGGCTGAGTGGCAGCAAATACATGAGCTCACCAAGCCACACGCATGTTTAAAACGCCAGGAACCGTTTGAAGGCAGACGCTTATTTGACATGAAATTTGATTGTCTGTTTGATAGCGTATTTGGGGGTTCTAATGAACTGATGCATCAGCCAGATGCGGGGGTCTGAGTTAGGTTGCCTTTGTCCCTTCCCCCACCCCTTCCCCTTCGGCCAAAGACAAAGACCGTGGGGCGGGCTGACATCCAGCCTGAATGCGCCAGCACTGCATTCGTGCTGTTTCTACCGTCTTTAAGGTTCTAGTCTGGGCTCTGCACGTCTGTTGCTTTCCCTAAACAATGAGCTCCTCTAGGGCAGAGCAGGTTTTTCCTCATGTCAATAGCCGTCAGTCCTGGTGGCAGAGTGGGCTGCGCATTGCGCTGTTAACCGCAAGGTCAGCGGTTCGAAACCACCCACCCTCCCTCAGGAGAAAGTTGAGGCTTTGTGCTCCAGTAAAGAGTTAGAATCTTAGAAATCCACAGAGGCAGTTCTTCCCTGCCCTATAGGGTCGCTGTTGAGTGCAGTGGGTTTGGAGTATTGATATCCACTCAGCAAAGTGGCTGGACCAGAATCAGTGTTTGGTGCAGGAAGGACGAGATGAATGGAGGGCATGTTATGAGGTCATCCTCCATCTGGTACCCACGCCAATCAAATGGTATCAATTCAGACTCAGAGTGACCCTGTATGACAGTGTAGAACGGTTTCTGAGACTATAAATCCTTATGAAAGCAGATAGCCTCACCTTTCTTCCTTGTAGCTGCTGATGGGTTTGAACCCCCAACCTTGCGGCCCAACACAGTGCCAGCAGGCTGTCCACCTGTCCACACCATCCTTGCCACCACCAATGTCAACCAGAAAGTCAGAAAGATGTCCCTTTGTCATTCACCAAGAAAAGCAGGTAGCTGATGAGTCAATGCCACATCCTGGGGCTCCTATGTGGCCTTCAGTGGCTGAGAGGGTCCAGTGAGGTGGAGATGGCTTGACAGAGCCCAGCCACAAGGGCCTGAGGAAGGCTGAAGCTGGCCAAGCCTGGATGGCAGACGGCAACTGTGAGCTAGTTCAAGCCTGTCCCACCTCTGGGCAAGAAAAGAAAGCAGACAGCTGCTCCCCTATTAGGAAAGCCGATCCCTGCTGCTGGGCGACCCCAGACTCACCTTGGCCTGTGGCAGCCAGTTACCAGGCCTGGGGCCAGTCACCCTCTGCCCCCACATCCCCCACGAGTGCTCCTCCTGAGAGGCTGGCTAACTGGTGTGGGCTGCACAGAGCCAGCAGCCTGGGCCCCTGCCCCTGCCTGGGTCTGCTTCCCAGCATGCTCAGTGGGTGTCCTACTCCCCCTGCCCCAAACTCCTTGAACTGCCCTCCCCTTGGGGCAGTGGAGCCACCAGGCTGGGGTGATGAGGGTGCAGGTTCCTGCTGCAGTTGATATTTCTGGGGATGTCTTTTTAGAACAAGAAGTCAGCCTGAGAGCCATACTCACTTTCAAAGGTGCTGCATGGCATGAATGTGGGTGCTGGACCCAGTGTACGGATCTGGGACCAGAACTCAGAGCAGTGAAGGAAAGCTGTGAGCTCCGAGGTAGATTCAAAACATACCAGGGCCCTGCACGTCCTGTGCTGGTCACTGGGCAGCTCTCCACCCATCTGCCATGTGGCCCCGAGGATACCCCCACCCCCCACCCCACCCCGAGGCAAGCAGGTCTGAGAGCCAATGGACGATAATTAATCAATGCATCAAGTTAAAACTAGCAAGCAGGTGACATTGGCTCAGACCCCACTGCATTGAACAACGGGCATGACCATTTGTAACCTGTCTTTACATGTCTTCCATATTACATCTAGGTCCCAGATGTGCCACGTAGTTTTTCCAGGTTTAATTTAATTTTTACAATTCTCACAGGAGCCCCAAGAAAGATCAGAAAACAGAGTCCCTTGCGGTGCTCTGGGCCCGGCTGAGGAAAGCTGGGGGATGGAAGCTCACGGGTCAAACCAAAGCCAGTCTTTGGCGCGGGCAGTCGAGATGGACCATGTCCCCTGGACAGGAGAGCGTGGGTCACAGGAGGAGAGCCAGAGAGGCCGGAGAGAGAGTCTGGGAAGTTTCAGCCCGGCCTTCATCAAGGAAGAAATGCCATGGGCTCTGGAACCTGGAGAACAGGGAGATGCTGAGAGCAGACAAGGAGAGAGAGGAGCGAGGTTGTTCCCGGGACTCGGTGTTCCGGTAGGAAAAATGGGTGTGATACTAGTGTTTACCGGCTTAGCGGATTGTTGAAGGTCAACCATTGGTAAGATTCAGGGATGTGAATAGCCTTGCTATCATGCAGCGTGCATTAGAAGGCAGATTATGGTAGACTTCGATGAAAATTTAACACCTTACCATTTGATCTCCCTTTAGACCCATTTTAAAGTTGTTCTAGTTTTTAATCTTTTCTAGGTTCTTTTTGATTGAGGTTTGTCTCTGTTTTATTTTATTGTTGTCAGTTGTTTTGTTTTGCTTTCTTTTGTTTGGGTATGTTTTTCTGCATGTGAAATCCAGGCTAGGTAAATCTACAGAGACAGTAACGGGATTAATGGTTTTTTGGGGGTGTGGCAAGGGAGGTTGGGGAGAAATGGGGGGCTAATAACAAGGAGTACAAGAAAGAAGAAAAGGTTCTAAAATTGATTGTGGTAATGATTGTACAATGCTTCTTGATATGATTGAATTATTGTATTGTATAATATATGGATTATGCACCAATAAAATGGTTTTAAAATCTTTAATAAAATTCATTATTTAAACTTTTATTTAAAATAAAATGTGAATAAAAAGCATTGGTAAGATTAAACAATAAGCTTCATGGGAAGCACCAGGCACATAGCACGTGATCACCCTCATCACTCACCCAGGGGACAAGCGGTGCCTCCCGTGGGGCTCAGCCAGCACCTGCCTCGCTCTGCAGAGTGGGCATCCCCTCTCCCTCCCTCTCTCTTTCTTGATCTATGTGTATATATACATGAATATGCCTTTCAAATAGATAGATGATAGATGAGATCAGATAGATGGATAACAGACAGGTATAAGAGGTAGATAGATAAATGGATAATAGATATGAGATAGATAGATGATCGATAGATGATAAATGAGATAGACAATAGATGATAGAGATAATACATAGATAGATAATAGAGGAGATAGAAAATATATTATAGAGATAATATAGATAAAGATAGATAATAGATGAGATAGATAGATAGATAGATAGATAGATAGATAGATAGATAGATCCTCTCTGTCTCCTGATCTACCTCTCTGAGCATTTTCTTCTCTCTGTCTCTCCCCAACTCTCTCTCTTGCTAGGTCTCTCCCTCTGTCTCTGTCACTGTCTCTTTGAGTCTCACCCTCTGTGTGTGCCCCTGCGCGCTCTCTCTCTCTCTCTGTGTCTCTCTCTCTCTCTCTCTGTCTCGCTCTTTCCCTCTTTTACTGCCCCTGTCTCTGTCTCTCCCCACCCCATCCTCCTTGACCCCCTCCTCAGTCACCCTCAAACATAAGAGTCCTGCTCTCTCTCTGTCTCCCTCGCCCTGGTCCCCCTTTGGCCCCTCTCCATCATGTGAGACCCACGCCATCACTCTCGGAGCACCTGGCTGTTGCTGACGGGAACACTGATCCCCGAATGGCTCAAAGGTGAGTCCAAGATGGCAGAGCCCCTGCAGAAACTCGGTCCTTCGCAGCCCTGCCCCCAGGCCTCACCGACTGCCCGGCCCTCCCAGTGGGGAGGTGGAAGCTGTGCCCAACGCGGAAGGGCCACCCCAAGCAGCCCTGTGCAGGACTCCTTCCACGCATCCTCCCAGTTGCCCTGGCCTCTGGCCTCTCTTCTGCTTTCCCAGGCAAGAGTTCCCAAAGGGGCAGGGCCAGGTGTGCTCTCCTGGGGGGCCCTTGGAGAACCCCCTTCCCAGGGCCAGGGTCAGTGGCCTGCAGAGAGACTCCACCCCAAGATGGGAGGAGCAGGGGCATGTCGTGGGTGCCAGAGACGTTGTTTCCCTGCTAGTCTGGAAGACCCTGGTGGCCAGGTACTGTGGGCGGCTTCATCAAGCAGAGGGGAGGAGCTTCCCCCCTCGGGTCTCTGGGAGGAGTCCTCAGCCACGAGCACTCCCGTTTCACCAATGAGGACAGTGACACTCAGGATGGAAAAGCGATTCCACCACAGCCCTAGGTGCTCATGCCCATTGTGCAGATAAGGACAGCGAGGCACTGGAGATCAGAAAACCAATAAGGCATCTGCCCCCCTTCAGACCTGGGCAGGCTGCTCACAGAGCAGGTCCTGCAGGGCACCCGGGCTTCCTGGCTCCGCCCTGAGTGGAGGGGAGGGCGCACCAGCCAGAAGTCCCCACACACCATGATGCCAAGCAGCTGCTGCGCCTCGGGGCTCACCGTCCCCACCCTGGGGAGAAGGCCCAGGTGACAAGGAGCCCAGGTCCTTGGCCCCGGGGCTGTGTGGCGGTTCCAGCAGACCTGCTGTCTGCCCTCAGTGGAGACAGGCTTCAGGCTACCCACAGGTGTCACAGTAACCACAGCAAGCTCACAAGTGGCCTGGGACCTGGGGTGGGGTGGGGGGCCCACAGGACTCTTCTCCCCAGACAATCCCCATCTACAGGCTGGGAAGGTGGGCCACCTGGGGGGCAGGCTGGGCTCATGCTGGCACGCCAAAGGCATCCTCCAAGGGACAGAGTCAGTGGGCGAGGGGGTCACAGCCTCCACCCTCCTGGAAACCAGCAGTCCCAGGTCAGAAAGCAGGGTGGGGCATCCATGAAGGGGGTCCCGGGTTTCTACTGCCATCCAGAAAAGGCCATGAGGTCCGACTAGGGAGGCCCAGTGAGCAGGGTGTCTTCCAGCCAGCTCCGGAGGGCCCCGTCAGCAAGGTAAGCCCAGGCACACTGGTGCTTACATTGTCATCTGGAGTGACGTCTCACATGTTCACATTAAAGGTTCTGCTTTGAAGTCCAATAGGCCTCTCTCTCTCTCCCTATCTCCCTCTCTCTCTCTCCACCAAACCCAAAGCCCCTCCCTACAGCATCAAAACCTCTTTTCAATTTTCCAATCCCTGCCAGGGACGGAGGGTCCAGTCAACAAGGTAAGCATGGCTTCTTTCTGCTTCCATAGGAGCCCAGGTGTGCTTACCTGGCCTTACCTGCTCCACGGGACATCCATCTGCTCTGCTTCCAGCTCTCAAGCAAAAGAAATGTGCAAATGCTAGGCCAGCCTCCCAAGCAGTCACTGGAGCTGAAAAGATGTTGACTGGTGACCTGTGCTTCAAAACCCCCAACCCACGGCCATCGCATCCAGTCTGCCTCTCAGCGACCCTGTGACTCTTCATGGGAGCAGAAAGCCTCCTCTTCCTCCTGAGGAGCAGCTGGTGGTTTCAAAATGCTAACTTTGCAGGTAGCAGCCCAGTGAGTAACCCACATGCCACCGGGGCCGCAAGTACCACCTGGGCGTGGGGGCCAAACTTTCAAAGGACATGCTGCCCCTGCTAAGATGCCTTCTCCTCCCACCCGGGACTGTGGGATCCCAGAGCAGAAGCTACAAAAGCCCAGAGTCCAAACTCCTAGTGAATGCAGAAAAGCGGTCCTGGAGCCTTCGGAGAAGGTTGGTGATGGGCTGCTACCCACAGGTCGGCGGTTCAAGCCCACCAGCCTCGGAGAACTGTATAGGGGTCTGTCGGTCGGAATGGAGTCCACGGCGGTCAGCATCAATGCTGAAGGAGAAAGTGCCAGCCTTCCAGCTGAGGGGGACAGCACCGGGCTCGTGAAGGCCCTCAAGACACCAGGATGACTGGCCCTTGGAAGCGAGGCAGAGACCAGCTTGAAGGCCAACTGACTTTTGTTCTTGGACCCCTCTTCCCACCAGCTCCTGAAAGCATCAGATAATTAGTATGCCGTCCGCAAACGCTGCTGTTTTGCCTTTTGCGGCCACTGTAACCCCTTTGTTCTAATAAGCGCACAGAAGAAGAGGGAAAATAACCCCCGGGATGCTTCGGCAGAGAAGGGAAGGTCTCAGCCCACCTTGCAGGCGGTGACAGGACACCTGTGCCAGGTTCCCTGGCCACCGGGGTTCCCCTCTGGAGCCCTGGCATCAGGTCCTCCCTGGGCACCCTGCTCCCCCTGAGGCTTCACCACCAGGCCCCGCCTCGCCACCAGACAATGCCAGGGCCTGTGACATCCTATACACTCCCCTCCCCCAGCCTCTTCTCGGGCCCGGACATTAAATATTTATGAGTTCTTCTTAAAAAAAAAGAGAGAGAAAAGAAAAAAGCCACAAACCTCAAATAATGCAAGTTGTCTAGTAGGCAGCGAGATTTTAGGGCGATAAACGTTATTTCGAAAACATCATGATAGGCTTGGTATTGTGATGTGATTGGAGACCATATGAAAACCCACCAGGGCTATTACACCTAATTTTTGTTTCAATTCAGGCAATATTGCCACTGCTTAATATGATTTCTATTTACTTTTTCCTATTGTTCGTCTTTTATTGGGGTTGTGTCTGTTTTATCCGGCTGATCTCCTCTGAAAGGGAGGTCGGGCTCTGCTGGGATGGAGGGTTGGTCTCTCACGCGTCTGCCTTTGAAGGGGAGCAGGGAGGGGGGCCTGCTTCCATTCGGTTCTGCTGGGCCTGAACTCCCTCCCAAGCCCCTCCATGCTAATATAAAATCTTTCTCTTTACTCTTGTCCAATTACAATATTTCTACCAGCAGCGAGTCTGACAGCTTGATATTTAAAAGCTATATAAACTCTCATCATCTTGTTTTATGCTCCCCTTTTTCCTTGGGTACCGATGGATTTGGGTGAGCGCCGCACAAAATGTGTGCAGTGAAGGGCTTCAAATCAAGTGATCTCCTCCATCTATAAAGATGGAATTTTAAAGGCTATTTTAATTACAATTTAAACCCAAGCACTATTGATGACAGGGGCTGCCACCTGGGCGAGCCATTCAGGCACCGTTCCCCCCCGGGGTGGCGGCCAAGCTGGGGAATCCTGTTATTTCCGGAACAAAATGCAATTTTGCAAAACAGGATATTATTATTTTTTAAGTATTGCACACTTTGCATAATTCTTTCTTCCTGGACTGGCGAAGTGTCAGGGGAGGGGTGGGATGGAAAGGAGGAGGGGGGGGGGGCGTGAAGCTCTCTGCGGATCTATACCTGTTCCTTGCACGACCTGCAGGAATCTCTCTCTCATGCGCAAGGGAACTGCAGCCCTGGAAGTGTCCGGAAATCAGGCAACTGAGTCCCATCCCCAAACCACTGGGCGCAAGAGGACTCAGCAGCGTCTGTGGTCTCATTTAAATGCCCCCCCCTCCCGTCTGCACACACTGCCTGGGATTCCACTGGGGGGCGGGGGGCAAGCACGGAGCTAGGCTGTTCAGTTACCTTTCCAAATGGGAATGGCTTTGGGGCAACCAACCCTTCACAAAGGCAGCAGATTTCAAACTCCATTTCTTCGGATCGCCACCAAAATTCCCTTAGCTTCAGACACACAAAGCCTGGCTCCGAGGGCTCCTGGTCTCGAAGTTTCTAAACGTGTTATTGGAGTCGTGATTGAAATCTGACAAAAAACAGGCTGCGTTTTATAATAATGTCCTGCAGCCAGAGTCTGGCACCAATAACTAAACAATACTTTATCACCTCTGCCACGCTCAACAGCTCCCATTAATATTGAGATCAGAGTGCTCAGCCCTCTGCTCCCCAACCCACTGCCGTAGTGACAGCACCGGCGAAGGCGGTGACATTGAAAAATATTTGCCATGACACGGCCACAAATCACAGGCAGACAAGTTTAAAACTCAATATTCGCCAAACTTGTACTGGCTAGTCTCTCGTTCCAATATCTCAAACACAATTATGATAGGCCCCTGTCTCCAAAACAGCCACTCCGAGAAGGGCATGTGTTAAGCCAAGAAAGGGTGGGGGGGGGGCTGATGGGGAAAAGGGGGAGGAAGGTCTTTGGGGGATCCCTGGTTACATCATTGTATAAGGCAGAGACTGACGCTGGAGCCGGAGCTGAACCCCAGTGCCGTTCCCGGGGATGGGCCCTCTCTCCAGCTGTTTGGGGCACTCACAGCTGGTGAACGCAGAATGCAATTACTCGTGGTCCAGGGTTCACTGGACAGCCTAATTTTACACGGATCGATTTTTATTTCCAGCTTTCTTTAGATGCTGAAGCACATGTTGGCCCACTTGGCAACTGGTCCGAATTCACTTCCCAGAGGCTGTGCTGGGAGTGGAGGAATGGGCCCCACCCACTGTGTTCCTGATGTGCAAGGCTGACCACATGGAATTGTGCCTACCCTATCCCCCCAGCCCCCGACCCCAGCCCCAAGAGCCCTTGAAGATTTAAAGGCAGTGTTACTAACACAGGTTCCTCCAAGAGATGTATTCTGAAAGGCTGGATCTACGTGGCTCAGACCAAAGCAATTCCTATTTAAGAGTGTAGCTGAACAGGGTAACTGCCTAGCCCAACGCCTGCCAGCCAGCAGAGCCCCGGGCCGTGTGTGCAGACTGGAAGGCGGACATTTACCGGAGGCTACAGATGCTGCTGAGCCCACGGGCATCACGGCAACCCCAGGTGGGTCAGAGTCGAACTGTGCTCCGAAGGGTTTTCAGTGGCTGCTTTTTCTGAAGCTGGTAGCCAGGACTTGCTTCCAAGGTGCCCCTGGTGAACCTGAACCTCCAACCGTGCAGCCAGCAGCCAAGCGCATCAATCGCTTGCACCACCCAGGGATTCTGCGGCCAAGCAGCAATGGTACGTGAGGAGAGAGTCTACGGACTCTGGTCCAAAGTCACCAGAGGGCTTTGATCGTGTACCTGCCCTTCTCCGAGCCTCGGGTCATCTCCAGCACCTTCAGTGCCCAGGCTAGGGGCCCAAGTGCCAGAGTGGTCCGTGGAAAATGGCAGGCTTGCCATGGGGAGATGTGTTGCCTGCATGATGCGGAGCCAATTCTCAGAGCCTGAGGAGGGGAAGGACTCCCCGTTTGTGCAGTGCAGGCAGCTGACTAGAGTGTGCTTTGGGGCTCACCTTTATACAAAAGGTGGCTTATGGGCTTGTTGGCCTTGTGTATTACTGCGATTCAAAGGAAGCGAAGGTCGGGGACTGTGCACTTAGCCACCCAGAAATCACTGGTGAGAGACACGCAAGTCAGTTCTGAGTCCTCTCAACCCTATAGAGCAGAGGCAGGCTGCCTCTTTGGAGTTTCAAGAGCTGTGAGAACTCCCACCACGAGACTTCATTCCCCCAACCCCGCATGCCTCAGTTTACCTGTTTGAGTGCTATCAGCATGAGACTCCCAGCCCAGAGCTCCAGCAACACCAGAGGCAACCTGCACGTGCCCTGGCCACCAGACTTCTGGCCCCTGGGCAGCAGCACGGCAGCCTGGAGGAGGGAAACGCTTAAAGGAGCCACACGGACTCCCCAGCCCTCAGGCCCTGTCCCCAGCCTGCTGAGTCAGAGCGGACTGCTGCCTCGGGCCCTTCAGGCCCCGTGTGGGTGCTCCCGTCTACAAAATGGGGTGCTTGTCTGTAGCCCATCCCGAGAAACCACACATAACCCTGAGGCCATACCCCAAAGGTCACATCTGTGCTTCCTGCCAGGGGGCCTGCTGTGTCCAGAGATGCCCAGCCAGAGCCACAGGGGCCGCCCAGGTCCTGTTCACGCTTCCAGACAAGGCCACAAGCTGCCCAGTCCCAGCAAGAAGCAATGGTCTGGGTTGTTTTTTTTCTCCTGGTCACCTAAATAAGATGGATAGCTCGCTTCCGAGGGGAGCCTGCGCACAATCGTCGAGACGGTGGGAGGAATTCTCTCGTGTGAGACGGGCCTTTATGAATAAACTAAATATGGCTGATATGAAAAGTAATGGTGCAGATGATTGAAGAGCTTGACAGGCCCCCTCCCACAGCCTCACGTGGGGAGGAAGGTAGGCGAGCCAAGGGAAAGGCAGGTGCCGCCCTGACGGGGAGGGGCCAGGGGCAAGGGGTGGCTGCCGTCCTCAGGAGAGCACAGCATGGGCCAGCGTCCAGGGTGACAGGCAGCTTGGCTCGTGCGGGCCCACCAGGGCTGGTCAGAGTGGAGAGACTCGGGCCTGGGTTGGGGAAGCCCGTTCTCTCTGCAGATGAGAGCATTTCTGAACCGTGCTCTGCACGCCCCTACCAGGTAGGTCAGAGGGGAGTCTGTTCTGTGAGCGAAAATGAAAACGGGATGAGGAGGGTGACGGGGTTCTGTGCCCCTCCATCCCTGCACCTTCAGGAACCGCCCAGAGGGGACCACCATCACCATCTGGTTGGTGCTGGACGTCTATCTGTTCCTTTGCCAAAGGACACGTGTCCCCTGGTGGGAGGGTAGCTGGCCATCAAGTTCACGGGAGCTTCTTCTGCAGGGTCCTGTCTCAGCCCCTCTCCCTGCTGTTAGAGGGGGGCTAGATCATGGTTGGGCCCCAATCCCAAACACAGGCCTGTCCCACAGAGGGCCCCGAGGCCTGGCCATCCAGCCCTGTACTCAGCTTCTTCTCCCTCCTCCTCCTGTTCCTCCTTCCCCACCCCTCCTCCCCTTCCTCCCCCCCTCCTCCCCCTAGGTGAGCAGAAGCCCAAGAGTCTCAGAAAAAGAAAGCGAAAGAAGAAAAATCAACGTCCTCAGAGAGGGAAATGCCTGTTTCTCCCCAGCCCTCCACCCCTGGCCAAGAACCTCAGCCCTCCAGCTCAAGATCCGATTGGAGCACATTTATGTCCAAGCCCTCGCCAAATCTCCTAACCCAAAGGTGGCTGTTGATCAGGAACAAGGTCACTTCTAGAAGGTGGAAGGATGGGCATGTGACAGTCCAAGCTGCTTCTGGTTGCTGGTCCCAGGCTGCTCGCCTGGCTGGAAGTCATCACCCCTGGCCAGCCTCCCACCCCCAGTCCACCTTGGGCATGGCCACCGCTGCCCTTCCCTCAGAAGACGTCCTTCCAGGGCCTGCCTCACCTGGTGCTGCTCTGCACAGGCTTCCCGCCGCCCCAGTCATCGGGAACCACCCTCACCCCACCGCACGCCTGGCCTCATTGATCACGAAGCTTTCTCGGTAGCCTGGGCTCCCTTTACTCTCATCCTGAGCCTCCAGGAAACCCTGAGCGAGGCCCCTCCTGCTCTCTGTCCAGGGCAACCTCGCCCTCCCCGTCCTCCGGGCTGTCTGCACCAATCTGCCTCGAGGCCTGCACCCTGCAGCCCCTGCCCTCACCTCTCAAGTCTGCTCGCTCCTCCCTGACTCCCCTGCCACCCGACTGGCCTTCCCGTCCCGTGACAGGTTCACTCGGAGGCAGCTGTGACACACAATGTGCTGTGTCCCCACCTTCCTGATTTTTCTGATTGTGGCCTACAGTCAAAACGCACCCCGGTGACGCCACGGTTACATGTTCTGCTGCTCACCGAGAAGTCAGCGGTTTGAACCCACTGGCTGCCCTGGGGAGAAAGATGTGTGGACAAAGTCTGCTTCAGGGAAGAGGCACAGCCGCGCAGACCGGGGAAGTCAGATTCCATGAGACCGCCGGATGGAATGTGTGTCTTTGGAGTGTGTCTTTTCTGGTGGTGTTTTTGTCTTTATTTGGGGGGGTCCCTAGTCTAGACACAAAGACGACTTCCCCTGCGGCTGAGAGATAAGCACAGTGAGTGAAGGACTGTTCTCGGCTATTCTGCCCAAACGGGAAGGCAGCCTTTCAACGCTGCGCTCCCAAGCTTCCTGAGGACACGCGACACCTTCAGAAGCGTGGACTACTGCGAACAATATGATGATATCCCCTGGTGCACAGTGGTTAGGCTCTGGGCTGCTAACCTAGAGGTGAGAGGTTCAAAACCATCAGTCACTCTTCCGGAGAAAGACGAGGCTCTCTACTCTCAACAGCAGTGAGAAAGCATCTTCTTTTTTAATTAATTGTTTTATTGGGAACTCTTACAGGGATTATAACATCCCATGGTTCAATGAGGTCAAGCATAATTGTGCAATTGCTACCACAAACATTTTCTTTCTTCTTGACCTCTTTTATATTAACTCCCCTTTATCTCCTTCCTCCCCCTTCAGTCTCGCCCCCCAAGAACCCATAATCCCAAGAACCAAGTTACTCATAAACAAAACTAAGAATCGCAAAGGATCATGAGAAAGCATCTTGATCAAGGCATGCAGCAGGAAGACAGAATGAAGTTTCGGGAAACCTGGTTGGAGGGCTAAAGCAAGTCTGTAAAAAAGGAAATAAGTGAACAGTGTCTTTTGTTAGAAAACAGTCAGCCAGGTTGGTGTATCAGTCATTCTTTATCCCAACAGGGCTCACTGAGTCGCCGGGTGGCCGGTTCCGTTTGAGACAGCCAAGACCAAGCTCACAGTCCTCATGGAGATGCTCCAGGACTGGGCAAGGTTCATTCCGTTATACGGAAGGCCACCAAGGTCCCAAGCCAACTCGACAACCACTAAGGCCCCCAACAAAGACCATGAGGACAGGGGGGTGGAAATGATGCCCTGGTGGTCGAGTCACGTGAACAGGTTGGGAATGCGAAGTTCCAGCTGGAAAACATGCCTGGAAAGGAGTGTGTTCTAAGGATCGCTTAGTGCGCTTCGAGGTGACTGCGTGGTTTCTAAAATCTTGGGACTGTGTTCAGGTTTTCCACGCAGACATCCTATAAGAATTTCTTCTCCCTAATTTAAAAGCGAATTGCTGGGCCACTTGAAGCACTTCTGAAGATGTGTAGCATGTTTGGTGTGCTCAGAGGAAGGAGACGGAACATCTTATGAGGACTGGGGCTCCCTGCCATGTTCCCCACGAGGTCCCCGGCCCCACCACCTCCAGCCTGGACAAAAGAAAGGGTGCCAACGTAAGAAGTGTGGGAAACGGTAAATGCACTAAAATCGAAAACAAAACAAGGCCAAAAAATTCGACCTTCTCAATCACCAAATACTCTAAGCAAGGAGAACAAGCATGGTAGACAATGAAGGTGTTTAAAAGCGTGTTTTTAGGAAGCAAGCGTCTATTGGCCCACGTACCCAAACCCAGCACGGCATGAATAGGTAAGAGGAGGCGTTGCTGGATGCTGTCAGGTTGGGCCTGGTTCCTAGTGACCCACGTACAAAATACCACCCGGTCCTGTGCCGCCCTCACAACTTTTGTTAGGTCGGAGCCTGTTGGAGCCACTGTGCCCATCCATCTCACTGAGAGCCTTCCTCTTCTATACCCGCAGCCCCTCTGCTGGACCAGCCATGATGCCCTTTTCCAGAACAATAATAGACTTCCAGCCTTTATGTGCCAGGCACTGTTATCGTGTTTTCCACATTTCAACCCAACAAATCCCCCCAACAGCGCTGTGTGGGAGAGACTATTATCGCCCTCCCTCAGTAGATGGAGGTTCAGCTACTTTGCCAAGGTCTCACCGCTAGTCACTGGGGGAGAGAGGATTCAAACCCTGGAACTGGCTCGCAAGCCCCATCTCCCCACTGCAGTACTCACTGCTGCCCAGACTGCTCTACACAAGAGCTGCCCAGTGATGGTGTGGGCACCCCCCCAGCCCGAACAAGAATGGGTTCCTCTGCTCCATCAGCCTTTGAGCAAGAACATGATAGAGGAAACTCAGACCACACTGGGGAGGAGAAAGGGCCCCACAAAATGACTCTCCTGGTTTCCTTCCACAATGAGATCGACGCTTCTGGAAAGACGGTGTCTGATCTTTGCGAACATCTTTTATCTAAATTCACTTTTCCCTTCGGTGCACCCAATATGCTTGGGTTTACAGGAGTGAATCCATAGAAGCCGGTAATACATTCTGGTGGGGGAAAGGGGAAATTGATTTTCTCAGATGCATATCTACAGAGACCAAACTCTGTCAGATAGTTGCCAAGCTCCCGAATTAGCTGGGACTCCAGATCCAGGCAGGAGACGGCTAAGACCACATCACCCAAGGATGACGAGACCTGACCAACCTCCCCCAACGTCCTCAAAGAAAGGCCACTGCCGGGCACCAAGCCACCTCGTCCTCCGCTGCCCGCGCTCCGGATCTCCAAGGAGGCTTCTCCTCGGGTTCCTCCGCCCACCCCCTAGAACTTTCCAAGCTGCGCTTGTGTTAAACCGTTCCTGATATGCGCCAATAAGTGTGCTTCGACACATTGTTAACATAAGGCCAGATCTGTAATACAGCATGGACAATTAAGCGCACAATTTTTGTATAAATGCAAAATCCCTCACTGTGAATTATTTAATTAATGCTCTCCAGTTCATTTAATAGAGCCCGTTCAGAGGCCATTTCACTCACAGAAAACTAATTTCGTTCTCCGGGTTGATTTAATTAGATTGTATGATCTATGGTATTGCTAATTCGGAGACTCCGGACGCGGGCGTCTGAGCCCGTTGCTCCCATTGTCGGCAATCTGTCAGCCCCATTTTTAACAGTATTGAAAAATTCAAGCTTTATTATTGCTCGCTCACTCTTTCTCTCCCATCAGGAGGAAAGTAATGAGCTTTTCTTCTTACGAGAGCCGGCAGAGAGCGCGGTAGCCCGGTGCTTCGGGCAGGAGGCGGTATTAACAGGGCTGATTCATGAGTTAAGTTTCCAAGTGCTCATGGCTATTAGCACTCAGTCCTCTGGCTGTCATTTAGTTAAAAAGACTCTTCGGTTAATTCACTCTTTTAATGAGACTGTGCTATTCAACTAATGTATTTTACTGTATGAAAGGTCACACCAGGAACCAAAACAGATTGGAGGGAATGTAGCAAGAAGCCTGGCTGTCAAGAAACAATTCCAGCCTCGGAGGCATTTAGCAGCCCCTGCGTCTGTAATGAGCTCCGGAACTGATGGGCCTGCGTCCACCTCCAGAGTTGAGCGCCATAAATCAAGGCTAAAGAGAAGGCAGATTAATCAGAGGCTCAGACAAAAAGAGCACGTGTTTCATTACCCATATAATCACTAACATGATTGCCAGACAAGCTGAGAGCTGGATGCAGGACTGGAAACATATAGTTCAAGAGAGTGCTGGGACTCAGTTCTGTTTGGCCGCGAGTATCAGATCTTTCTAGGATGGCCCTGGTGCCTCGGTGGCCCCCACCCGGCTCTGGGGAAGAGGAGGGAGCCTCAGGGGGCCAGGGCCAGCCATGGGAGGGTGTGGGACAGGAAGCAAGAAGGAGGCTGTGCCAGGTGGGGCGAGGTGGGTGCTAAGCAGCCAGCTTGGACGGCCTCAGAGTATGACTTGGGTCCAAGTCCACCAAAGGGCCTGGCCATACAGTACTGCCTCAAAGCTGGGGAGATGTGCCGTGCCTGACCAGCCTCCAGCCTGAGGTCAGCCAGAAGGTGAAGGGGACCACATGCTGTCCTTCAGCACCTCCCTTCTTTCTGTTGAGATATACATACACACAAGCATAGGCACACCAGCAAAGCACATGTGCACACACATGCGTACACCCCGTCACGTGTGCACACACATCCACACAGGCACAGCTGTACACAGACACACATCCACACAGGCACATGGGCGTGTGTCTGCATGCAGACACACATGTACACATGGTCACAGGTGTATACACATTCACAGAGGCTCATGGCAAGCACACAGGCACACAGGAATATACAGTTGCCTGTACACACCCAGGCACGTATGTGTGCCACATAGGCACAGATGCAATGTGCACACCCGTGCACAGGCACACCCCATTTCCTGGTGAGTGTGTACTCACTAACCGGCACACGGGCACACACAGCCGTGTGTGCATATTTTTGAGGGGATGTGCGAAGGTGTTGATACCCACGTCAGATTACCCAATAAACGAGGCAAGCACACAGGCCCCTGGCTGGCTCATCGGTGGTGAACAATTTCAAGTGTGCTTCATCGCCTCAGAGCTTCTGTTCCGCACGCAAGCTGGCCGGCATCGGTCTCTCCCCAGACCCCACAGCCCTCCCGACAGCCATGTCCCTTTGCATATCGTCAATCCCCGCCAGGGGCAGGAGCCCCAGAGAGCAAGGCAAGCACCAGCTGACGGATGCTTCCTTGCTCACCTGGAGGGCACACACCTTTGGGGTGGTGAAACCCATGGGAGATGGTTCATGACAGATCAGTCAGCCAGCTCTTGGTGAGCGACCCTCCACCACTAGTTGATCTGTCTTCCGGATTCTGTTCTCTTACATTTAACTGTTACACACACACACACACACACACACACTCCGCACACTGCAGAAACACTCGAGGAGATGTCTTTTAATCTGAGCTCTTAAAGCCCTTCCCTCCATCCGAGGGCCTTGCACTTCCCGGGGGAACAAGCGAAATCCTGGGCAGTTTTACCTACAGTCCGGGCTCAGTTCCTCCCTTGGCAACAAATGGCAGCCGCAGCCACAGCTCCCCAAGCCTCAACCCCCACCCAGCGGCCCTCGCTGGACACTGCCTGCTCTTGCCGCTGCAAGCCTCCCATTCTTGTGTTTCCTGTCTCTGGGGACCCTGCATCCAACACCTGGCGCGGGGAGAGCGAATCTTTCCTTTAGAACTCCAGTTCTTTACAAGGGAGCCAACCCTGCCTTGCACTTAGCATTCCTGCAGCTCTCCCAAACAGGGAAACCGTATGCTTAATTACGAAACATCTGTTGCCGAGAGCACGCCCCTCCTCCCAGCTCGCTTTTGCGGCCCCGATCTCGTGGTATGAATTTTAAAATCTGTCAGCAAGGGATCACCCAAACTCTGGGAGCAGAGAGCTGTTCACGGTAACCCCTGAACCAGATAATCTACCAGTAATCCATTCAGAACTAATCAAACATTTACAGAACCGCACCCGTATCTCGGCAAACCATTTGTCATGGGTACACGCTCATTACACTCCAACATCTCAATCTGCCTATGCAAATGAAGCCAGGGAGCTGACATTGGGACCATGTACAGAAATTATAAACAAATATTCATCCATTATGCTGCTGGCATTTAACAGCTGAAATACTAACAGTAGCTGAACTTCACGCCCTGGGTATCAATTATTTACGATCCTAAAACTGACAGGACTGTGTAGGTGAATTAGCTGCATATATCAAGCTTTGTTATAAATCCCAACCTACTGTAATACTCATTTTCATAGAATGTATGCACAAGGCTGACAATCTATCAACAGCTCGGCATTAATAATTTAGAGGAATAGAGCCAGGCGGAAACACCTTGGAAGCTGAACTCGGCTCCGGAGTTGATATTACAAATAAAAAAGTCAAATAAAATGAATTTCCCATAAACAGAGAATCAAATAAAGCATTTGCTCCATACTTTTATTTTCAATTTTCACAAACATACCGGTTGATACTTTCGTGTTTAGGTACTGTTGGCATCACCCTGGGTTGTCTTAATGTTTCCTCCTTCTCCTCTTCCTTTCTTTCTCCCCCCTGCCCCCGCCCCCGTCTCCCAAAGAAACAGCAGGGAGATTTGGGGGTCTGGTGATGAACGGAAGCTTCCTCGGCGTTCGTTCCTTTAATGTTACCACAAAAGAAATGCAGGACAGAGAAGCGGAGCCGGAGCGCGCAGTCTGCTGTTTGTGGCCGTGAATTGTTTGCTATGGTTTACCAGCGGACGTAGATAATAAAGCCAAGTGTTGCGTAGTTGCAAAGCGAGTTAATTGAGACCGGATTTCTCAGGGAAATGGGAGCCGGATCGTCCTAGCGGTGCCTCTGTTCACAGGGAGGGGCGGGCGGCCCGCTGCGCTGGCAGAGGGTAGAGCTTCTCCTGCAGGTGCTGGCCTGCGGAGCCCATCACGGGGCAGGGAGTTCTCTGGGGTTGGGAAGCAGAGCAGCCCCCTGGAACTTCTCCCAGCTCCAGGAAACAATTCCGAGCATGGCCAGTGATCCCCTGGCCTCCCCCAGCACGCCTTCCCCTCTCACTCATCTCGAGCTGAGAAATCATTTTTAGGCCAGAAAGGCTCAACTGCGGAGACCTTTTGTCACTGCTAACGACTTGTCCCTGTCCATCTTCTCCCTGCTCCAGATATTTATGGCCCCATGGCCACATCCGTCATCTCTGGCCACTGAGGGGGCCCCTCTCAGCATGAGGACACTTCAGAGTCCGTACGGGGCCTGGGTTCCTCCGGCAGACACACTGCTCTGGGCACCTGTGGCCCAGGAGACCCTGCACGTTGGCCCCAGCACTTCACCTTTGTTGTGGGAACTCATTGCTGCAGCCAATACATCAGGTTGGGGCGGGGGTGGGGGGGCCGGGGGGGGGGGCTCCTCTTTCACTGGCCCTCTGCTTCACCAAGCATGAGGTCCCTTTCTAGCGACTGGTCCTTCCTGATAAAAGGCCCAAAGTGCAGGAGATGAAGAATCACCATCTCTGCTTCTCAGAGACATTCTGGCTGTACCTGTTCCAGGCAGACTGGTTTGTTCCGTGGCCCTCTGGAGTAGACTCACCAACACCTTCATTCAGAAGCACTGGGTTCTTCAGTCTTTGTTCATTGTCCAGTGTCCACCTGCCGAGGAAGTCATTGAAAATAGATCTATGTGCATATATTCATAGGTTTAGTACTAAGGTAGCAGATGGACATTGGGCCTCCACTCAAGTATTCTCTCAATGCAGGAACACTTCATTCTATTAAACTGGCTTTCCATGATGCTCACCTACCTGACATGATCCCTGAAGACAAATGGGTGCAGAAGCAAATGTGGTGAAGAAAACTGATGGTGCCCAGCTATCAAAAGATAGAGCATCTT